>NC_079197.1:172826166-173165381 GCF_029499605.1 Hyla sarda | reverse complement strand
CTTTATATGGCGCCCCCTGCTGTTATATACTTTATATGGCGCCCCCTGCTGTTATATACTTTATATGGAGCCCCCTGCTGTTATATACTTTATATGGCGCCCCCTGCTGTTACATACTTTATATGGAGCCTCCTGCTGTTACATACTTTATATGGCGCCCCCTGCTGTTATATACTTTATATGGCGCCCCCTGCTGTTATATACTTTATATGGAGCCTCCTGCTGTTATATACTTTATATGGCGCCCCCTGCTGTTACATACTTTATATGGCGCCCCCTGCTGTTATATACTTTATATGGCGCCCCCTGCTGTTATATACTTTATATGGAGCCCCCTGCTGTTATATACTTTATATGGCGCCCCCTGCTGTTACATACTTTATATGGCGCCCCCTGCTGTTACATACTTGTTATAGTGCCCCCTGCTGTTACATACTTTATATGGCGCCCCTTGCTGTTATATACTTTATATGGAGCCTCCTGCTGTTACATACTTGTTATAGTGCCCCCTGCTGTTACATACTTTATATATGTAAACAAATAGCATACATATTCACAAAACATTACAAAAAAGTATGCTTCTACTCTATAGACATTTCCCGGGACAGGTGTCATCAGAGAACACTTAGACAGAAAAGAACAACTCAACTTCAGCAGCTGATAAGTACTAAAAGGATTACGATTTTTTAATAGAAGTAATTTACAAATCTGTTTAACTTTCTGGAGCCAGTTGATATATATATATATATATATATATATATATATATATATATATATATATATATATAAAAAAGGTTTTTTTCCTGGATAACACCTTTACCTTATCCCAAATGTGGTTTAAAAGGGTGCTCCAGCCCTAGACATCTTATCCCCTATCCAAAGACGATCTCCCTGCTGCATCCGCCGTTCGTTTAGAGCGTCAAGTGAAGTCATGGCCGCACCCCGCTCGTGACGTCACGACCACGCCCCCTCAATGCAAGTCTATGGGAGGGGGCATGGCAGCCGTCACGCCCCCTCCCATAGACTTGCATTGCAGGGGCATGGTCGTAACGTCACAAGCCTCCACACCGCATCGCCAGTCATCGGGGTGCCGCAGCCAAGATCGCGGGATCCACGAGATCATACATCTTATCTCCTATCCTTTGGGAGTTGTTCTTTTCTGTCTGTCCACAGTGCTCTCTGCTGCCACCTCTGTCTGTCTCAGGAACTGTCCAGAGTAGGAGAAAATCCCCGTAGCAAACCTCTCCTGCTCTGGATAGTTCCTGAGACAGACAGAGATGTCAGCAGAGAGCACTGTGGTCAGACAGAAAACAACTCAACTTCAGCAGCTGATAAGTACTGGAAGGATTGGGATTTTTTAATAGAAGTCATTTACAAATCTGTTTAACTTCCTGGAGCCAGTTGATATGACAAAAATTTTTTTTTCAGCGGAGTACCCCTTTAAATGATAATGTAAATTGAACCGCACGCTCATAGACGCAAGCTTGAAAACAATTCCAAAGTCCAAAAATGCGTATTTTTGGTCCATTTATATGCTAGGAAAAAAAAAAAAAGAATAAAACGCGATCAAAAGGTGCCATCAAAAAAAAAAATGGTATCGATGAAAACTACAGATCTCAGCGCAAAAAAAGGAGCCTTTTATGCAGAGAAATAAAAAAGTTGTAATTTTTTAAAAGTAGTAAAACAAAATGAAACCTACCGTATATACTCGAGTATAAGTCGACCCGAATATAAGCCGAGGCCCCTAATTTCACCCCAAAAACTCAGGAAAAGTTATTGACTCGACTATAAGCCTAGGGTGGGAAATACATCATCCCCCCTTTCATCATCCAGACCCCCGTCATTAACACCCTCATCATCCCCCCCTTCATCATCACCGCCTGTCAATCCCTTCTCAGCGGTCTTCAACCTGCGGACCTCCAGATGTTGCAAAACTAACACTCCCAGCATGCAGGTTGAAGACCACTGCGGCCTTCGTCATCATCCAGACCCCCCTTTAGTTTTCTACTCACCTCCCCTCGGTGGGAAGGAAGGGTGACCTGGTCCGGGCCATCTATGCTGCAGGGACCGTCCGGTGGGGAGGGTTAGTCGTTCCGGGCTGTCCATCTTCACCGGGAGGCCCTCTTCTCCGCTCCAGGCCGGCCCTGGACTAGTGACGTTGCCTTGACGACGACACACAGGGACGTTCATGCGCAGGTACATCTGCTGCGCACGGACGTCCCTGTGTGTTGTCGTCAAGGCAACGTCACTAGTCCGGGGCGGCCCGGAGCGGAGAAGAGGGCCTCCCGGTGAAAATGGACAGCCCCGAACGACTAACCCTCCCCACCGGACGGTCCCTGCAGCATAGATGGCCCGGACCAGCTCATCCTAACGTCCCACCGAGGGGAGGTGAGTAGAAAACTAAAGGGGGGTCTGGATGATGACGAAGCTGGTCTTCAACCTGCGGACCTCCCGATGTTTCAAAACTACAACTCCCAGCATGCCCGGACAGCCGATGGCTGTCCGGGCATGCTGGGAGTTGTAGTTTTGCAACATCTGGAGATCCGCAGGTTGAAGACCATTGATTGAATGACAGAGAGTTCACTCGAGTATAAGCCGAGGGGGGCGTTTTCAGCACGAAAAATCGTGCTGAAAAACTCGGCTTATACTCGAGTATATACGGTACATACATTGGGTATCATTGTAACCATATGGACCTACAGAATAGGGATAAGGTGTCATTTTTACCATAAAGTGCACAGTGCGAAAACAAAAAAAATCCTCCGAAATTTGCGATCATTACAAAGGACAATTGGTTGTGCAAAAAAACAAGACCTCCTATGGGTCTGTGGATGGAAAAATGAAAGAGTTATGGCTCTAAGAAGACGCGGAGGGAAAAAAAAGGCAAAAATGAAAAAAAATGGGCCGTGTCCTTAATAGAAGTAATTTACAAATCTGTTTCACTTTCTGGAACCAGTTGATATGAAAAAAAAAAAAAAAAACAGTTTTTTACTGGAATACCCATTTAACCCCTTAGGGACTCAGCCCATTTTCATCTTAAGGACCCGGACATTTTTTGCACATCTGACCACTGTCACTTTAAGCATTAATAACTCTGGGATGCTTTTACCTTTCATTCTGATTCCGAGATTGTTTTTTCGTGACATATTCTACTTTATGTTAGTGGTAAAATTTCATCGATACTTCAAAATTTCATGAAAATTTAGCATTTTTCTAACTTTGAAACTCTCTGCTGGTAAAGAAAATGGACATCCCAAATAAATGTTACGTTGATTCACAAATACAATATGTCTGCTATATGTTTGCATCATAAAGTTGACATGTTTTTACTTTTTGAAGACATTAGAGGGCTTCAAAGTATAGCAGCAATTTTCCAAATTTTCATGAAAAATTCTAAATCTTAATTTTTCAGGGACCATAGAACCCGGAGACAACATAGAGGTCAGCAGGCGGATGACATATAACCCCACAGCTCAGGATGATTCTGGACATAATATGGAGGTCAGAAATCACTCACACTCTGTACAGTATAAGGCCTGCTCCAATATACAGCAGCCAGGGGCCGGTAATCCCACAGCCCAGAGGGACACAGAGACACCAACCAGACTCTTCTCTAGTGTTACCCGCTCCACAAACCCCACACCCCCAAGAAGGAATGCAGTACGGATTAAGTACACCGGCCCAGAGGAGGGTGCCCCCACAAGGCAGTTCATGGGGAGAGACCGGATTAGGTGAGGTCTACGCCCCAATCCATGTCCGGACCACCAGGATCTATGACCTCAGCTTCAAGCTCCCTCAGAACCTGGACTTGTTCTGGGAAATCTATAATTCCACCAGACACAATGAGATGTGGAGAGATCTGCAGGTCATCCAGCTGTCCAAGCCCCTGACCGTGATGGTCACCATCCAGCTTTCCAAGCCCCTGACCGTGGTGGTCACCATCCAGCTGTCCAAGCCCCTGACCGTGGTGGTCACCATTCTCTTCACGTCAGAGGTGGTGGCATTCGACTTACAGCACTGGCTGAACAGACAATGTCTGGTCCTCAGCTCATCGGATAAGATCTATGATGAAGAAGGGATCTGGAATGGAGGATACAGGGTAAAAGTCCAACTGTACCAGGAACATGGCGTCACCAGAAATCTGCCTCACGTCTTTTATTTAGGATCTGATAGGGGTATCTGCTATTACCCGGGGCAACCAAGACTGTGCCATAGATGTGGGGGCAGACACCTGGCTTATACCTGCCCACATGGAAAATGTTCTATGTGTGGAGATTTGGGGCACACAAAAGACTCATGTACATGTCAGGTTATATGTAATCTATGTTCAGAGCGTGGACATAACTTCCAGGAATGTCCCTATGTACAACACAACCAGAATAATGCCAGTGCCATGGATGAACCCGAAGAACAGGAATACTGGGACATCGGATGTACAAGAGGATCGCAGCTCTGAGGTACAAGGGGAGCGCGGCTCTGAGGTACAAGGGAAGCGCAGCTCTGAGGTACAAGGGGAGCGCGGCTCTGAGGTACAAGGGGAGCGCAGCTCTGAGGTACAAGGGAAGCGCGGCTCCGAGGTACAAGGGGAGCGCGGCTCTAAGGTACAAGCAGAGTGCGGCTCTGAGGTACAAGGGGAGCGCAGCTCTGAGGTACAAGGGGAGCGCGGCTCTGAGGTACAAGGGGAGCGCAGCTCTGAGGTACAAGGGGAGCGCGGCTCTGAGGTACAAGGGGAGCGCAGCTCTGAGGTACAAGGGAAGCGCAGCTCTGAGGTACAAGGGGAGCGCGGCTCTAAGGTACAAGCAGAGTGCGGCTCTGAGGTACAAGGGGAGCGCGGCTCCGAGGTACAAGGGGAGCGCAGCTCTGAGGTACAAGGGGAGCGCGGCTCTGAGGTACAAGGGGAGCGCAGCTCTGAGGTACAAGGGGAGCGCGGCTCTGAGGTACAAGGGGAGCGCAGCTCTGAGGTACAAGGGAAGCGCAGCTCTGAGGTACAAGGGGAGCGCGGCTCTGAGGTACAAGGGGAGCGCGGCTCTGAGGTACAAGGGGAGCGCGGCTCTGAGGTACAAGGGGAGCGCGGCTCTGAGGTACAAGGGGAGCGCGGCTCTGAGGTACAAGGGGAGCGCGGCTCTGAGGTACAAGGGGAGCGCGGCTCCGAGGTACAAGGGGAGCGCAGCTCTGAGGTACAAGGGGAGCGCAGCTCTGAGGTACAAGGGGAGCGCGGCTCTGAGGTTCAAGGGGAGTGCGGCTCTGAGATACAAGGTGAGCGCAGCTCTGAGGTACAAGGGGAGCGCAGCTCTGAGGTATAAAAGGATTGCAGCTCTGAGGTTCAAGGAGAGCGTGGCTCTGAGGTACAAGGGGAGCGCGGCTCCGAGGTACAAGGGGAGTGCAGCTCTGAGGTACAAGGTGAGCGCAGCTCTGAGGTACAAGGGGAGCGCGGCTCTGAGGTACAAGGGGAGCGCGGCTCAGAGGTCTCATTAGAGAAGACATCTGAGATACCTGCAGAGCCCTCATATGGACATCAGGACCCAAATACCTCCAGAAAAGCCTTGGAGTGTGATGTGGAGGAGGAGCCATGGAGTGTGATGTGGAGGAGCCATGGAGTGTGATGTGGAGGAGCCATGGAGTGTGATGTGGAGGAGCCATGGAGTGTGATGTGGAGGAGGAGCCATGGAGTGTGATGTGGAGGAGGAGCCATGGAGTGTGATGTGGAGGAGCCATGGAGTGTGATGTGAAGCAGGAGCCATGGAGTGTGATGTGGAGGAGGAGCCATGGAGTGTGATGTGGAGGAGGAGCCATGGAGCGTGATGTGGAGGAGCCATGGAGTGTGATGTGGAGGAGCCATGGAGTGTGATGTGGAGGAGCCATGGAGTGTGATGTGGAGGAGCCATGGAGTGTGATGTGGAGGAGCCATGGAGTGTGATGTGAAGCAGGAGCCATGGAGTGTGATGTGGAGGAGGAGCCATGGAGTGTGATGTGGAGGAGGAGCCATGGAGTGTGATGTGGAGGAGGAGCCATGGAGTGTGATGTGGAGGAGGAGCCATGGAGTGTGATGTGGATGAGCCATGGAGTGGGATGTGGAGGAGGAGCCATGGAGTGTGATGTGGAGGAAGAGCCATTGAGTGTGATGTGAAGGAGGAGCCATGGAGTGTGATGTGGAGGAGAAGCCATGGAGTGTGATGTGGAGGAGAAGCCATGGAGTGTGATGTGGAGGAGGAGCCATGGAGTGTGATGTGGAGGAGGAGCCATGGAGTGTGATGTGGAGGAGGAGCCATGGAGTGTGATGTGGAGGAGGAGCCATGGAGTGTGATGTGGAGGAGGAGCCATGGAGTGTGATGTGGAGGAGGGATTTCAGATGGTGAAGAGGTAAAATACTTATTTCTAATTTTGCAAACATGTAAAGTCCCAGGAGTCATCAGCTGTAGAGATCTCACCGGGAAGGGTCAGTGTCCTGGGAGAAGATAATGATGAAATGTGTCCCCCAAGTGTCCAGGAGGAGGAGAAAGACATTGAGGTACCTGTGTCCTCTAAGAGATGGGGGCAAAAGGACACAGCAAAAGGAAAAGGACCAAGAAAGTGAGGTGATCGGCGTGAAGGGCAGAATGTGGTATGGAAGAGGAGACTATGAGCATTTAGTATGTGACTGTGGATATACTAAGCAGGTTTGAGCCGCATTGTCCTGTGAATTACAGCTCCCACATCTAAAAGAGCAATCGTATGCCGCAGTAATGTACGGTCACTGTCCATTGTGGTGTCCCGGTACCGTATTGCATACCGTACCTTGGTAGAGGTCCCCAAAGTCAGAGTTCCTAGGAACGGTGGGGGTCCTCTTCTCTAGCTAGCCCCTCGTCACCCCTCAGTTAGCTAATATTCATCCAAATATAAATGTATATATGTATATTTAAATGCCTACCTGTTAGCGTTGCAGGACCTTAGGTCATGTGACTCGGTCTTCAGAACTCTATGGTTTGTTGAAGGACCTTCGGTGGTTCTTGTGTCAGGTGTTCACCCACAATGCCATGTAATGGTGAGTGACAGCTGTTATGGACCAATCCAAAACCGCTCAGCCCCTGCCCGTATAAGGGAGCTGCAGCCAATAATCACTCTCTTGTGTTGCTGACATTGGATGAGGTAAGACCTCCGCAACTTCCAAAGACAATTACTAGGCCAAAGCCTTGTGCCCTCGGCCTACGCTAAAGACTGTGAGTTCTTACAATTCCCCTCCAACTCCGCAAGATCACTCGACCTAAACCTACCCCTAAATCCAGCGGGATCTATGCTACAAAATCCTCCTAAACTAAAGAGAACTTACCCGGTCCCAACCACTGTCAATCGCAGCTCAGCTGTATATAGACTCTGCTATCTGGACTGTTACCGGTTACTGCATGTTACAGAAAATCTTCAGTAAAGTTTCAACAAGTTTTCAGCTAAGCACCGGTTGTGGACAATCCGTTATTCTGCACTCACCTATCGCTCTTGGGAAGGGTGGAGATAGGCCCAGCATTACCTCAGCATTTAACCCTCACCCTGGCGTCACGAGTGACAAGGGTTAATAAACCCCTGATACCTGCTCAGCAACACCCCAGCTATTGTATGTTATCAATGCCGTGTGTGTCTATCATCCATGGGGGGCGCTGCTGTCATACAATGAGTAGAGAGGAGCTTTCTGTAAGTTCAGTGGTCGGGAACATCATGAATTCTCTAAAGACTATATATGAGAAAGAGAAGAGTGTTAACCCTGCTAATGTTTTCTGGAGAAATATTCGTGTATCAGCTTGCTGTTCTTTTTTTTTTTTCTTAATTTATTGAAAGTATTAATATTTTGTGTAAATTTGACGAAGATTATTTTCAAATAAACGATTGTATAATTACTAAATATCCTGGACCCGTATAGATGTTTTCCCCCTTTATCTATAACATAATTTAAGCCTATGTAAACCTCCAGGGTGCTAAATGGTGCCCAACAAATACAGTCACAAACAGACACAAATATACAACCACATGGTGCCCAAGTAATATTAGCATACATTACCATATTTCATCGTATGGTAACCCTAAATCCATCCCTAGTTATTTACATTTTCAGTCATTTTCAGTTTCCCCTTGCCCCATGGGCTTTGACTGATAGATCCCTCCATGTTTGGGTTTAGGGATACATCTATACATTAAGGCCAGAGGGAGGAGAAAAATGGTTCAGGTACGACCATAGTGATGACAGGTTCTCCTTAAAGCGTACCCATCAGATCCAACAAAAAAACATTATTTTTATATATATCACTCAGTACCTAATCCTGACCACGTACATCTAATTTTTATGTGTCAAGCACCTTTATTTACCGTATTTTTCGTCCTATAGGACGCACCGGCATATAAGACGCACCCAATTTTTAGAGGCAAAATCTAAAAAAAATAACGATTTTGAACCCAATAGTGGTCTTCAACCTGCGGACGTCCAGATGTTGCAAAACTACAACTCCCAGCATGCCCGGACAGCCGTTGGCTGTCCGGGCATGCTGGGAGTTGTAGTTTTGCAACATCTGGAGGTCCGCAGATTGAAGACCACTGCATAGGAGGTAATACTCACGTGTCCCCGCCGCTCCGGACCCGTCACCGCTGCCCTGGATGTCGCTCCATCGCTGTCGCCGTGTCCCCGTCGCTCCGGAACGTCTCTGCTGCCGGCCGGGTATCCTCGCTCTCCGTCACCGCCATCACGTCGTTACGCATGTACGCGACGACGAGGAAGGAGAGCGCCGGCCATACAGGGGATCCCTGATCGGAGAAGACACCGAGGAGGCAGGTAAGGTCCCTCCCGGTGTCCTGTAAGCACTAACCCGGCTATTCAATCGGGCTGTTCGGGACCGCCACGGTGAAACTGCGGCGGTCCCAAACAGCCCGACTGAACAGCCGGGTTAGTGTCACTTTCCCTTCAGACGCGGCGGTCAGCTTTGATCGCCGCGTCTGAAGGGTTAATACAGGGCATCACCGCGATCGGTGATGTCCTGTATTAGCCGCGGGTCCCGGCCGTTGATGGCCGCAGGGACCGCCGCGATAGGGGTGTATTCGCCGTATAAGACGCACCGACTTTTCCCCCCCAGTTTTGGGGAAGAAAAAGTGCGTCTTATACGGCGAAAAATACGGTATTTTTTTATTACACTTTTAATTTAGCTCACTAGTCTGAATTCCTCTCAAAGGGAGGGGGCGTGGCCTCACTGTGCAGGTCTCCGCCCCCTCCCTCAGTATGCTGTCTGCTCACATCTCCCCTAGCATTAGCAAAACTACAACTCCCAGCTTGTCCTCACTGACAGTAGCGGGACACAAGATGACAGTGGGAGGATTTTTCCTCCAGCTCTGAGCCCTGCGCTCACAGCTGTCAATCAAAGAAGTGTGTCCATGACATAGGTGATGACGCAAGGACACAGCAGGACTAGTATGTGTCCAAGCAGACGGGGGCAGCTGTGTGACTGGCTTTATCACTATGAAATACTGAAAATTTTCTAATGAAAGCAATTGCAAAACCTATTGATTATACAGGCTTTACAACATATCAACCCTACTTACCAGCACCCGTTGCTCCGGCCGTGGTCCCGCCCCCTTGTCTTGATTGACAGCTCACGTCACCACTCTGCTCCGTCTGCTTAGGGATCAGAGCGATGACGCACAACGTCAATCAAGCCGACAGGGCGGGGCCACAGCCGGAACAATGAATTGCAATGGGTGCTGGTAAGTAGAAGCCCCCGCCCTGGTGACTACTTTTAAGGCGGCCGGGGGGACTTTATAACTTTAATATCTTCACCATCCCTGGGGGCAAAAAACGTCCCCCGGGAATGGGGAGAATAACGATTTTAGCGTATATAACGCATTGTTACCATTGTTGGCGTGATGTCACGAGGGGGCGTGGCATGACATCACGTCTCCAGTCCCGGAAACACAGAGGTTTCCAAAACTGGAGTAGCAGCCCGGCATAGAATGCAGGTGCTTCATGGAGAACGCGCGGGGTCACAGCGTCGCCCCCCCCCCCCCCCCCCGCGTGATCAGACATCTTATCCCCTATCCTTTGGATAGGGGATAAGATGTCTATGGCCGGGATACCCCTTTAATACAACAAATTGGCCTCAATTTACTAATGTGCTTCCAACTGTTTTTTTTTTATCAGGTTGTGCCCCAAAATTGTGGGGAATGCTGTCTGTGCCAAAATTTGTGTAGAAAATTCAAGCCGGCTTCTAGACCACAATCCCAAGAAATTCTGAAAAAGAGTCGGCTACAGGAAATCTCCAAATCACATGTATTTACTTAAAGGGGTACTCCGGCCCTGAGACATCTTATCCCCTATCCAAAGGATAGGGGATAAGATGTCTCACCGCGGGGGTCCCGCCGCTGGGGACCCTCGCAATCTTGTATTCGCCACCCACCTGTTTGAGCTGCACGCCGCGGTACCAGCTCACAAACAGCTGGGTGGCGACCATGGGGCCGGAGTATCGTGATGTCACGACTCCGCCCCGTGTGACGTCACCCATCGCCCCCGCTATGCAAGTCTATGGGAGGGGGCGTGACAGCCGTCACGCCCCCTCCCATAGACTTGCATAGCGGGGGCGGAACGTGATGGGACCCCCGCGGTGAGACATCTTATCCCCTATCCTTTGGATAGGGGATAAGATGTCTCAGGGCCGGAGTACCCCTTTAAGAAATCACCTAAAAAAGTGCAAGAACGTCATATATTTTCCTCACCCCATGAACGCGGAGAGAAAACAAACATTTGTGTGGGAAAAAAAAACTATGTAGATTTTGGATGGATTAATAATCAATAATTAGGCATTTAAAAAATATATATATATTTTTTTTAGAAATTAAATCAATTTCAAATTCAATCATTTAATTAATGTAAAATTAATTGATCTGTGTTGTTTTTTTTTCTTCTATTCCAAATGTAGTTTTTTTGTTTTTTGTTTTTTTTTAGCCATAGTGTACACTTTTCCGAGTTAGTGCCGTGTTACACTGTTTACAAATGAAATAATATTTTTTTTAGAATAAAGCATAAAGCAGACTCTGATGTAATGGGTGAAAACATTTTTAATTTATTTGACACATTTTCCTGTGAAAAATCATTGGAGGAGATTTATCAAAAGCAAAACAGAGCTAAAGTTGCCCAGTTGCCCATAGCAACCAAAAAAGGCCTCTGAGAAATGAAAGGAGCGATCTGATTGGTTGCTATGGGCAACTGGTCAACATTTTCCTTTACACAGGTCTTGATAAATCTCCCCCAATGTGTCCCAGTTCTTGACACTAACGTGGGACCTGAATTGTGGTCGATGGTCATAATGCGCCAAACAAACCATTGCGTCAGAATAATAAATAACATGGAAAGAAAAACAGAACCCAATAAACAGTTAAACACACCCTTATTACTTCATCAGGGCCAATATTTTGCTAAAATACTTAATTTTGTGTCCATATTTTAGTAAACAATATGGCTCGTTTTATACTGTGTGTGAACGAAGCCTTAAAGGGAACCAATTAGCAGATTTAGCATATATAACGCTTGGCAATGCATTGTATATGTTAAAATTGTTATCCTCACCATCCCCCGGGGGGACGTTTTTGCCCCGAGGGATGGTGAAGATATGTAGTTATAAAGTCGTCGTCGTCCCCCTCCCCCGGCCTCCCTGTGAGTAGTCACCTGGGCAGGGACTTCTACTTATCAGCTCCCCACTGCTCCAGCCGTGGCCCCGCCCCATTGGCTTGATTGACGGCTTGCCTCATCGCTCTACAACCTAAGCAGACGGAGCAGAGAAGTGGCACGAGCCATAAGTCAGGCCAAATGGGACAGGACCATGGTCGGAGCGACAGGAGCTGGTAAGTAGAAGTCCCTGCCCAGGGGCAAGTTGGCTGTGGGGGGGGGAGGGACTTTATAACTTAATATCTTCCCCATCCTTAGGGGCAAAAACGTCCCCCGGGATGGTGAGGATAATGATTTTTGCATATATAATGCGTTGCTAAACATTATATATGCTAAAATCTGCTGATTGGTTCCCTTTTAAAGGGGTACACCGGCCATAAGACATCCTATCCACTATCCAAAAGATAGGGGATAAGATGTCTGACCGCGTAGGTCCCGCCGCTGGGGACTCCCGCAATCTTGCATTCGGCACTCACCTCTTTGAGCTGCACGCCGCGCTGCCAGCTCACAAACTGTCGGGTGCCGACCACGGGGCTGGAGTATCGTGACATCACGACTCCACCCCGTGTGACGTCACGCCCTGCGGGGGCGGAGTCATGATGTCACGATACTCCGGCCCCGTGGTCGGCACCCGACAGTTTGTGAGCTGGCAGCGCGGCGTGCAGCTCAAAGAGGTGAGTGCCGAATGCAAGATTGCGGGAGTCCCCAGCGGCGGGACCCACGTGGTCAGACATCTTATCCCCTATCCTTTGGATAGGGGATAAGATGTCTTAGGGCCGGAGTACCCCTTTAAAGCTTCTATTCCTTTTTCGCTTCCCTTGCGTTGTCCATTATCCTGGGTCATAAAACAAAGTCGATGTTCATGTTCTTCTGATCCCCTTCTGAACTCACTGGTAGGTAACCAAACAGATCCATGGCTTCCTTGCAGTATTCTTCGATCTCCTTAACCTTGTTAAAGTCCATGGTCTTCCTCCATTTTTGAATGACTTTTGAAGACTGTTTAGAGAACGGTATGAATATCCGGTCGCTTTCATCAATGTGAGTGATGTTATAGATCCAGCTTTCAAAGTTTGTGGTCATTTTAAGGCCAGAGAACTGGAATATTTTTCTGACATTCACAATGGGCTCTCTGGATAAATCCTCGTGGCGCAGGAGCATGTATCGCCCATCCAAGTGATGCCCTTCCGCCTTGGCCATTCTGTTTATATTTGCCTGAGCTTTGCAGATCTTGGCCAACACTGGAGCATTTATGGTCTTGTCATGTTCCTTCAGAACAACCTTATCATCAGCAGAAAGGCTGAAGTATCTCCTCGATGACGCTATTGCCCTGGGGTCTCTCACCAGGTGAATGATCCGAAGATCTAGCGCAGGGTCCCAAAAAAGTGGACGGAGGACCGAAAAGTCCAGAATCCGAACAGTTTTCATAACCCTGTGATTGTAAGTGTCACATGTCTTTGCCATGTTTTCAAAAGTGCTGTTCCTACAGTATTGGTAACATATCGTGCGATTATAGCCCTCGGGTAACATGGGGCGTGAGCAAGATGGCGGCGAACACAAAGCGCGACTCTCTGCAAAGAAGGACATGCTGGAGATGTAGCAGCCATTGCCAAAGACATACTGTTGTAGCGGTGTAACATCACAGGTGAACAGTGAGCGGATGAGGTCTCTTACTGGGTAGTGAAGTAAATTGGCGCCAACCCCTAAACTTCCAAATCTCTTCCAGACAGGATGTCCAGGTTCAAAGAGATAAAAGACATCAGGGTGGTGGTTGAAGATCTGCCCCATGAATGAGGAGCCCGAACGCCATGACGATAAGATGAGAACGTGGACCGGCATCTTCTCCGTATCATAGGACTTTGAGGACCTGGAAACCTGGGTGATTTGGTAAATTTGGTATGAAAGGAAAATGAAGAAGAGAAGAATACAGAAGTGGAAGAGGGTACGGATGGACATGGTGACGGAGAACCTGGAAATAAAGACATTGGGGGGTCAATGGAGTGTGAGGGAAAGGAACATGGAGAGTGTCCACATTCCATACTAGATACAATGTAAAATGAAATAATAAAAAAATGTAAAAATATATTTATCTGTTCAAATAAAGCAAAAAATCTGGAACCCAGACAGAAATCTGACAGACCTCACAATAAGTCCATAGGATCCATCAAGGTGCGTCAAGACATGAAAATCCATCCATCAAACTAGTCGTTAGTACGTGAATAATGGTAACCACGATGGGAGAGGGAACAAACAAGCAGTAAGAGCGATACATAAATAATACAAGAATAGGAAGCAAACACTTCCATAACAAGAAGCAACTTTTATATGGACATTTCCAGGACATTTGCCAATTGTTCCAATATTGTTATGAATATGAGGTTTTGATAACATGTTCTGTCCTGTATCACATTATATATTTCAAAATAAAAATATAAAATATATCTAAATAAATAAAGGCCAGGAGAGCTAGCTGAAACATTGCTACTGACACTCACTTGATGGAATACATTTTGGAGTTTTTTGGAACTTGTGTTCTGTGGACATCCCATTTTTCTGCATTATACATGGACCCCTGACCCAGGTCTGGACTCTGCATGCACCTTTATATTTTAGATATATATATAAACAAGGATAAGTTGGCCAGCACTACTGATACCAAAACTACTGCATGGACCTGGCATATAGGTGCACGCTGCTAGGCTAAATATATATAAACAGGGGAATACAGCAGCACACTGCCAGTACAAAGATACAGATAAAACGTGAAACGTATATAGCATTTCATGTTTTATCTGTATCTTTGTGCTAACAGTGTGCTGCTGTATTCCCCTGTTTATATATATATATATATATATATATATATTACATATAATATATCTATATTATTTTTCTTTCTTTTTTTTAAATATATAACAGGATACAGGATAGAACATGTTATCGAAACACACATATATATATATATATATATACCGTATTTATCGGCGTATAACACGCACTTTTTAGGCTAAAATTTTTAGCCTTAAATCTATGTGCGTGTTATACGCCGATACACCCCCAGGAAAGGCAGGGGGAGAGAGGCCGTCGCTGCCCGCTTCTCTCCCCTTCCTTTCCTGGGGTCCAGAGCCCTGCTTCCGGCCCTTCTCTCCCCCTGGCTATCGGCGCCGCTGCCCATTCTGTCCCCCTAACTATCGGTGCCGGCACCCCATTGCCGGCACCGATAGCCAGGGGGAGAGAAGCGGCGCCGACAGCCAGGGGGAGAGAAGGGGCAGCGGCACCCATTGCCGGCGCTGCTGCCCCGTTGCCTCCCCCCATCCCCGGTGGCGTAATTACCTGTTGCCGGGGTTGGGTCCGCGCTGCTGCCATGTCGTTGCTATGCGCAGCACGGCGCGACGCATGACGTCAGTGCGCCGCGCCGTGCATAGCAACGACACTGGGGACGCACGCCGGAGGCCTGGAGCAGCACGGACCCGACCCCGACAACAGGTAATTATGCCACCGGGGATGGGGGGAGGCAACAGGGCAGCGGCGCCAGCAATGGGTGCCGCTGCCCCTTCTCTCCCCCTGGCTGTCGGCGCCGCTTCTCTCCCCCTGGCTGTCGGCGCCGGCAGTGGGGCGCTGGTACCGATAGTCAGGGGGACAGAACGGGCAGCGGCGCCGATAGCCAGGGGGAGAGAAGGGCCGGCAGCAGGGCTCTAGACCCCAGGAAAGGCAGGGGAGAGAAGCGGGCAGCGACGGCCTCTCTCCCCCTGCCTTTCCTGGGGGTGTATCGGGGTATACACGCGCACACACGCACCCTCATTTTACCATGGATATTTGGGTAAAAAACTTTTTTTACCCAAATATCCTTGGTAAAATGAGGGTGCGTGTTATAGGCCGGTGCGTGGTATACCCCGATAAATACGGTATATATATATATATATATATATATATGGGTCAAGTATTTTCCTCAGGGAGAGGAACACCGCTTAAGGTGTAAAATGGTGATTCAAAAAGGCCATTAGCACTCCGCGGACATTCTGGGTAAGGAATATGTAAAGTAACTCATCGCACCACCTTCTCAGGTAGCTGAGAAGGTGGTGTGATGAGTTACTTTGCATATTCCTTATATATCTATCTATCTATCTATATATATATATATATATATATATATATATATATATATATATACTAATTATATGAAGAATAACCATATTCAGTCCCCGACAGTCCTTCTTACCTTGTTCTTCAATCAGAGTCGAGTCAAGATTTCCAGTGAAGCGTCTTAAAGTCTTTTAGTCTTTCCAAAACCACAAATTGTTCCTTTTCCATTGTAATAAAGGGTTTGTTCTCTGACTTAAACCCAAGTCCATAAATATGTCAGCTAAGCCGGAACATTTCCTCAATTAACATAATAAACAATAAATATGATAGGAAGGAAATAACAATAAGAAGAGATGTCCGCAGGGGATGAAGTAATAATTCACAGCCGACACTAATAAATCGTTGCGCTCCGTAGAGCGGAACGCAACGTTCTGGACAAGGGTTTGTACACGGCAGAGAGAAGTTGAAGACTGGAACATAGAGGAAGCTACTGACATGTTTTATTCCATGAAATGTTGTAATAGTTAATGTGAGAGATCACGTTATTCTCCAGATTGAAGGCGGGGTTAGACTTTATTGTTATTGTTGTCACTAGAGATGAGCGAATTTACAGTAAATTCGATTCGTCACGAACTTCTCGGCTCGGCAGTTGATGACTTATCCTGCATAAATTAGTTCAGCTTTCAGGTGCTACGGTGGGCTGGAAAAGGTGGATACAGTCCTAGGAAAGAGTCTCCTAAGACTGTATCCACCTTTTCCAGCCCACGGAAGCACCTGAAAGCTGAACTAATTTATGCAGGAAAAGTCATCAACTGCCGAGCCGAGAAGTTTGTGACAAATCGAATTTACTGTAAATTCGCTCATCTCTAGTTGTCACACCGGTATTGGTAGACATATCTATAGTCATAACCATGTCATCTGAACATCGATCACTGCTCGGTTACTCCAATGGATGAAATTAACTGGTGAGATTTTTGGGTCATGACAATCTTCACAATCACTTATAATTGGATTTAGTCATAACTATAATGCTAGTCATGCCAAGTAGGTGTTATATGATGTGGTGGATCTCAAGCTGAGAAAAATCTAAAGAGTCTAACAATGGTGGGGCCATCAAAATGTAACTCAGTGGGTTTCCAACCTCCAGGACCTTTTCTGGTCAGCAGAATGAAGAGGATGGGACACTCCAACATGTGACACAACCATCGTTCACACAGAGGCTGTAACGGGTGCTGCGTTTGGTCCCATTTAATTGGCCATCACGGAATAGGACAAGGGGCAGTACGATCAAGGAAGATATCATAGGACCATGGCCCAACAGATGGATGGACATCAACAAGTCTCTTGTCCCAATTAAAGACGTCTGACCTGACTTTCAAGCTATGGTCAGCTGACATGGTCAAAATGGGCTGAACTGTGTAAGGACAGAATAGTGTTAGTTTTGGGGCAAACGCAAGAAGGACACAAGAATTTACTGAGGTGAGGTTAACATGCAAGAACCAACCCAGAATCATCCAGGTAGAGTGAACAATGGACCCTTGATACTGTATATACATCGTAAAGGGGTACTCCCTTTGCTAAACATCTTATCCCCTATCATAAGATTATGTTCAGAATTCTGGGTTCGGGAGGGCATGATTGTGATATCAGCCCCCCCTCCCACCCTTACCTTGGCCTAGTCTTGTCCAGTGATGTTGTGTTTCAGCTGTCCTCACCTTGGCCATGTCTCTGAGAAGCTTATACTTTTCACCCAAAAAACTTACAATCTAATTGTAATACAGAGAAGAGAAATATGAGTGTACCTAACAGTGGCAGAAATTGGGTATCAATAGGCTACAATTCCTAAGTGTTTCTTGAATGTGATATTATTATTATTTTTTTTTGTGTGTATGTACTGAAGTAGGCTGAGGTAGTTCATTTAAGTGAGTAATTTAAGTACTATGTGTGCAAGTACTGCTTACTAGTTAGTCTTGCTATCTTAAAGGGTACCTCTCATAAAAAAAACTTTTGATATATTATAGATTAATGTATGCAGAATAACTTTACAATTGCATGTTATTAAAAAATATGCTTCTTTCTATTTAATTTTCCACTTTGAAGAAATGACCACTAGGGGTCTCCCTACCAGTCCTGGCAGCAAGCATTTCAGACTCATGCTGGAGTCCTAAACACTACGAGCTGCCAGTCTGCTTTGTTCACAAAGGAGAACACTCAGAGCTGCCAGCCTGCTTTGTTCACGGCCTGTTTGGCTGTGAACAAAGCAGGCTGGCAGCTCTGAGTATTTAGGACTCCAGCATGAGTCAGAAATGCTTGCTGACAGGACTGATCGGGAAAAATACAATAGAAAGAAGCCTATTTTTCATTAACATGCTATTGGAAAGTTATTCAACATCCATTAATCTAAAATATATCAAAAGTTTATTTGATGAGAGGTCCCCTTTAAGGGTAGTTTTGTTTGATGAAAGGTGCTAGCGATTGGCGAAACAATGTCACTCTCGGAGGAGCCAAGAGAGTCACCTATTTAGCAACTACTAAAACACCTTTTAGCATTTTTATACCTTTGTATGTACATGTGTACAAGAATTATTTACGTTTGTTGTGTTTGGTGTACACCTGATGTGCATCTAGCGGACAATTTTCCGTGTACAACATTTACTTACATTTTATGTACACAGACATGAAGCTATTTTTCTGTGTACAGAAACCATATACATTTTTATTATAATTAATACATTAATTTATTACCACTCCAACAAGGTTCAGGCGCATACACCTGATAAGTGCAAATCTCAGCAAGAGAGTCCTATAAATATAGGGTTATGTACACAAAATGGACGTGTAAGGATCTGCAGTCCACCTACACTAGGAGTCTATGTTTTACGGTTGTCCCAATTCAACCTGGGACAAAACGTATGAATCTCCTACTGGCTAGGAGTCTCTTGACCTGATGGTCAGGCACAAAAGCTTGATGGTTACGTTGCTGAACTTGAAACTGGAACAATTTTAGCACCGTCCTGCTAGGCACATGTCTTGAACTTTTTTTACTGAAAAACAAAAGTGGTTAGCATAGAAAAGCAATAAACATTACAAGACATTTCTTCGGAATCTCCTTGTGCCTCTTGTAGAACCTCTATATCTCCCAACATCTAAAGCAGGCAAGGAGTTAATGTAACTCTCCCACACCACATTGGTGAGAGTAGAATTGAGGGTGACCAAAGGCTTACTGGCCGGGAGCACAGTTGGTGCATAGGGTTTTAGCACCATCTCCATATCAGGAGTGGGGAAAAACACTTTCGTCGGTGCCCTGGAAGCAGGAAAACTCTCCATATCAGAAGAGGGCCTTGGTACATACGTTGGTACCTGTGCAGGAGGCAAACTCTCATTGCTCCGAGAGGGCCTAGGTACGTACCTTGGTACCTCTGGAACAGACAAACTCTCATTGCTCCGAGAGGGTCTAGGTACGGTCTTTGGTGCCCGCAATTTAGGCTTACTTTATTGAACTTGAGCAGGACTTGGAACTTTACTGTACATAGAAGATGATTGATGCTGTAGAGGCTCCTCCTCCTTGAGTACGTTGGTGGAGGCATCAGGAGCAGACCATTTCGGCCTCAAGTTGAAGGGATCCGATTCCCAATCTGTAGACGGAAAGTATTTGAAGGGAAGCTGTGTTGGGGCTGTTAGTCTTGTGACCGCTGCAGCCCATTCTCCACGCAGGCTCTGGACGGGGGTGTACTCCACAATTTCACCCACCTCCAGGGAGTAGAACTTTTTATGAAGATATGACCTCTGTACTGCTCACCGGTTTACGAGGATGGTTTGCCCTGTGTGGCAATCTAGGGGTGTCGCATAACCTCTGACCTTGTCGAACTTGGCCACATTTGCTCTCCGTCGTTCTAGAGGCTCCTCCCCTTCTCGGGGATGGTCCCATTTGCGGATGAATAAAGCTTCCATTTCTTTAGTATTCTCCTGGTAGGGAATTCTTTCCTCAGGAGGCAAATGCACATGCTTAGGGGCGTACAGTTCTCTGTGTCGGGCCTTTAACTTGTCCATCAATTCAGCCAGCTCGGCTTCTTGACGGGCCCTTTACCTTTGTGCGGCTGGAATTGGTGGGAGTGGCTTCCCAGGTATAGGCTGTAGAACCGCGTGCATATACTTGATAAGTCCCGGCTCGTCCCCAAAGATCCACTGGGGCAAATCTGGTGAGCACGATCGTGCACTTGGCAAAGTAGATAAAGGTATTTTAGCTTCATGGCTGGAGGAGGAAGAATAGTCCACCACTGGCGGGGTACTCACTGCAGACTCCTCCGATGGGATCTCGGCCCACGAGCCCCAAGTTCTGTGGTGAGGGGAGAATCTCACCGGCGATGCACCTCCAGGTGTCCTTGCGCTCTCTGCTGGAGATGTGTCTGGCCAATCGTTGTCATCATCAGGCAGTGGGGGAAGATTGCAGGCCCCCTCTTCATCTAATGACAACCGCTGCAGACGGTCAGCAAGTTCTTGGAAAAGTCGGGCTGCGACTGCCACAACTTTCCGCTGTTTTGGTGCCATTGTGCTGTTCTCACCACGTGGAATGCTGCTCTCCACCATGTCTGTACTCTCCAGCTCTCTGTGCAGACTGAAGAGGTCGCTCTGTGTCGTGTCTTTTATAGCGGGCTTCCCCAAAATGGCAGCCAGCAGGAAGGACATCATCGGTGCAGCCCACTTCCTGTCCTCCCAGAAACAACTCCTGTGTCTCCAAGTTCCCTTTTGGCTGCGAAACAGCAACTTGGCAGCCACGCCCAGGGGCGGGGCGGGGCGCAGCGCGGGACTTCTTTGCGCACTTCTCCAGCAGCAGGTTAACTCCTCCCGTGCTGACCGGACCAGAGGAATGTAGCATGAATTCGTTTCGCAGTTTACACATTTCAGCAAATAAATCTTCGCCTCCCCCCTTACTTTTCGCGTGGCCCCCTTGCAAGTTGCACCACACGCACCGCTCCTGTACACTATAATGCGGTTTGCGACACATGAATAAAGTCCGTTACTTTCTGGGGGCGGAGTACAACTTCACTAGTGGCAACAGCAGTAGGCACACACCCGAATCCTGTTCGTGCAACGCCAAATAGAGTTGTGGTGGCGGATTAGAGGATACTGTCTTGGGGGAGTGTAGGGTATTTGGGGTGTTGCTGTTCAGGACAGTTAAGGGCGCTGTTAACCCTTGTCACTAGTGACGCCAGGGTGAGGGTTAAATGCTGTATTCTTGATAGGCCTATTGCCACCCTTCCCAAGAGCAATAGGTGATGTCCACAACCACTGTTAACGGAAAACTTGCAGGAACTTTTACTGAAGAATTTCTGTATATGTAGTAATAGTAACAGTCCAGATAACAGAGTCTCTACAGATATAGCTGAGCAGCGATTGACAGTCGGTTGGGATCAGATAAGCTCAATTTAGTTTCTTAAGGATTGTATAGTAGAGATCCGCTGGATTTAGGGGAGATATTAGGTCCAGTGATCAGGGCCGGATTAAGAGGATCATGGGCCTGGTGCTGAAGATTTTGATGGGCCTTTTAATCGAAATATATAAAATGAAAAAGCAACACAAAGCAATTTTGTTTAACACAAATAAAGCGCATTCGTCACATGTTTTATGCACATTAAATTGCCAGGATCGCTTCTTTTATCTGATGTTACTAGGAGGATGTTAAACGCTGCTGGACTGCGCTTTTCTCTGCTGTAACACACACAGGCTCTGCGTCCTATGATCCTTCTGCAGTGTAATATAATGAAGTGACTGTCCGCAAGATGGCTGCCGATTATATAGGGCTGTGACATCACAGGGGTGACTGGCTGCTGATAGGCTGCATCCTGCATGTGATTCAGGGTCATCCCGCCTACTTCTCTTCCTGCCTTCCCAGCATTCCTTGCCCCTTGTACGGACATGTGAATCTGCCATTTTAGATGCCCTGGAGCCTGCACCTGGAGTTTAATGAAGCGATTTGCGCGATAGAATCGCGGCGATATTCGCATTCGTTGCGAATCGTATATTTTCTGAAATTCGTAATGAATTTGGGTTCGTCAGCTCCAATTCGCTCATCTCTAGATATAACTCTTATTTCTCTACCTACAGACTCATATAAGGGCTTGTTTTTTTGCGTCACCAATTATACTTTGCAATGACATCACTTATTTTACCACGAAATCTACAGTGAAACGCACAAACAAATATTTGTGGGACAAACTTGGAAAAAAAATGCAATTTTTGGGGTCTTTCTACACAGTGCACTTTTTGCAAACATTGGGGGAGATTTATCAAAACCTGTGTAGAGTAGTGGTGCAGTTGTCCATAGCAACCAATCAGATCGCTTCTTTCATTTTTCAGAGGCCTTTTAAAAAATGAAAGAATCAATCTGATTGGTTGCTATGGGCAACTGCACCACTACTCTACACAGGTTTTTATAAGTCTCTCCCATTTGCTTTATTCTGTAGGTCCATACGATTACGACACCCAAATTGGGCCATTGACCTTGCAGATTACTCAACATTATAAGCGGCAATACCACTTTTTTTTGGATAACATTTTTATTTATTTTTTTATTAGAAAAGGGAGGTGATTCAACTTTTATTAGGGAAAGGGTTAATTAAATGTTATTATTAATTTTTTTTTCGCAGGAAGGGGTCAAGCACACCTGTCTATAACTTCTAGGCCAATCCGTCTATAATAGCTGTGCTATTATAAGCAGATATGCCATTCAGGAGCATAAAAAAGCTAGGTGAGAACTTATCACCTAGCTTTTCCATGCTCCTGAATGCCATTGTTGCTTATAGACTATAAGGATAACTTATTATAAAATATAGGCAAATCTGTCTATATTAGCTTAACTAATATAAGCAGAAATGGCACTAAGGAGCACAGAAAAGCTGGGTGACAATTTCTCGCCTAGATTTTTCATGCTTCTGAATGGCATATCTGCTTATAATAGCTCAGTTATTATATATAGATTTACCTATAACCTTTAGTCAAATATGTCTATAATAGCTGAGCTATTATAAGCAGATATGCCATTCAGGAGAATGAAAAAGCTAGGTTAGAAATTGTCACCTAGCTTTTCTGGGCTCCTGAATGGCATATGTGCTTACCATAGAATAGACAGATATGACTATAGGTTATAGGTAAATCTATCTTTAATAGCTGAGCTATGATAAGCACCATTGCCATTCAGGTACACAGAAAAGCTAGGTGACAATTTCTCACTTAGTTTTCCATGCTCCTGAATGGCATGTCTGCCTATAATAACTGAGCTTTTATAAGCAGGCATGACATTCAGGAGCATGGAAAAGTTAGGTGAGAAATTGTCACCTAGCTTTTCTATGTACCTGAATGGCAAGTCAGTTCATGACTGGTGGTGGTACCTTTTTGGGGGACTTCAGAGGCAGAGAACAATGACCGCCGGCGGGACCTCAGCCGCTGTCACACAGTAACATTTTTTGACGGGCGTGGGCCAGGCAGGAAAGCAGCACATACCATCCTCTTTCTGACAGGGGGGAGGAGCGTCCTACGATACCGTGACATGAGTCACGCTGGTCAGGAGGTTACCCAGCCCATGTGACCACCCAGGCAGGGGCCGACTGACAACACTCAGGGCCCTCGGACCAAATAAAGCAAGGGCCCCCTGTGAGGCTCCGCTCATGGCCACACCTCTGCCACGCCCCTATCCAACCCAAATGCCTCCTAATGCCCCAACCTACACACAAAATAATAGAAAAGAAAATATATAACAAGTTAACATAGGTAAGATAATTTTCCATGACCAAGAATACCCGTATACAAGGAGGAATTATATACATCACACAATAATACCAGTATACAAGGAGGAAATATATACCATCACACAATAATACCCGTATACAAGGAGGAATTATATACATCACACAATAACTTGATAATACCGCCATACTGTACTGAATAAAACCACTATACACAGACCAGTATTCCCCCCACACAGTGCCCATATAGCGAAAGTTACCAGCTGTACACAGGGTCTGTATACCATATAAGTGATTATATACAAGACCAGGGCTGTCATCACAAATGTTGGGGCCCCTTACACAACTCAAGGCCCCCCTCTGCCTACTAACTTCCACATTATCTATAAAAAAAAATATTTGAAAACACAGGACAAGAAAAACAAGAGCCCTTTAGTTTAATGAGGAAGGAAAGAGGAATATACCCGGATCCCAGTGACAGTATATACCCGGACCCCAGTGAAAGTATATACCCGGACCCCAGTGACAGTATATACCCGGATCCCAGTGACAGAATATACCCGGATCCCAGTGACAGTATATACCCGGATCCCAGTGACAGTATATACCCGGACCCCATAGACAGTATATACCCAGACCCCAGTGACAGTGTATACCCAGACCCCAGTGACAGTATATACCCAGACCCCAGTGACAGTATATACCCAGACCCCAGTGACAGTGTATACCCAGACCCCAGTGACAGTATATACCCAGACCCCAGTGACAGTATATGCCCTTCCCCATCAGGACTATCCACTATGTGGGGCAGAGGAGCAGCCGGTGCCCTGGGGAGAGTACACTGTATCACTGGTATATAGGGTACACTGGTATATAGAGTACACTGGTATATTGGGTACACTGTATCACTGGTATATTGGGTACACTGGTATATTGGGTACACTGGTATATTGGGTACACTGTATCACTGGGTACACTGGTATATTGGGTACACTGTATCACTGGGTACAACCTTTTACAATTTAAACATTGTTTAACAACAAACAGTATGAACATCATACAACCAATAATCCCAAACCCCAACTTATGACAGTTCTTAACCCAGTAATGCGGAAGAAGAATCTGGAGGCATCGTCCCCTTTTAGACCTCAATTAAACCCGTGTATTAGGCCTCCTACATTTGCCCCTGGCCTTAATCAACCAAACCCCGGGACACCGTTTCAGAGGCCCAACCTTTCCCCGGGGCCCATGCCCACAGAGAATTATCCACCATGCTGAGTACCGTCCCCAGCCACTCACCAAAACACATTTTTAACCAGCATAAATTGCCACTCCTGCCTCCAAATCCTTCTCCCGCTACCGCCACAACGGTGGCGTTTGACCCCTTACACGCCCCCTTTCCGCCACAACTCCACTGCCCGCTGAACATCTCCTTAATTTCCAAAATCCACAAATCCATCCCCATAGCATTCAGGTGAACGCCATCACGGGCCAAAAATTCAGGGGCACTCCCTTCAAGTTCACGGTGGCGAACCACCAATCCACCATATCGGGCCACAAACTTCCCCACCGCCTTATTCACCTTGACTCGAGCGCTGTTCACCCCAGCCACGGACCGAGCCAACTCCCACCTCTTCCTAGCCACCATGTCAGACCAGACTATAAGGACCCCTGGAAACGTAGCCCACAACCTGAGCAAATCAACTTTTATATCACGCATCAGGTCTCTAGACCTCCGGACCCCCAAGTCGTTCCCCCCAGCGTGAATGACTAAAACGTCTGTAGCCCTATCCATCCCCACAAAAAACTGAATATGTGGCAACAAACCCGCCCACAACAAGCCCCCTTTACCCAGCCAGCGCACATGCGCTGCCGATCGAGTGAACCCCAGTTGACGACCATCCGGCTGAACTTCCGCCCGAACTCCACCTCTGGCCACATAGGAGTGACCCACAATCCAAATAAGACACTGCCCAGCACCTGCAAAAGAGAACGAAAAATACAGGCAACACATGTGAACACATAACAGCAAAATCACAGCAAATGAGGCCGCACATTAAGCCTAAACCTGTCCGACTCCCACCTCCCAATCCATTTAATGACATCAGCATGCAACCCCCACCAAGCCGCCTCCGTAGCGGCCCCAATTCGAAACGAATGGGAGCAGAAATCCTCCGGCACTCTCCCCAGCCTACCTAAACACAAGCGAAAAACCCTCACAAATTGGTAGCGAGATAAAAATGACCCATCCGCATGCAGCAGCAGAGGCCCTTCCCCCAATGGGCGAAGGCACCAAAAAACCCCGTAACACGCCACAGGGCACATCGCTGACCCCCCCAATGGCGCCAGCCAAACCAACGCCCCCCGACCATGCGGGTCTGTCTTAGACCGGCGCACTATACATGCCAAACCCCCAACCCCCACACTGACATCACCCACCAACAGGCCCCCAACCGCCACTCTGCACGGGGCCACCAATTCCGAAATGCAGAAGGCCCCAAAGAAAGCCAAAGCAAATGCCAACTTAAACAAAGCCACCTCATACTCAGAAAAACAAACCCCCTCCCCAAAACGCTACCCAGCCTAAGCAAAAGCGAAAAACAAAACCTTTAATCGCCTGCCGCACCAAAAAACATTTAGTAAAATCCTGCATACCCCGCGCCTTAAACCAAAAGGCCAAGGCCGACAGCCGCCGGCCCATACTGGCCGCCGAAACACCCTCACAAAAAGCCCTCCCCACATAAAACAACAAAGCCGCCTCCCAATCCGCCCCCGTACTAAGGCTTCCCAGCCGCCCAACCACCGCCTCCCAATCCATCCACCACCTGCGGTAGGCCGTCCAGGTAGCCCCACTCACAGACCGACAGACCAAGCCCATGGCCACCGTCACACCAGCTTCCACATCCAATCCGGGCAAGGGATCCCCTCCTCGTCTGCACTGGGCGCCAACTCCCGAAACCGCTCCCACTGAAAACGAGAAAGAGCATCAGCCACACCGTTCTCAACCCCCGGCACATGCAAAGCCACAAACTGCGAATTAAACTCCAGACCCTTCAAAACCAAATGCCTCAATAAACGCACCACCGGCGGGGAATTCGCCATTTGGGCATGAATAGCCTGCACCACCCCCAGATTGTCACAGTAAAAAATTACTTTTCTATTAGCAAAACGCGCCCCCCACACCTCAACCGACACAATGATCGGAAACAGTTCTAACAACGCTAAGTTCCGTACCAATCCAGCCTCCCGCCAAGCCAACGGCCATTCCCCCTGCACACCACTGGCCCCCCAGATAAGCACCAAAACCAAAACCCCCTGCCGCATCTGTAAACAACTGCAAGTCCCGACTAGAGATAGGATGATCCTGAACAACTGATCTCCCATTATACTTCTCCCAAAAAACTCCACACACACAGATCCTCCCGTAAATCAGCCGACAACCGCACAAAATGGTGCGGTCGCCTAACACCCGCCGTGGCAGCCGCCAAGCACCGACAAAAAATTTGCCCCATAGGCATAATGCGGCATGCAAAATTAAGACGGCCCAGCAAAGACTGGACCTCCTGTAACCGCAACTTTTTTAACCTGCATGCCCGCGACACCTCCTCCCTCATCTCCACCAACTTCTCCTCGGGCAACCTGCACTCCATAGCAATAGTGTTAATCACTATTCCCAAAAACTTGACCGACGTAGCTGGCCCTTCCGTTTTGTCGGGCGCCAATGGCACTCCAAACCACCCAGCCACCCGCGTCATAACCTGCAACAACGCCGCGCAAACCCTAGACCCCGGCGGGCCAACAAACAAAAAATCGTCGAGATAATGTAAAACCGACGAAACCTGCGACTCCCGGTGCACAATCCACTCCAAAAAAGCACTGAACTGTACAAAATAAGTTCAGGAAATAGAACAGCCCATTGGCAAGCAAAGATCAACAAAATAACGCCCCCCACAACAACACCCCAACAACGGAAAACTATCCGGGTGAACCGGCAACAGGCGGAAAGCCGCTTCCACATCAGTCTTAGCAAGAAGGGACCCCCGCCCGTACCGCCTCACCCACACCAAAGCAGCATCAAACAACGTGTATGACACCGCGCACAGAGCTGGAACAATACCGTCATTCACCGACTCCCCCGCCGGATTGCGAGAGGTGGTGAATGAGGCGAAACTTGTTTGGTTCCTTCTTAGGAACCAGACCAAGAGGAGAAATACGCAAATAAGCCAAAGGCGGGGACACAAAAGGCCCCGCCATCCTACCCAATGCCACTTCTTTATGCAATTTCTTCTCCACTAGCACAGGCTGCGCCAAAGCTGACACCAAGTTACGCACTACGCCCCTCCCCCAGATCCCCCAACAACATTAGGAATCCTAAACCCAACAGAAAATCCCTCCCACAACAACCTGGCAGCCTGCCTATTTGGGTACTGATCGAGGAAAGGAGCCATCCTTTCCACCATCACCGGCGTCGCCCCCCTTCTGGTCAGCACCCCCCCTACCTTTCCCTTTTCGGAAGCACCGAGACAAGCCATGGGCGCCCCCGCAACCGGAGCACTAATGTTTGAAACGGCAATCCGCTCCGAACTTGCAGCTGCCATCATAAAATTTCCAGCACACCTCCTTTCCGGCCGACCGCCCTGAACCAGAGCCGCCGGTGCCCTCCCGAAAGGACTGTTGCCCCAGACCACCCCCCTTTGGCGCCGCCATCAGCCTCATCCATAGGCCGATATCCTTATGATCCCAGCGCAAAGATGGGCGCACTGCCATCCTTTGCCGAAATTGCTCATCATAGCGGAGCCACGCAGTGCCTCCGTATACCCGGTAAGCAACACCCACCGAATCAAGACAACAAAAGAGACCGGAACAATGTTCCGGATTCTTCTCCCCCACCACACTAGCCAAGATAGCAAAAGCTTGCATCCAATTGGAGAACGTCCGCGGTATCAGCCGATACCGCCGACACTCCTCCTCTTCCTCCTTCTTTTTACTATCCTCTGGCTTACCCTTATCCAAATTAAATTTTTCAGGCGGAAGGAGGGAAAAAATCTCCACGTATTCCCTCTTTCAAATTTTCTCCCTCACTTCCGCCTTCAGATGAACCCCCAGGGGACCCTCAAAACAGACATACACCTCCCCCCAGGCAGAGTCAGCCAGCCGCACAACCGTCCCCGGCACAGCAACCGTCCCAGAGGCCGACACCCCCCCGGCGCACTGGCGCCCGAATCCTCAATCCCCCCAGCATTCGCAGCAACAGAGGCCCCCGCACAAGCGCCAACCCCCACTGATCCCCCACTACGTTCAGGCGCCGGCACCACCGCTGGAGCCCCCCCAACCTCACTAACCTCAGCAGGCCCTGTCCCCAACCCACCAGACGCACCCCACACAGAAGCAGGAGAACCCGCCACCCCCACACTACTACTATGCAACCGCGCCTAAATCCCAGCCAGAAAAACTTGCAAACCCGCTACCCCCCCCAAAATTCCCCACCCCCAAAGGAGAGGCGAAGGTGGTACACTCACTGGACCCACTGGCCGCCACCGACCCAGCAGTTGTCACTCCCGTATCCGACCGACTCCGGACATCGGCCACTCACCCGCCACAGCAGATCCGGCAGAAGAAGCGATGGTCCTCCCAGCAGAAGAAGCTCCAGCCGACACCACACCAGAAGAAGCAGCAGCTGCCGATCCAGAAGCCACCTGTCCAGAGGCAATAGCCACCGCCGTGCCAGCAGCAGCCGTAGCAGCATGACTCAGATGCGCCGGAGGTCGGGACCGCCGCCCACTGCTCCTACCACCATGCGCTCCCGACGGCCCCGCCACTCCAGCCAAAGCAGGCACCTGAGACTCCAGCCAGCCCTGACTGTGGAGCAAGGCCTCGCCCCGCAGCCGCTGCAACAAAACGTCCAAATCCATGGCGAAGGTAGGGAGCTTCTTCAGCCAACTTGCCTGGCTACGTGTCACTGACCCTTACCCGCTAACCCCCTCCTCCTTATATCCCCTCCTGACTCCTCCCCTTGTGCCTTCCTTGACCCCACGTCCAGCCCCAGTCTCCCCGTCATGAGCCCCTACCCTCCGATTTTATACACTACAGGGCTTTCTATTTAGGATGTCGATGTGGAATTCAAAGTAAATATATATATATTTTATTTGATTGAAATAGGTTTACACAGTATCATCATTGTAATTGTGAGCTATGTTA
Source organism: Hyla sarda (assembly GCF_029499605.1). Lineage (NCBI taxonomy): Eukaryota > Metazoa > Chordata > Amphibia > Anura > Hylidae > Hyla > Hyla sarda. Next base: position 173,135,696 of record NC_079197.1, on the reverse strand, counting down.
TAGGTGTGTATATGTAGTAATAGGTTATATACCTATAAACATTAAGTATGCTGCTGGGTGTGTTTCTGTACAGTACGTAAAGACACCAACCTCAGAGTGTCCCAATTATTATAGTATATTCTTGTACATACGGATGCAGTATTATAGTAGTTATATTCTTGTATATAGGGGCAGTATTATAGTAGTTTTATTCTTGTATATAGGAGCAGTATTATAGTAGTTATATTCTTGTATATAGGAGGCAGTATTATAGTAGTTATACTCTTGTATATAGGGGCAGTATTATAGTAGTTATATTCTTGTATATAGGAGCAGTATTATAGTAGATATATGTTTGTATAAAGGTGCAGTATTATAGTAGCTTTATTCTTGTATATAGGGGCAGTATTATAGTAGTTATATTCTTGTATATAGGAGTAGTATTATAGTAGTTATATTCTTGTATATAGGAGCAGTATTATAGTAGTTATATTCTTGTATATAGGAGCAGTATTATAGTAGTTATATTCTTGTATATAAAGGCAGTATTATAATAGTTTTATTCTTGTATATAGGGGCAGTATTATAGTAGTTATAATCTTGTATATAGGAGCAGTATTATAGTAGTTATATTCTTGTATATAAGAGCAGTATTATAGTAGTTATATTCTTGTATATAGGAGCAGTTTTATAGTAGTTATATTCTTGTATATAGGAGACAGTATTATAGTAGTTATATTATTGTACATAGGAGCAGTATTATAGTAGTTATATTCTTGTATATAGGAGCAGTATTATAGTAGTTATATTCTTGTATATAGGGGGCAGTATTATAGTAGTTATATTATTGTACATAGGAGCAGTATTATAGTAGTTATATTCTTGTATATAGGAGCAGTATTATAGTAGTTATATTCTTGTATATAGGAGACTGTATTATAGTAGTTATATTATTGTACATAGGAGCAGTATTATAGTAGTTATATTCTTGTATATAGGAGCAGTATTATAGTAGTTATATTCTTGTATATAGGAGACAGTATTATAGTAGTTATATTCTTGTATATAGGAGCAATATTATAGTAGTTTGTTAAATACTGCGCTCCGGCGGTTAGCACTGGCCGTGAACGCAGTAGCCCCGTGCCCCCGCCTCTGTCTCATCCTCCTGTACCTCGCCTTGCCCAGTACCTGTGTGGTCGAACCGTATCTGGGTAGCGACCTGGGTGCCGCCTGCCGCAGCAAATTCATCCTGCCTTGCGGCGGGCTCTGGTGAAGACCAGCGGCACCTTAGATTCCTCTCCTCGATACGGTCCGAGTCATCTGCCACACAGGTAGAGGATCCACTACCTGCTCCATGACATCCGCATCCAGGTATGTGACAGCAAGATCTGGCCATGGATCCAACTGGGGTTCCTCTGCCTGACAACTTGGATCTTGCGTCTATAGTGGCGCTTCAGTCCCTGCAGTTGGCCCAGCAGGCACAGCAGCTTAACCAACTATCCGCCATGAGGCAGCAGTTGTTAACCGCTCAGCAGCAACCGCCACTGCCACAGCCTCCTCCTCCTGCTCCAGTACAACATCCAGCTGCTGCAGTCCCCTCGGAACCAGACTCCGCTTGTCTCTTTCTGAAAAATATGAGGGGGATCCCAAGTCCTGTCGAGACACAGTGCTCCATGCACTTTGAGCTCATGGCGGACCAGTTCTCCACAGAACGTGCAAAGGTGGCCTTCATCATCAGTCTCCTGTCTGGAAAGGCCTTGGCCTGGGCAACTCTGCTATGGGATCGCAGTGATGTCATTACTTCAAATCTCCAGGCATTCCTGACCGAATTTCGTACATTCTTCAAGGAACCTGCCCGTGCCTCCTCTGCTGAGACGGCTGTGCTAAGTCTCTCCCAGGGCAACTCCACTGTTGGCGAGTATGCCATCCGGTTCCAAACCTTGGCGTCGGAGTTGTCCTGGAATAACGAAGCCCTCTGTGCTACTTTTAATAGAGGTTTATCGAGTCAAATTAATGATGTCCTCGCTGTACTCGCTGAAACCGGAGAAGTCCTTCGCTGGGGCCCAACTGCAACGACCACTGTATACACATACGTGTGACCAAGTTGGAATCCTCGTCTAGTCCTCAACCCGGATTACCTCCTCTCCTCCAAGACTATGCTGATGTCTTTTGCAAAAAGCAAGCTGAAGTTTTGCCTCCACATTGTCCATACAATTGTCCTATTGACTTGCTGCCAGGTACCACACCTCCCAGAGGCCGTATCTACCCATTGTCTGTTCCAGAAACCCATGCCATGTCAACCTATATCCAGGAGAACCTACAGAAAGGATTTATCAGGGAATCCTCTTCTCCTGCCAAAGCTGGTTTCTTCTTCGTGGAAAAAAAAGATAGGTCCTTACGTCCTTGCATCGATTGCCGGCGACTGAATAAAATTACTGTTAAAAACCGTTATCCCCTTCCTTTAAACTCAGAGTTGATTGATCGCCTGCGAGGTGCCAAGATCTTCTCCAAATTGGATCTTAGAGGTGCCTACAACTTGATTCGTATTAGGGAAGGGGACGAGTGGAAGACTGCATTTAAAGGAAATCTGTCATCAGAATCACCCGCACTAAACCTGTTACACAGGCTTGTAGTGCGGGTGATCCTGATTAAAACGCTCCTTACCTGGTTAAAAATGGTTCAGCGCTTCTTAAGATATCTATATTTTTAGTTTTCTGTTATTCCCTGGCTTGGGACTCAGTGGGAGGTCTTATCATCTGGGACTCGGCCACACGTCATTCTAGCTGGGCGGAGCTGCCGCCTGGCTCATGAATATTCATGAACTTATCCTCCTGGTCTAATTCTTCTTTCTCGGTCTGGTGTGGAGGGCCGCGCATGCGCCGCGTTCCGTACACCCGGAAGCGGCGTTCTCCCCCTGGCTTCACTCAAGCTATACAAGTAAGAAGACGGGCTGCATGAGTGAAAAGCCGGGGGTGGGAGGAAGGGAGGGACGGAGGGTGTATTTATTCACAAACAGACCGAGCCGGGCGGCAGCTCCGCCCAGCTAGAATGACGTGTGGCCGAGTCCCAGATGATAACACCTCCCACTGAGTCCCAAGCCAGGGAATAACAGAAAATTAAAAATATACATGTCTGAAGAACCGCTGAACCATTTTTAACCAGGTAAGGAGCGTTTTAATCAGGATCACCCGCACTACAAGCCTGTGTAGCAGGTTTAGTGCGGGTGATTCTGATGACAGATTTCCTTTAATACTCGAGACGGACATTTTGAGTATCTTGTTATGCCTTTCGGACTATGCAATGCTCCTGCAGTCTTCCAGGACTTTGTCAATGACATATTTCGGGATCTGCTCTACTGTGTCGTTGTCTATTTAGATGACATCCTCATCTTTTCTCCAAATCTCCACACTCATCGTCTCCCCCTCCGTCAAGTATTACAGCGTCGTGACAACCAACTCTACGCAAAACTTGAATAGTGTTCTTTTGTCAAGACCAGCCTTCCATTTCTAGGATATATTGTTACCAGTCAAGGGCTTCAAATGGATCCTAACAAGTTATCCGCAGTACTAGAGTGGCCTCAGCCTACAGGACTGAAAGCAATACAACGCTTCCTTGGCTTTGCCAATTATTATCGCCAGTTTATTCCCCACTATTCCACCTTGGTCAGCCCCATTGTATCTCTAACAAAAAAACTGCCAATCCTAAGATCTGGACTCTAGAGGCCGAAGAGGCCTTCAAAGAGTTAAAGTCTGCCTTCGCTTCCGCTCCGGTGTTGTCAAGACCTGATCCGGACAAGCCATTCTTTTTGGAAGTGGATGCGTCTTCGGTCGGTGCAGGAGCAGTTCTGACACAAAGATCTTACAAAGGTAAGATTGTCACCTGCGGATTCTTCTCGAAGACCTTTTCTCCAGCGGAAAAGAATTATACTATAGGAGACCGTGAGCTCCTGGCTATTAAGTTGGCCTTGGAGGAATGGCGTCATCTCTTAGAGGGCTCTGTGCATCCCATAACCATCTATACGGATCACAAGATTTTGCTTTATCTCCAGTCCGCCCATCGCCTCAACCCACGTCAGGCTCGCTGGTCCCTGTTCTTCTCCAGGTTTAACTTCCTCATTCATTTTCGTCCTGCAGAAAAGAATCTTCGGGCTGATGCCTTATCTAGATCTACTGAGGTACAAGATCAGGGACCTCAACTGCAACACATTGTCTCTCTGGATCATCTTATTTACGTAGCACCAGCAGGTCTTCAGAATTTGCCCCGAGGGAAGACTTTTGTTTCACCTCGTTTGAGACTCCGAATCCTGAAGTGGGGTCATTCATCTTTGTTGGCAGGTCATGCCGGGATCCGAAAATCCATGCAATTAATTTCTCGACATTATTGGTGGTCCACTCTGAAACAGGATGTCATAGACTTTGTCCGCTCCTGCTGTGTTTGTGCCCGGGACAAAACTCCTCGCACCAAGCCTAACGGTCTACTACATCCATTGCCCATTCCTGAACAGCCCTGGTCCAACATTGCAATGGACTTTATTACGGATCTCCCTTCTTCCTGTGGCAATATGGTCATCTGGGTTGTGGTGGACCGATTTTCTAAGATGGCACATTTTGTACCGTTGCCTGGGTCACCATCCGCACCGCAACTTGCCAAACAATTACTTAATCATATTTTCCGCCTCCATGGATTGCCCACGCATATAGACTCTGACCGAGGAGTCCAGTTCGTCTCACAATTCTGGAGGGCACTCTGCTCACGGCTCAAAGTTAAGTTGGATTTCTCCTCTGCAGTATTATAGTAGTTATATTCTTGTATATAGGAGCAGTATTATAGTAGTTATATTCTTGTATATAGGAGGCAGTATTATAGTAGATATATTCTTGTATATAGGAGCAGTATTATAGTAGATATATTCTTGTATATAGGAGCAGTATTATAGTAGTTATTTTCTTGTATATAGGAGCAGTATTATAGTAGTTATATTCTTGTATATAGGAGCAGTATTATAGTAGATATATTCTTGTATATAGGAGCAGTATTATAGTAGTTATATTCTTGTATATAGGAGCAGTATTATAGTAGTTATATTCTTGTATATAGGAGCAGTATTATAGTAGTTATATTCTTGTATATAGGAGCAGTATTATAGTAGTTATATTCTTGTATATAGGAGCAGTATTATAGTAGTTATATTCTTGTATATAGGAGCAGTATTATAGTAGTTTTATTCTTGTATATAGGAGCAGTATTATAGTAGATATATTCTTGTATATAGGAGCAGTATTATAGTAGTTATATTCTTGTATATAGGAGCAGTATTATAGTAGTTATATTCTTGTATATAGGAGCAGTATTATAGTAGTTATATTCTTGTATATAGGAGCAGTATTATAGTAGTTATATTCTTGTATATAGGTGCCATATTATAGTAGTTATATTCTTGTATATAGGAGCAGTATTATAGTAGTTTTATTCTTGTATATAGGAGCAGTATTATAGTAGTTATATTCTTGTATATAGGAGGCAGTATTATAGTAGATATATTCTTGTATATAAGAGGCAGTATTATAGTAGTTATATTCTTGTATATAGGAGGCAGTATTATAGTAGTTATATTCTTGTATATAGGAGCAGTATTATAGTAGTTATATTCTTGTATATAGGAGCAGTATTATAGTAGTTATATTCTTGTATATAGGAGCAGTATTATAGTAGTTATATTCTTGTATATAGGAGCAGTATTATAGTAGTTATATTCTTGTATATAGGAGCAGTATTATAGTAGTTATATTCTTGTATATAGGAGCAGTATTATAGTAGTTTTATTCTTGTATATAGGAGCAGTATTATAGTAGATATATTCTTGTATATAGGAGCAGTATTATAGTAGTTATATTCTTGTATATAGGAGCAGTATTATAGTAGTTATATTCTTGTATATAGGAGCAGTATTATAGTAGTTATATTCTTGTATATAGGAGCAGTATTATAGTAGTTATATTCTTGTATATAGGTGCCATATTATAGTAGTTATATTCTTGTATATAGGAGCAGTATTATAGTAGTTTTATTCTTGTATATAGGAGCAGTATTATAGTAGTTATATTCTTGTATATAGGAGGCAGTATTATAGTAGATATATTCTTGTATATAAGAGGCAGTATTATAGTAGTTATATTCTTGTACATAGGAGGCAGTATTATAGTAGTTATATTCTTGTACATAGCAGTATTATAGTAGTTATATTCTTGTATATAGAAGCAGTATTATAGTAGTTATATTCTTGTATATAGGAGCAGTATAATAGTAGTTATATTCTTGTACATAGCAGTATTATAGTAGTTATATTCTTGTATATAGAAGCAGTATTATAGTAGTTATATTCTTGTATATAGGAGCAGTATTATAGTAGTTAGATTCTTGTGTATAGGAGCAGTATTATAGTAGTTATATTCTTGTATATGGAGCAGTATTATAGTAATTAAATTCTTGTATATAGGAGCAGTATTATAGTAGTTATATTCTTGTATATAGGAGGCAGTATTATAGTAGATATATTCTTGTATATAAGAGGCAGTATTATAGTAGTTATATTCTTGTACATAGGAGGCAGTATTATAGTAGTTATATTCTTGTACATAGCAGTATTATAGTAGTTATATTCTTGTATATAGAAGCAGTATTATAGTAGTTATATTCTTGTATATAGGAGCAGTATAATAGTAGTTATATTCTTGTACATAGCAGTATTATAGTAGTTATATTCTTGTATATAGAAGCAGTATTATAGTAGTTATATTCTTGTATATAGGAGCAGTATTATAGTAGTTAGATTCTTGTGTATAGGAGCAGTATTATAGTAGTTATATTCTTGTATATAGGGAGCAGTATTATAGTAATTAAATTCTTGTATATAGGAGCAGTATTATAGTAGTTATATTCTTGTATATAGGAGGCAGTATTATAGTAGATATATTCTTGTATATAAGAGGCAGTATTATAGTAGTTATATTCTTGTATATAGGAGCAGTATTATAGTAGTTTTATTCTTGTATATAGGAGCAGTATCATAGTAGTTATGTTACTGTATATAGGAGCAGTATTATAGTTGTTATATTCTTGTATATAGGAGTATTATAGTAGTTATATTCTTGTATATAGGTGCAGTATTATAGTAGTTATATTCTTGTATATAGGAGCAGTATTATAGTAGTTATATTCTTGTATATAGGAGGCAGTATTATAGTAGTTATATTCTTGTATATAGGGAGCAGTATTATAGTAGTTATATTACTGTATATAGGAGCAGTATTATAGTAGTTATATTCTTGTATATAGGGGCAGTATTATAGTAGTTATATTCTTGTATATAGGAGCAGTATTATAGTAGTTATATTCTTGTGTATAGGAGCAGTATAATAGTAGTTATATTCTTGTATATAGGGGCAGTATTATAGTAATTATATTCTTGTATATAGGAGCAGTATTATAGTAGTTATATTCTTGTATATAGGAGCAGTATTATAGTAGTTATATTCTTGTATATAGGAGGCAGTATTATAGTAGTTATATTCTTGTATATAGGAGCAGTATTATAGTAGTTATATTCTTGTATATAGGAGGCAGTATTATAATAGTTATATTTTTGTACATAGTTAACTGATTTACTGTGCAGTTTACATTCATTTACTTTGTGTGGTTTGAAGCTACTGAAAAGACGAGTGCTTTAGTTCAATCCCTTTTATTTGGCAGTATCATATATAATGAGGATGATGAGTCATATAGTAGCTTAATGTGATCCTCAATAATTAGATCTTTCCATCGCCCCGGCAGCTATTTTTTCATCCATGTTCATTTCATACTAACAAATTTACATACATTAGAAAAAAAATAGGAAACACTTGGAATGTTTTGAGTGACATTAATTTTATTGCTTTTTTTTTTGTCAAAAGTGTCATGAAGAGAAGCCCTTTTCTTAGATTGCTTTTGAACATATGGACATCAATAAATGGTCACTGTTGCCAAACTGTGGACCTTCAGCTGTAGCAAAACTACAACTCCCACCATGCCCCGACAGCCGTTGGCTGTCCGGGCATGCTGGGAGTTGTAATTTTGCAACCTGGGGGTGGGGTTGGTCCATCTGCTACTATTAGTTGTACAGTGAAGCTGATCTTTGTTCCAACTAAGTAAGAAGCAGTGGTTAAAGGGGTACTCCGGCGCTTAGACATCTTATCCCCTATACAAAGGATAGGGGATAAGATGCCTGATCTCGAGGGTCCCCCCAGTTAAAATCAGTCCCGGGAGCGTGTTCGCTCCGGGTCTGATTACCGGCGACCACGGAACCGGCGGCGTGTGATGTCATGCTCCACCCCTCAATGCAAGCCTATGGGAGGGGGCGTGACAGCTGTCACGCCCCCTCTCATAGGCTTGCATTGAGGGGCGGAGCGTGACATCACACGGGGGCGGAGGCGTGACATGCTCCGGGGACTGATTTTAACTGCTGCGTGCAACATCACGGGGGTCCCCAGTAGCGGGACCCTCGCGATCAGGCATCTTATCCCCTATCCTTTGGATAGGGGATAAGATGTCTAAGCTCCGGAGTACCCCTTTAAGGATAATGGGCATTTCTAACCATGTCACTATATTCCTCAAGTGAGTACCAAATCTTTCTCATGTCTCAATAAAAGGATTTTCCACATTTATTAAAGGGGTTGTCGTGGGTTTTCTATATGGCTGGGGGAATTGTAGCTGCTGCGACAGCTCCTGGTAATATACCCCAAGATATATAACTTTACTAACATAGTGTTATCACAAACTGTACAGGCTTCAGTGTGATTCCCCCCTGGCAGGAAGTTGTGTAGTCCACTCATTGTCTATGTCGTGTTGTCTCAGCAGCTCCATGGCTCCACCCTCTGTTCTAACAGGTAGGTGTAGTCTTCTCTTATTGTCAGTGTTATGTTGTTTCAGAAGCTCCCCCTCTTCTACCTCTCTCCTGATGGAAAGTTGTGTAGTCCTCTCTTGTCAGCGTGGTGTTGTCTGAATAGCTTTCCGGTTGCTCTCTTTTCCCTTACAGGAAGTTGTGTAGTTCTCTCATTATCAGTGTGCTGTTGTCTCAAACTGTTGTAGCCCTCTCATTGTCAGTGTAGTGTTGTCTTAGCAGCTCCCCAGCTCCTCCCTCTCTCCTTACAGGATGTTGTGTAGTCCTCTCATTGTCAGTGTGGTGTTGTCTCAGCAGTTCTCCAACTACTTCCTTTTTCCTGACAGGAAGTTGTATAGTCCTCCCATTGTCAGTGTTGTTTTGTCTCAGCATCTCCCCAGCTCCTCCCTTTTTCCTGACATGAAGATGTGGTAGCTCCTCACTCTCCTGAAATGACGCATCATCCTCTGCTGTTTTAGGAAACGTGGCTGGATATTCTCTCAGCGCTCTAGTCCCACCCCCTAGTGAAATCATTACATCTGACAAAACCCTACAGCCTACATTGGCATCTCCCTGGCATATATATGTATATACATATTTATTTTAATGGGGCATTTATCGAAGAATGAGGTGTGGTTACAGCTGAACAATACCAGCACAATACTTGTACTTGTGCTGAACAATACCACAGGCAGAGGAGCAGACAGGAATGAATACCACACTGCAACCCCACAAATTGTGCCATAGTCTGCTTTGAAGTGAGATGTTCTGCAACAGATCTGTGCAGGGAACTGGCAGGAGTGCTGTGTGAGGGGAGAAGGCAGATTGGGAGGATGTCATATGTTGTATAAGTATCACATATCTTATCTACACAGTCTTTATATAAAAAAATTCTGTTATTTCGCTAGTGTTTCAGTTTTATTCGTGTACTGTCCTCCGTCTGAGACCACTTTTCTTTTATTACCTCTACAGCCATATTTTCCTGCTCCTTCTTTGTTTTTACCGGTAAGTAACCGAACGCTTTCATGGCTCCTTTACACATTTGTTGAATTTGGTTGACTAAATTAAAATCTGCTCCAGTCCTCCATCTCGTGATGACCTTGAAGGAGTTTTTGGAGAACGTCATAAATTGCTCTAGCCCCTTAATCTCTGTGTGGGTGATGTTATACATCCATTGTTTCATGTCCTCGGTGAGTTGGAGCTTAGAAAAATTATACATTTGTGTTATACTTTCTAACGGGTTTCTTGCAAGATCCTCATGACGTAGGACCATATAACGCCCATCCAAGGATTTATCTGTCCTGGCCAGTTTGTTGATGACAACCTGAGCGTTACAAACCTTCCGCATGACTTGGCTTATTATAAGGTTCTTGTTCTTAGGAACGCCTTCATTTTTTAGTAAAATACTGTCTTCGATGGTTAGAGGGAAGCCCTTCCTTGACAAGGCAACTGCTCGAGGGTCTCTCACGAGATGGATGATCCGTAGGTTGAGGTTTGGGTTCTGTAAAAGGGGAAGAAGGACGGAAAGATCCAAGATTCGAACGGTTTTCATTACCACGTGACTATACATCCGACAAGCTTCTGCCATTTTATCCATAGACGAGTTGGCACAACGGTAAAAACATGTTTGCCTATCGTAGCCCTCAGGTGGAATGTAGGCTGAACAAACTGGAGGAGTACAAAGAGCTCGACTTTCTGGGAAGAACCTCATCTCATCAATATGCTTTCCTCCCTTGGGGAGGTAATGGGTGAGGGGCAACACATCACAAGTGAACAGAGAATGCAGGAGATCCCTCACCGGATAAGTCAAAAGTTCAGAACTCTCCATCTGAAACTTCATCCAGACGGGATGACCAGGCTCGAAAAGGTAGAAGACATCCTTGTGATGATTGAAGATCTGGCCGATGAATGAGGAGCCAGATCTCCAAGAAGAGACAATGAGGACGTGGACTGGCTTAGCTTTGAAAGAAGAGGAGGAAGAGGAACAGGAGGAGGAGGTGCTGAACAGATACTGTAAGACATACAAGAGGGAAAAAGACGTCAAGAGGAACAATAACCCAACACGCAAGCGTATAATCATTTTTTATGAAAGATCGTAGGGTTTATGGAAAGTGGAGGATGGAAGCTTTGAAGAAACAGCATGAGAAACTGAAGAAACTATTAAACCAAAAAACATCCATAAAGGAACACGAGAAGATACTGAAGCAGAAAATGGGTCACTGAAGAGAAGAAGAAAAGAGGTGGATAAGAAGACAAAGGAGGTGGGGGAAAAAAACACAAAAAAACAATGAGTTAGTTAACCAAGTCCACCAGGGCACCAACCAAAAAGAGGCCTGTAATAAGAAGGTTTGTATGAGGAAATACATGACTGTACCTGTAGATTCTTCACGATGGCAGCTGCAATCTCTCGATACTGACAAGACCATAAATGGAGACCCTTTAGGAATGAGAGAGACCTATGAAATTGCCATTTACCTAAGGGGGGTCAGTGTTGTTAGAAAGGTGGGGTCTATAAACGATGACTATGCAGAACACTGAAGAGGCACAAAGCTTTTCCCCATCATTGTTTACACAGATGTAGTGGCTCATCCATATTTACGATATCCACTCTCTGGGGGGGACGAGGTCCACAACCTTAAAGGAGTACTCTGATGCAGAGTACTCCTGCTCCGTCCTGCCCGGGCTGCAAAATAAATGAAAATTATCCATCACTCACCTCCCTGGGTTCCCGCGGAGCGCCACTACAGCTGATCGGTCCTCCGGTCCATCTTCATACTTCCGGGTGTAACGAAACATCACATGGCGTTCAGCCTATCGCCGGCCAAGGCAGAAGATCGTGGCGGCCGGCGATAGGCTGAGCACCATGTGACGCTTCGTTACACCCGGAAGTATGAAGGAGATGGACCGGAGGACCGATCAGCTGTAGTGACGCTCCGCGGGAACCCAGGGAGGTGAGAGATGGTTTATTTTCATTTATTTTGCAGCCCGGGCAGGACGGAGTAGGAATACTCTGCACTAGAGTACTCCTTTAAGTACCTTTTTGAGCCACATTCAACAAGTCTGAATTGACATTAAAGGGGTACTCCGGAGGAAAACAAATGTTTTCAAATCACATAGTGCCAGAAAGTTATACAGATTTGTAAATTACTTATATTTAAAAATCTTAATCCTTCCAGTATTTATCAGCTGTTGTATACTACAGAGAAAGTTGTGTAGTTCTTTTCAGTCTGACCACATTGCTCTCTGCTGCCACCTCTGTCCATGTCAAGAAATTTCTAGAGCAGGAAAAAATACCCATAGCGAATCTCTCCAGCTCTGGACAGTTCCTGACATGAACAGAGGTGGCAGCAGAGAGCGCTGTAGTCAGGCTGGAAAGAACTACACAACTTCCTTTGGAGAATACAGCAGCTGATAAGTATTGGAAGGGTTAACGTTCCTTTTATTCTTTTATTTCTTTCGTTTTTCAAAACTGATAAATAGATTCAATAAAATCTCAAGAAACATATTAATATGAACATAATATTCCAGAATTTTTTTTTTTTAATATACTATTCTACACTACGTTTCAGGTATATGTTGACAAACCAGCAGAATGACATATACCGCACCCACACTGGATCTTTAGATTAAACTTAACCAAACAAAGTAGTTTTTTGGGTACAATGGGTTCAGGACATCTGAAGATAATCCCAGGATTCATTGTGTTCAGCAGGTGAACTTTTCTGGTACTATAGTATCTGGCTCATAGAGGATTGTATAGGACGTGTGCGGCTCACAGGGCACAGCGCTACCTCTTTATATGCTACACAGACTCCACACAATGGCTGTTCTTTTATATTGTTACAGCGGCTCAGGACGGAGATTAAAATCACTATTATTGTTATTACTGACACTATGATATATATGATATATAGATATGAGATAGATATGAGATAAAGAGATAGATATGATAGATAGATATGAGATAGATAGATAGATATGAGATAGATAGATAGGAGATAGATAGATATGAGATAGATATGAGATAGATAGATAGATAGATAGATATGAGATAAAGAGATAGATATGATAGAAAGATAGAGAGATAGATATGAGATAGATATGATAGATAGATAGATAGATAGATATGAGATAGAAAGATCCTCCTTGGGCCCTGGCTGAACTGTATAGACTTTACCATCTGTCTACCCTCAGTAAAGCTACCATGGTCCTTAACTTGGCATCGGAGTCATTATTGCCCCCGTGCCTAGCCCAGGATCTAGCGGTATACTTTCGGGTGGTATTGAGGATAAACCACGCCCTGGCGTCACGAACACAAGGGGTTAATGCCATCTGCCCCTGGGGTAATAACATCTGCCCTCATCACACCCCGATACCACAGATAGATATGAGATAGATAGATATGAGATAGATAGATATGAGATAGATAGATATGAGATAGATAGATAGATATGAGATAGATAGATATGATAGATAGATATAAGATAGATAGATGGATATGGGATAGATATGAGATAGATAGATATGAGATAGATATGAGAGATAGATAGATATGAGAGATAGATATGATAGATAGATATGTGATAGATAGATAGATAGATATGAGATAGATATGAGATAGATAGGAGATAGATATATATGAGATAGATAGATATGAGATAGATAGGAGATACATATGAGATAGATATATATGAGATAGATGGATAGACATGAGATATATAGATATTTATGAGATAGATATGAGATAGATAGATATGAGATAGATAGATATGAGATAGATATGAGATAGATAGATATGAAATAGATAGATAGATAGATAGATAGATAGATAGATATGAGATAGATAGATAGATAGATATGAGATAGATATGAGATAGATAGATATGAGATAGATATGAGATAGATTGATATGAGATAGATAGATAGATAGATAGATAGATGGATATATAGATAGATAGATAGATATGAGATAGATAGGAGATAGATAGGAGATAGATAGGAGATACATATGAGATAGATAGATATGAGATAGATGGATAGACATGAGATATATAGATATTTATGAGATAGATATGAGATAGATAAATATGAGATAGATAGATAGATAGATAGATATGAGATAGATATGAGATAGATAGATAGATATGAGATAGATTGATATGAGATAGATAGATATGAGATAGATAGATAGATTTGAGATAGATAGATAATAGATATGAGATATATAGATATGAGATAGATAGATATGAGATAGATAGATAGATAGATAGATGCAGCACAGCACATGTACAACATGATGGGGCTGTATACAAATTACTAAGTAAAGATTCAAAAATTGAGATGTTACGTCGAATTGAAGGGATTCTGGATAGATCCCTGAATGATAAAGTAATTGATAAAAAAAATTGAGTGATTTTCTTTTTGTTGAATTTCCTATTGCACCGGTTTTATATCTCCTGCCCAAGATCCACCAGAGCCCAGATAATCCACCAGGTAGGCCCGTTGCCTTGGGCAGGGGATCTCTATCAAATCATATATCCATCTTTCTGGATAAAGTCCTGAGACCATCGGCCATTGACACAAAATCCTTCCTACGAGACACTATGCACTTTCTTTCTATCATTTCATCAATTGTTCTCCCAGATAATTGTATTATTGCCACATTTGACATTGTCTCTCTCTATACTTCCAGACAGCATGATAGGGGATTGAGAGAGCGGTGAGAAAGGGCTTAGAAAGAACATACTTTGCCCCCAGACAAACTGAATTTCTTTTAAAAAGAAGATCGTCCAGCGCAAGGTGTGCAGGTAAAATCTTGCTTTTATTAGAATATTCCAACAGAAATCACATACAGAGGGTAGACACTAGTGTGTGCAACAAGCCGAAGGCGGGACCGGCGCGTCCCTGCGCAGGTAATTCAGTAATTGGTTGGGAGAGAGAGCTGTACAAACACTGTGCAAACTGAATTTCTTAAGGAATTATCTTTTGTTCTGGAGAATAATTGTATTTTATTCAATGAGGAGTACTGTATACAACTACGTTGGACTGCCATGGGCAGTAACGTGGCGCCCACTTATGCCAACATTGTCATGGCAGACTTCAAGGAGGAGCATGTTTATGTGTCCCATGTGTCAAGGAAAGGATCCAGAGTCTGTCTTTTACTCTTTCCCTCCAGGGACCAGCGCTAGAGGAGGTCCGCACCTGGCCAGCCTCCGAGAAGGCGACTGTAGAACAGTTCTTTGAAGGACTATACCATGTATTTTAGTCACATTCTCCATCAGAGGTATGTCTCCGGCTGGATGAAAGGCGACAGAAGCCAGGTGAAACTCTAAGAGCTTATGCCGTAGCCCTACAGAATGCCCTAGAGACTGTCCAAAATCTAGATGGTATAACTCCCGAGCAGGGCAATGAGGTGTTAATAGACAGATTTATCGATGGGGCTCATAATAAGTGGGACAAGGCCCAGTTGAGAATGTTAGCAGTCCAAACCCCTAATTTGTCATTCCCCGCTTTTAAGAGGCTGGCTGTTCAAGTGATTGAGTCCGGGACTGAGTCAGAGAAAGTTTGCACACCCCTTACACCCGCTCAAGGGGCTATAGCCAGACCTATACCACCACCATCACCAGCCCCCCGACCCAGTATCATCTGCTTTGCCAGTCACCACAGCCTCTGACCTACAAAGTGTTATGCAGGACATTGAATAGTTGACTAAGGCAGTGAAGGAGCTTGCCACCCGGACCGCTCCACCTGACCGTAAACCGCCCCCACATAGAAAACCTGCTCCCCGCACTTTCAACCCCCGCAACCCTCCGCCCAATAGGCCCTCGGGGACTCAAAGGCCCTTTTGTACTTACTTCAATAAGTCAGGACATTGAAAGATGCAGTGTTGATATTTAAACGGATTTCCCCTGAGGTCATGGACCGGCCCTTAGGAAGACAGTCATCAGGTCCAATCCCCAAACAACCTCAGTCTCTCACTTTATGTCGCCTCCTGCCCCTATGTAAAAATTGTTGTGGAAGGTGTACAGTTGGAGGCGTTGATAGATACAGGGTCACAAGTGTCTACTATATCTAAAAATGTTTTCTATCAGCATTGGGATGCTAGTTTATTGTGTGAGCCGGATGAGGTTAACCTCAGAGTAGTTGCAGGTAATGGGCAACCAGTCCCCAGACATGGATACTGGGAGCCAACTCCCATTCAGTTGGGAGAACATGTACTCATCGGGCAGGGAGTGATTGTAACTATTGTGACAGATAAGGGGTCTGCTGAGTCAAGGGACATCCTAACAGAACACAAGGTGGCCCGATAGCATGCGGCCCAAGTGGCTGAAGGATCCGGTGCAAGTACTCCTGAGCCCTGGTTGGCGCAAATCCAAGTAGGAGATGATACTACCCCCAAGGGATCAAGTCAAGGGAGTCGTCAAACGCCGCCAAAATGGTACCACGAGGCTTTTAGTAAACACCCTACAGACTTTAGTCATACATCTATGATCCAACACAGAATCCTCACCGGCGACAGCCCACAGAAAGACACCGTCCGGTCGTGCCAGGCATGTATCAGACTGTCAAGAAAATGCTGGCCAATATGAAAGAGACAGACGTCACGTCATTCAAGAAAGTCAGAGTCCCTTGGCGGTGCCACTTTTTCTGGTTGAGAAAAAAGACGGAACTATCCGCTTCTGTGTTGACTACAGGAAACTGAACAATGTCACACATAAGGACGCTTATGCTCTGCCAAGGATCGAGGAGTCACTCACCGCCCTCAGGTCGGCTGCTTACTTGTCTACCTTGGACTTAACCAGTGGATATTGGCAAATTACCATGGTCGTGGAGGACAGAGAGAAGACAGCCTTTGTGACATCCATGGGACTGTTTAAGTTTAAGAGTATGCCATTTGGGCTATGTAATGCCCCTGCTACATTCCAGTGTCTGATGAAACGGTGTCTGGGCCATCTGAATTTTCAAAGTGTCATATTGTACCTGGACAATGTAATTATGTATTCCAAGTCCTACCAGGAAAACCTCAGTCATTTGTCAGATGTCTTTCAAGTCCTGATCAAACATAGGTTGAAGATTAAGCCGTCAAAATGTTATTTGCTTAAGCCCCAGGTACACTACCTAGGTCATGTTGTCAGCGCCAAGGGAGTCCAGCCCAATCCTAAAAAGGTGAATGCTGTCAAGAACTGGCCTACCTTGTGCACAGTGAAAGATGTCAGGAGCTTCCTGGGATTTCCCGGTACTACCGCCGCTTCATTCCCCACTTCGCCCAGATTGCAGAACCCCTCACAGCTCTCCTGCAGGGTACGGCAAAGGAGAACTACAATGGAAGACTACCTGTTGAATGGGCTGAAGAGCAAGAGACAGCGTTCTGAGCTCTTAATCATCTACTAACAGAACCACCCATCCTGGCGTATCCAGACTACAATCATCTGATGTGGCTGTATACTGATGCCAGTTTTGAAGGTCTGGGAGCTGTACTGTCCCAAGTGCAAGAAGGACAAGAGCGTGTGATAACCTATGCCAGTTGTAACCTGCAAGGAGCAGAGAAGAACGATGCAAACTACAGCTCCTTCAAGCTGGAACTTCTCGCCCTCGTATGGGCCGTGACTGAAAAGTTTAAGGACTACTTGACTGCCATGCCATTCACCGTCTACACGGATAATAACCATCTGAATACTGCCAAGTTGGGTGCCATGGAGCAGCGTTGGGCCTCAAAATTAGTAACATGGTTCATAAGGTTGAAAAAAGACCAGAGTTCACAAAGTTAAACCTTTATCCCTAATGAGTTCCTATTGAGTTGATCTAGAGGAAGGCAAAAAAAAAAAACTCATACTAGAGGTAAAAATCCCTTCCCAACTCCAAATATGGCATCAGAATAAATCCCTGGATCAACGTTCTGTCCCTAAATATCTAGTATACATAACCAGCAATGTTATCATTCTCCAAATATATATCCAGACTCCTTTTGAATTCTATTACAGAGTTCACCATGACTACCTCCTCCGGGAGAGAATTCCACTGTCTCACTGCTCTTACAGTAAAGAACCCCCATCTGTGCTGGTGTAGAAACCTTCTTTCCTCTAGACATAGAGGATGCCCCCTTGTTATTGATACAGTCCTGGGTATAAATAGATCATGGAGAGATCTCTGTACGGTCCCCTGATATATTCATACATAGTTATTAGGTCTCCCCTAAGCCTTCTTGTTTCTAAACTAAATAATCCTAATTCTGATAATCTTTCTGGGTACTGTAGTCCTCCTATTCCCCGTATTACTCTGATTGCCCGTCTTTGAACCCTCTCCAGCTCCACTATATCTTTCTTGTACACTGGTGCCCAGTATTGTGCACAGTATTCTATGTGTGGTCTGACCAGTACAGTACACAGTATTCTATGTGTGGTCTGACCAGTACTGTACACAGTATTCTATGTGTGGTCTGACCAGTACTGTACACAGTATTTGTAACGTACCGGTCAGGAGACAGGAGGTGGATCCACTGAACCAGAGGGGCGATGACGTGGGCCGTACCAGGGGAACGGAGTCTAAGGGACTACTGGTCTTCACCAGGGCCCGCCGCAAAGCGGGATGGTCTTGTTGCGGCAGGTAGCCCCCAGGTCGTTCCACCCCATAGCGACTCTACCCCTCTGGTAGCTGAGAATGGCACGGTACAGGAGGAGCAGGCAGAAGCGTAGTCGGACGTAGCAGAGGCGGCACAGGTTCACAGGTGATAGTCAGGCAACAGGACTGCAGCATTCTCAGTCGACCAGAAAAAATCTTCTTCCCCGGATGAACTTCGATGCCAAAATCTCCTTGACAGAGAATACATCTGTAATGTCGGTCACAGGGGTAAGAGTAGAAACCTTGGGGGAGAAGCGATTAAAGATGGCAGGTTTTAGGAGGGAGACATGGAAAGAGTTGGGAATCCTGAGGGAGGAAGGAAGATGGAGTTGGTAGGATACTGGATTGATTCGTTTCTTGATCTTGTAGGCTCCCAGGTAGTGGGGACCCAACTTGTGGCTTGGAACCCGGAATCGGATATATTTGGAGAAGAGCCAAACTTTGTCACCAGGAGAAAATTCTGGATGAGCTCTGCGTTTCTTGTCGGCCTGGGACTTCATGCAGGCAGAGGCTTTGATGAGAGCAGTGCGGGTTTCTCGCCAGATGGAAGAGAAATTTCGGACAAGGTCGTCAATGTTAAGCCGAGCGCTCCGGGTCCCTGCTCCTCCCCGGAGCGCTCACGGCGTCTCTCTCCCTGCAGCGCCCCGGTCAGACCCACTGACCGGGAGCGCTACACTGACATGGCCGGCGGGGATGCGATTCGCATAGCAGGACGCGCCCGCTCGCGAATCGCAGCCCAAGTCACTTACCCGTCCCGGTCCCCGGCTGTCATGTGCTGGCGCGCGGCTCCGCTCTCTAGGGCGCGCGTGCGCCAGCTCTCTGAGACTTAAAGGGCCAGTGCACCAATGATTGGTGCCTGGCCCAATTAGCCTGATTAGCTTCCACCTGCTCCCTGGCTATAATACTTCACTTCCCCTGCACTCCCTGGCCGGATCTTGTTGCCTTGTGCCAGTGAAAGCGTTTAGTGTTGTCCAAAGCCTGTGTTACCTGATCTCCTGCTATCCATATTGACTACGAACCTTGCCGCCTGCCCCGACCTTCTGCTACGTCTGACCTTGCCTCTTCCTAGTCCTTCTGTCCCACGCCTTCTCAGCAGTCAGCGAGGTTGAGCCGTTGCTAGTGGATACGACCTGGTTGCTACCGCCGCAGCAAGACCATCCCGCTTTGCGGCGGGCTCTGGTGAACACCAGTAGCCTCTTAGAACCGGTCCACCGGCACGGTCCACGCCAATCCCTCGCTGACACAGTGGATCCACAACCTGTAAGCCGAATCGTGACAGTCAACAGCCGGTATGGAAGAAGAGGAGGACAGCGGCAGAGGTGGAAGAGGATGGCAACCAAAGACTACAAAAAATGGAGACTTGTTAGAGGCAGAGGAGGGTTTGTAATTATAAGAAAATTCTGCCCAGGGAAGCAGATCAGACCAGTCACTGTGGCATGAGGACACGAAATGAAGTAGATAGTCTCCCAAAATTTGATTCACCCGTTCCACATGGCCATTGGACTGAGGGTGATGGGAAGATGAGAAGTCCAACTTGACCCCGAGCTGACCACATAGAGCCCTCCAAAATTTGGAGACAAATTGTACCCCACGGTCAGAGACAATGTGCTTGGGAAGACCGTGGAGGCGAAAAATATGCTGAAAAAACTGTTTGGATAACACAGGTGCAGACGGAAGACCAGGCAGAGGTACGAAGTGGGCCATCTTCGTGAAGCGGTCAACTACGACCCAAATGACCGTCATTCCATGGGAGGAGGGGAGATCGGTAACAAAGTCCATGGCGATGTGAGATCACGGAACCTCAGGAATAGGGAGAGGCAAGAGGAGACCAGCAGGCTTCTGACGAGGCGACTTGTCCGGAGCACAAATCATGCAAGCTTGGACGTAATCCGAGACATCTTTCTCCATAGTAGGCCACCAGTATCTTTGGGAGATGAGCTGGAGAATCTTCTGTACCCCAGGATGACCTGCGAATAAAGAGGCATGGCCCCACTTGAGGACTCGTAGACGCTGACGTGGAGGCACATAGGACTTGCCTGTGGGGAGAGGGTGCAGTTCCACTGGAGCAGCGGCAGTTAGGCGCTCAGGCGGAATGATATGCTGGGGAGTTAACTCGTCTCCCAGCACGTCGGAAGAGCAGGAAAGGGCATCAGCCCTGATGTTCTTGCTCGCAGGACGAAAATGGATCACGAAATTAAAGCGAGCAAAGAACAAGGACCAGCGAGCCTGACGTGGATTCAGCCTTTGTGCGGATTGAAGATAGACAAGGTTTTTGTGGTCCGTGAAGATACTCACAGGGTGGATGGAGCCCTCGAGAAGATGCCTCCACTCCTCAAGTGCCAATTTTATGGCCAATAGTTCCCTATCGCCAATAGAATAATTTCTCTCGGCGGGAGTGAAGGTCTTGGAGTAGAATCCGCAAGAAGGAGTCTTGCCCCTGGGTGATTTCTGGGTAAGTATGGCTCCGGCACCCACGGAGGAGGCATCCACTTCCAGGGAAAATGGCTTAGTGGGGTCAGGTCTGGAGAGTACTGGTGCAGAGGCAAAAGAGGCTTTCAATGACTGGAAGGCCTCTTCTGCTTGAGAAGGCCAAGATTTGGGATTAGCCCCCTTTTTGGTCAGAGCTACAATGGGTGACACCAGAGTGGAATAATGGGGAATAAATTGCCTATAATAATTGGCAAAACCCAAAAATCTCTGAATAGCATGGAGTCCAGAGGGGCGTGGCCAGTCCAGTACCGCTGAGAGCTTGGCTGGGTCCATCTGTAGACCCTGGGCTGCAATGATGTACCCAAGGAAGGGCAAGCTGGACCGCTCGAACAGACACTTCTCGATCTTAGCATACAGGCAATTCCTTCTAAGACGTGAAAGAACTTGACGGACATGGACACGGTGTTGGTCCAGGTTGGAGGAGAAGATGAGGATGTCGTCAAGGTATACGACCACGCAGGTGTAAAGCAAATCTCTGAAAATGTCGTTGACAAATTCTTGGAATACAGCAGGTGCATTGCAAAGACTGAATGGCATCACCAGGTATTCAAAATGGCCATCTCGTGTGTTGAAGGCGGTCTTCCACTCGTCGCCCTCTCGGATTCGGATCAGATTGTAAGCTCCTCGCAGATCCAACTTGGTGAAGATCCTAGCCCCATGGAGGCGGTCAAATAGCTCAGAGATCAAGGGAAGAGGGTAACGATTCTTGACAGTAATCTTGTTTAGGCCTCTGTAGTCTATGCAAGGACGAAGGGAGACGTCCTTCTTGGTAACAAAGAAAAAAACGGCCCCAGCGGGAGAGGAAGATTTGCTTATGAAACCTCTCTGCAGATTTTCACGAATGTACTCTGACATGGCGAGAGTCTCTGGTGGTGAGAGTGGGTAGATTCTACCCTGGGGTGGAGTAGAATCGGGCACCAAATCGATTGGACAATCGTAAGGTCTATGAGGCAGAAGAACTTCGGCTTGCTTCTAGCAGAAGACGTCAGCGGAGCAGTGGTAAGGCTCCGGAAGACCAGGAGTCGGAGGAACAACGGGGTCTCGTTTGACGAGCACAGACTTGAGACAACGACCGGAGCAGGAGGGACCCCACTTCAGGAACTCTCCGGAGGTCCAATCCAGGATGGGACAGTGGCGCTGAAGCCAGGGCAACCCCAAGAGGAGTTCTGAGGAACAGAAGGAAAGAACCAAGAACTCCAGCGTTTCAGTATGCGAAAATCCAATGCCCATCAGTAATAGTAAGGTGCGGTACTGCACAGTTGCAGAAAGTCTCTCTCCGTTGACAGTGGAAATGAAAAATGGCTTGGGCAAACGGACCACAGGGATTTGATGCTTGTCAAACAAGGAGGCAAGGATGAAATTGCCAGCCGATCCAGAATCCAAGAAGGCGGTGGCAGTGAAGGTAGACTTGGAGGGAACGGAAAGCTGCACTGATACCATAAGACATGGAGAGGAAGAATCCACACCTAGCAACGCCTCTTCTATGTTTACTAGGTGCGAGCATTTCCCGAATGCGGTGGACGAAGAGGACAGTCTCTGAGGAAGTGCTCGGTACTAGCACAGTACAGACACAGGTTTTCGTCTCTGCGACGGCTCCGTTCCTGCGGGGTCAGGCGAGACCGGTCCACCTGCATGGCTTCCACAGTGGGAGGCCCCGAGACGGGTTGCGGTGGACGCTGAAAAACGGGAGCCAGACAAGGATAGCGTCTAGGACGAGCTCTCTCTTTCTCCTGAAGGAGTTCCTCTTGTCTTTCGGCGAATCGCTTATCAATCCTAGTGGCCAGCAGAATAAGGTCACTGAGGGTAGACGGTATTTCCCGTGCAGCTAAGACGTCTTTAACTTCACTACTTAGTTCCTTCTTGAAAGTGGCACAGAGGGCATCATTGTTCCAATTCAACTCGGAGGCGAGGGTACGGAATTGGATAGCATATTCACCCACGGAAGAGCCTCCTTGGGTCAGGTTCAGCAAAGCAGATTCTGCGGAGGTAACCCAGGCAGGTTCCTCAAAAACACTCCGGAACTCTTGACAGAAGCTCTGGACGGAGGTAGTGGCTGGATCAAAGCGGTCCCATAAAAGTGTAGGCCAGGGCCTTCCCGGAGAGCAAGCTGAGAATGAAAGCCACCTTGGCTCATTCTGACGGTAACTGGTCGGCCAGTAACTCGAGATGGAGTGAGCACTGCGACAGTAACCCACGGCACTGCTTCGGATCACCATCGTACTTGCCCGGCAAGGACAAACGGACTCTGGCACTGGAGACGACTGCAGGCTGTGATGGAGCAGCAGGTGCAGGTGGAGGTGACGGCTGTTGCTGGGCAGACAGGAGTTGCTGCATCATGACGGCCAACTGAGCCAACTGTTGACCTTGCTGGGCTATCTGCTGATTCTGTTTAGCCACTACGGTGGTAAGATCCGCAAGGCTAGGAAGAGGCATCTCAGCGGGATCCATGGCCGGATCTTACTGTAATGTACCGGTCAGGAGACAGGAGGTGGATC
The DNA here is from genome assembly GCF_029499605.1 of Hyla sarda. Classification (NCBI taxonomy): domain Eukaryota; kingdom Metazoa; phylum Chordata; class Amphibia; order Anura; family Hylidae; genus Hyla; species Hyla sarda. Next base: position 173,112,200 of record NC_079197.1, on the reverse strand, counting down.
CACTGAACCAGAGGGGCGATGACGTGGGCTGTACCAGGGGAACGGAGTCTAAGGGACTACTGGTCTTCACCAGGGCCCGCCGCAAAGCGGGATGGTCTTGCTGCGGCAGGTAGCCCCCAGGTCGTTCCACCCGATAGCGACTCGACCCCTCTGGTAGCTGAGAATGGCGCGGTACAGGAGAAGCAGGCAGAAGCGTAGTCGGACGTAGCAGAGGTCAGGGTAGGCGGCACAGGTTCACAGGCGATAGTCAGGCAAAAGGTCAGGGCAGGCAGTACAGGTTCACTAGCGGTAGTCACGGGCAACGGTTCGGCAACAGGCAAGGGCAACACTGAACAGAGGGAATGCTTTCACTAGGCACAAGGCACTAAAGATCCGGCGAGGGCAGGAAGGGGCAGGAGACATTTATAGAACAGTGAGGACGGAGCTGCAGGGGAGGAGGAACGGGATGCGGCACGTGTGCGGTGATCAGCCACCACGGTAACCGCAACCCCGCCGGAGGAATCCCTGCGCTCTCGGTCAGCGTGTCTGACCAGGACGTGCTTGGGAACAGCAGGCAGAGGCCGAGGCAGCGAGCGCTCCGGTACAGAGGAGGGGACCGGAGTGCTCACTGTTACAGTATTCCATGTGTGGTCTGACCAGTACTGTACTCAGTATTCCATGTGTGGTCTGACTAGTGATTTGTACAGCGGTAGAATTATTTACTTGTCGTGGGCATCTATTAACCTATTGATGCACCCCATGATTTTATTTGCCTTGGCAGCAGCTGCCCGACACTGGTCACTACAGCTAAATTTACTGTTAACTAAGACTCCCAAGTCCTTTTCCACGTCAGTCGTCCCAAGTGTTCTCCCATTTAATACATAATCCCAGCCCGGATTTTTCCTCCCCATTTGCATTACCTTACATTTATCAGTGTTGAACCTCATCTGCCACTTCCCAACCCAAACCTCCAACCTATCCATATCCATTTGTAACAGAGCACTGTCCTCTATTGTGTTAGCTACTATATACAGTGCACTGTCCTCTATAGTGTTTACGACTTTACAGAGTTTAGTATCATCTGCAAAGATTGCTACTTTACTATTCAACCCCTCTACAAGGTCATTAATGAATTTATTAAATAGAACAGGACCCAAGACTGACCCCTGTGGTCCCCACTGGTAACAGTCACCCAATCAGAATAAGTACCATTAAAAGCCACCCTCTGTTTCCTATCACTGAGCCAGTTACTTACCCACTTACACATTCTCCCCCCAGCCTAATCCTTCTCATTTTATGCACCAACCTTTTATGCGGCACCGTATCAAATGCTTTGGAAAAATCCAGATATACGACATCCAGTGATTACCCCTGGTCCAGTCTGGAGCTCACCTCCTCATAAAAGCTGATCAGGTTAGTTTGGCAGGGTCGATCCCCCATAAAGCCATGCTGATATGGAGTCATACATTTATTTTTATCAAGATACTACAAAATTGCATATTTTAGAAAACCCTCAAACAATTTACATACAACACAGGTTAAACTAAAAGGCCTATAATTCCCAGGGGGCACCTTTTGACCCTTTTTAAATATTGGCACAACATTTGCCATGCGCCAGTCCTGGGGACCCTTCCCTATCACCTTGAATATTAAAAATAGGGGTCTGTCAATTGCATTACTTAATTCCTGTAGGACAGGTGCAATACAGGTGAGCTGGGAGCAGTAGTCCTTCAGTTACGTCACCTGTCAGGGTGGGAACAGTAGTCCTTCAGTTACGTCACCTGTCAGGGTGGGAGCAGTAGTCCTTCAGTTACATCACTTGTCAAGGTGGGAGCAGTAGTCCTTCCATCACCTGTCAGGGTGGGAGCAGTAGTCCTTCCATCACCTGTCAGGGTGGGAGCAGTAGTCCTTCCATCACCTGTCAGGGTGGGAGCAGTAGTCCTTCCATCACCTGTCAGGGTGGGAGCAGTAGTCCTTCCATCACCTGTCAGGGTGGGAGCAGTAGTCCTTCAGTTACGTCACCTGTCTGGGTGGGAGCAGTAGTCCTTCAGTTACGTCACCTGTCAGGGTGGGAGCAGTAGTCCTTCAGTTACGTCACTTGTCAGGGTGGGAGCAGTAGTAGGGGAGCTGCAGGGGAGGAGGAACGGGATGCGGCACGTGTGCGGTGATCAGCCACCACGCTAACCGCAACCCCGCCGGAGGAATCCCTGCGCTCTCGGTCAGCGTGTCTGACCAGGACGTGCTGGGGAACAGCAGGCAGAGGCCGAGGCAGCGAGCGCTCCGGTACAGAGGAGGGGACCGGAGTGCTCACTGTTACAGTATTCCATGTGTGGTCTGACCAGTACTGTACTCAGTATTCCATGTGTGGTCTGACTAGTGATTTGTACAGTGGTAGAATTATTTCCTTGTCGTGGGCATCTATTAACCTATTGATGCACCCCATGATTTTATTTGCCTTGGCAGCAGCTGCCCGACACTTGTCACTACAGCTAAATTTACTGTTAACTAAGACTCCCAAGTCCTTTTCCACGTCAGTCGTCCCAAGTGTTCTCCCATTTAATACATAATCCCAGCCCGGATTTTTCCTCCCCATGTGCATTACCTTACATTTATCAGTGTTGAACCTCATCTGCCACTTCCCAACCCAAACCTCCAACCTATCCATATCCATTTGTAACAGAGCACTGTCCTCTATTGTGTTATCTACTATATACAGTGCACTGTCCTCTATAGTGTTTACTGCTTTACAGAGTTTAGTATCATCTGCAAAGATTGCTACTTTACTATTCAACCCCTCTACAAGGTCATTAATGAATATATTAAATAGAACAGGACCCAAGACTGACCCCTGTGGTCCCCACTGGTAACAGTCACCCAATCAGAATAAGTACCATTAAAAGCCACCCTCTGTTTCCTATCACTGAGCCAGTTACTTACCCACTTACACATTCTCCCCCAGCCTAATCCTTCTCATTTTATGCACCAACCTTTTATGCGGCACCGTATCAAATGCTTTGGAAAAATCCAGATATACGACATCCAGTGGTTACCCCTGGTCCAGTCTGGAGCTCACCTCCTCAAAGAAGCTGATCAGGTTAGTTTGGCAGGACCGATCCATCATAAAGCCATGCTGATATGGAGTCATACATTTATTTTTATCAAGATACTACAAAATTGCATATTTTAGAAAACCCTCAAACAATTTACATACAACACAGGTTAAACTAAAAGGCCTATAATTCCCGGGGTCACCTTTTGACCCTTTTTAAATATTGGCACAACATTTGCCATGCGCCAGTCCTGGGGAACCTTCCCTATCACCTTGAATATTAAAAATAGGGGTGTGTCAATTACATTACTTAATTCCTTTAGAACACGGGGGTGAATGCCATCTGGACCTGGTGATTTGTCTATTTTGATTTTTTGTAGGCGGCACTGTACTTCTTCCTGGGTTAGACAGGTGACCTGTACTTCTTCCTGGGTTAGACTGGTGACCTGTACTGGGGAGTTCACCTTATCTTGCTGTATTTCACCTGGCATTTCATTTTCCTCGGTGAATACAGTGAAGAAGAATTTGTTTAATATATTAGCTTTTTCCTGATCCACGTCTATAATTTCTTCCTCATCATTTTTTAAAAGGCCAACACTTTCATTTTTTGCATGCAGAAGGAATAACGGGGACTAGTGTTGCTCGCGAATATTCGCAATTCGAATATTATTCGCGAATATCGCATATTCGCGAATTTGCGAATTTCGCGAATATAGCGCTATATATTCGTAATTACGAATATTCGTTTTTTTTTTTGTTTTTTGTTTTTTTCTTCACAGTACACATCACAGTGATCATCCCTCTCTGCTTCCAGCTTGTGTGGTGTAAAGAAGGCTCTAATACTACTGTGTGAGACTGGCGTGCGAAAATTCGCATATGCGAAAATTAGTTATGCTAATTTTCGCATATGCGAATGTTCGCATATGCTAATTTTGTATATGCTAATATTCACATATGTTAATTTTCGCATGCGCGAATATTCGCACATGCGAATATAAAACGGGAATATAACAAATATGCGAATATTCGCGAATATATGGCGAATATTCGTCCATATATTCGCGAATATTCGCGAATTCGAACATGGCCTATGCCGCTCAACACTAACGGGGACGTCACTCACCGGGATGCGGTACAAAACTTCTTTATTTCAACAGTGCAGACATACGGGCAGCACGGACATCCAGAGCCGCAGATTGATCAGCCGTGAGCTGGGTTACACGCTGCTTCAGACCCTCGCTTTCATTTTTAACTTTTTTGCTATTTATATAGTTAAAGAACATTTTGGGGTTAGTTTAATCTCTTTGGCATTGAGCCTTTTTGTCTCTATTTTTGCGGCTTTTATCTGTTTTTGACATAATTTACATTTTAAATTGTATTATAATATATAATGTGTTGTTGCTTTAAGAAATGTACCATGTGATTGCTACCCAGGAGGTACCAGGTGATCCTAGGGGTGACCTGTGGGCTCCCTGCTCGTCTCCCCTATATAAGCCCTGGGTGGCGCTAGCTCGCTCTTTTAGTTCCTGGGTCTTTACTGAGGTCAGTCGTGCCTAGTGTGAGTGTCCAGAGTCATTGGAGGCCTCAAGTCCAGTCTTCAGCCACAGTCACTTGCAAGTAATCTACAGTCATGACTTGACTGATGACTGACAAAGGTAAGTCAGAAACTGTCAGCAACTGTCAAGTCAACTTGGCCTGCATTACATTGTACAGCCATACCACAAGTTCCAGCAATCCCTTAAGATCTCTGAGTCACTGATCACCTCCTTGGGCCCTGGCTGAACTGTATAGACTTTACCATCTGTCTACCCTCAGTAAAGCTACCATGGTCCGTAACTTGGCATCGGAGTCATTATTGCCCCCCGTGCTTAGCCCAGGATCTAGCGGTATACTTTCGGGTGGTATTGAGTAAAAACCACGCCCTGGCGTCACGAACACAAGGGGTTAATGCCATCTGCCCCTAGGGTAATAACATCTGCCCTCATCACACCCCGATACCACAGATAGATATGATATAGAAAGATATGATTGATAGATAGATATGAGATAGATAGATAGATATGAGATAGATAGATATGAGATAGATAGATATGATATAGAAAGATATGATTGATAGATAGATATGAGATAGATAGATAGATAGATATGAGATAGATAGATAGATAGATATGAGATAGATAGATAGATATGAGATAGATAGATAGATATGAGATAGATAGATAGATAGATAGATATGAGATAGATAGATAGATATGAGATAGATAGATAGATAGATAGATAGATATGAGATAGATAGACATGAGATAGATAGATATGAGATAGATAGATATGAGATAGATAGATAGATAGATAGATAGATATGAGATAGATAGATAGATATGAGATAGATAGATAGATATGAGATAGATAGATATGAGATAGATAGATAAATATGAGATAGATAGATATGAGATAGATAGATAGAGAGATAGATAGATATGAGATAGATATATATGAGATAGATAGATAGATATGAGATAGATAGATAGATAGATATGAGATATATAGATAGATATGAGATAGATAGATAGATATGAGATAGATAGATAGATATGAGATATATAGATAGATATGAGATAGATAGATAGATATGAGATAGATAGATAGATATGAGATAGATAGATATGAGATAGATAGATAGATATGAGATAGATAGATAGATAGATATGAGATAGATAGATAGGAGATAGATATGAGATATATAGAAGGTATATGAAGGGCTCCGTACATACCTGTAGTTGTTGCTGCTCTTGCAGTGACTACAGGACAGATCTATAATACAGCTGAAGCAGTGTGCGGCGGTGTTATTGGAGAATGTGTTGTAGGTGCTCCGGGCAGTGCAGACAGGCCGCCCTCTTTATTGCACATATCAATCATTTACCTCCATTCCTATCTGGTCACTGACTAGAAGGAGAAGCTAACACCTCCCAGGTCGTCTTCTGTTTTTATCTATAAATCTTTATTTATTATGTTTATTGACAGGACTGTGATGTGCTATGACGGCTCACAGGACAGTACAGGAGGTGATGACACGGCTGTGGCCATTAACGTCAAATCCTCCATAAAGTTATGTAGGACAGGTGCAATACAGGTGAGCTGGGAGCAGTAGTCCTTCAGTTACGTCACCTGTCAGGGTGGGAACAGTAGTCCTTCAGTTACGTCACCTGTCAGGGTGGGAACAGTAGTCCTTCAGTTACGTCACTTGTCAGGGTGGGAGCAGTAGTCCTTCAGTTACGTCACCTGTCAGGGTGGGAGCAGTAGTCCTTCAGTTACGTCACCTGTCAGGGTGGGAGCAGTAGTCCTTCCGTCACTTGTCAGGGTGGGAGCAGTAGTCCTTCCGTCACTTGTCAGGGTGGGAGCAGTAGTCCTTCCGTCACTTGTCAGGGTGGGAGCAGTAGTCCTTCCGTCAGTTGTCAGGGTGGGAGCAGTAGTCCTTCCGTCACTTGTCAGGGTGGGAGCAGTAATCCTTCCGTCAGTTGTCAGGGTGGGAGCAGTAGTCCTTCCGTCACCTGTCAGGGTGGGAGCAGTAGTCCTTCCGTCACTTGTCAGGGTGGGAGCAGTAATCCTTCCGTCACTTGTCAGGGTGGGAGCAGTAGTCCTTCCGTCACTTGTCAGGGTGGGAGCAGTAGTCCTTCTGTCACTTGTCAGGGTGGGAGCAGTAGTCCTTCTGTCACTTGTCAGGGTGGGAGCAGTAGTCCTTCCGTCAGTTGTCAGGGTGGGAGCAGTAGTCTTTCCGTCAGTTGTCAGGGTGGGAGCAGTAGTCCTTCCGTCACTTGTCAGGGTGGGAGCAGTAGTCCTTCCGTCACTTGTCAGGGTGGGAGCAGTAGTCTTTCCGTCACTTGTCAGGGTGGGAGCAGTAGTCCTTCCGTCAGTTGTCAGGGTGGGAGCAGTAGTCCTTCCGTCAGTTGTCAGGGTGGGAGCAGTAGTCTTTCCGTCAGTTGTCAGGGTGGGAGCAGTAGTCCTTCCGTCACTTGTCAGGGTGGGAGCAGTAGTCTTTCCGTCACTTGTCAGGGTGGAAGCAGTAGTCCTTCCGTCACTTGTCAGGGTGGGAGCAGTAGTCCGTCCGTCACTTGTCAGGGTGGGAGCAGTAGTCCTTCCATCACTTGTCAGGGTGGGAGCAGTAGTCCTTCCGTCACTTGTCAGGGTGGGAGCAGTAGTCTTTCCGTCACTTGTCAGGGTGGGAGCAGTAGTCCTTCCGTCAGTTGTCAGGGTGGGAGCAGTAGTCCTTCCGTCACTTGTCAGGGTGGGAGCAGTAGTCCTTCCGTCACTTGTCAGGGTGGGAGCAGTAGTCCTTCCGTCACTTGTCAGGGTGGGAGCAGTAGTCCTTCCGTCACTTGTCAGGGTGGGAGCAGTAGTCCTTCCGTCAGTTGTCAGGGTGGGAGCAGTAGTCCTTCCGTCAGTTGTCAGGGTGTAGCTGATCCGATGTTCCAGATAATATATGAGGAGGGATGAGCTGGAGGATAGACCCGGACGTCAGCCATGGCAGGACCCATCATCAGCTGTGGGGGAGACGCCTGACAACCGGATATCTTTGATCTGTTCAGATTGCTGATTATGGATTCTAGATTACAGTTCTGCTTTTATGGGGACAAAGTTTCCTGGTCCGGCTGTTTTATGGTGGATAATATAAAATCTGTACAAAAACACAAGGAAGCGGTCATGGAGAAAATACTTAAAGGGGTCCTCCAATGGAAAACAAGTGTCTTCAAATCAACAGGTGCCATAAAGTTATACAGATTTGTAAATTACTTCTATTAACCATTTCAGTAGTTAGTGTAGAATAATATATAAAATTTATATATATATATATATATATATATATATATATATATATATATATATATTTATATATATGCAGTGGCGTAGCGTGGGTTGTCAGCCCGGGGCAAGGCAAGTAATTTGCGCCCCCTAACCGGTGGATTTTAGCACTCGAGTCTCTTCCACTAGATTAGTTAACCCTTTACCCCCTAAGCACATGGATTGTTTGTTATGAAAATACTGATGTCATTAAAGTAAAATGCGTCTAAATACAAGTTTATTTTCAAACCCTTTATTGAGTGCGAACATTACACATTCTCCACATTCTCAGCAGGTCTATGAATACAAATCTACAAATGTAGTAACCGAGCACGGGCCGCGCTATTATATGTCGTCTCACAACCATCGGAAACGACCAAAAATATCAAGAACAAAAACTAAACATCAAAATGGAACCGAACCCTGGAGATGATCCAAGGCACATGACAGGGGGGGTATTATAAGTAAGCGGCAAATGTCAGGGGGGCATTATTTGTGCATTATATGGGCACATGACAGGGGGCCCCTGACATGTGCCCCCACATATATTGCCCCCTGACATGTGCCCCCACATATATTGCCCCCTGACATATGCCCCTCACATATAATGCCCCCCTGCCATGTGCCCCCACATATATTGCCCCCTGACATGTGCCCCTCACATATAATGCCCCCCTGTCATGTGCCCCTCACATATAATGCCCGCCTGTCATGTGCCCCCACATATAATGCCCCCCCTGACATGTGCCCCTCACATATAATGCCCCCCTGTCATCTGCCCCTCACATATAATGCCCCCTGAGGGGGCAGGACAGGGGGCATTATATGTGAAGGGCACATGTCAGGGGGGCATTATATGTGAGGGGCACAGGACAGTGGGGGGTCCTGTCATGTGCCCCCACATATAATGCCCCCCTGACATGTGCCCCTTACTCATCATTTGCCCCTCTCACTTATAATTTGCTCCCCCCTCCCCTTTCTCACGCCCGTCACCTTTCTCCTACGCTGCAGCTGATCCATTCCTGCAGTCAGTGGGAGCCGCAGGGACGTGATCTCCGGGCTCCGGCACGATGATGTGATGTCATCGCGCCGGCCTGCCGTGATTGGCTCTCACTGACTGCAGGAATGGAGCAGCCGCGGCTTGTGATAGCAAGGTGACGGGCGTGAGAAAGGGGTGGTGGAGCGGGACAGCCGACAGCTCACGCTCCACCATGCGATAGTTCAGGAAGAGGGGCAACATTCTCGGGGGGGAATTGCCCCGTTGTCCCCCTCCCCCGGATCCACCACAGCCTCCACAGTTGGCGCGACCGGCAGCTCGGATCGGATTCGCGCAGCCAGCACTGCAAAGAGAGTGAGTGAGCCAGGCAGGGGCAGAGAGCTGCGAGTGCGAGCGCGTCCCCCAGATGTTACGCCCGGTGCGGCCGCCCCCCTGCACCCCCCACACTACATATGTATATATATATATATATATATATATATATATATATATATATATATAGTTTTTTTTTTGGGGGGGTTCTGGGATATTATGTTAATATTAATAAGTGTGTTGAGATTTTATTGTGTCTATTTATCAGCTTTGAAAAATTTTAGAAAAAATTAAAAAAGGAATGTTAACCCTTCCAGTACTTATCAGCTGCTGTATGCTCCAGAGGAAGTTGTATAGCTCTTTCCAGTCTGACCACAGTGCTCTCTGCTGACGCCTCTGTCCATGTCAGGAACTGTCCAGAGTAGGAGCAAATCCCCATAGCAAACCTCTTCTGCTCTGGACAGTTCCTGACACGGACAAAGATGGCAGCAGAGAGCACTGTGGTCAGACTGGAAAGAACTACACAACTTCCTGTGAAGCACTGTAGCACTAAAAGGGTTGAGATTTTTAAATAGAAGTAATTTTCAAATCTGCATAGCTTTCTAGTACCAGTTGATGTGGAAATATTTGTTTTCCTCCGGAGCACCCCTTTAGAGAGGTCAGTTAAGGGGAGGGGGCGGAGAGGGAGCTGGGGGCTAGGCCTGGACCCCCTTTTCTGAGTTCAGGATATCACCATTGGGTTTGGTTCCAAAAAGGAGCCTAATAAATGTTTTGTTGTTACCCACATTTCCTTTCCGGGTGTTGGCTCTTTTAACCCTTAGATGACACAGGGCTTACATGTCCGCCTTTATGCCCCCTATGAATGACTTTATAAATTACTTACTCCCGGTCCTGGTTGAAAAAACATAAAGTCACAATTATTGCGCAACTTTGCTCAGCTGTGCAAAAAATTCTGGGACTTTTTTTTTGTTGCTGGATTTACGGAAGGCTCGCCACTTTGAAAAAAGAAAAAGTGGGCGTAGCATGTTGTATTGTAAATGGGGTGTGACCGCTGTGGGCCATCAAATTTACCACAACTTACGTCGGTCAACTGCACCCAGTCTCGACAATCCTGTGAACCTCACCATCTATACACATGAATGTGAACACGTCCCCAGTTTATTGTCGGGTTGTATCTCAGGTGTGATCAGAAGCCTCAACAAACAGAACAATATGGCTTGATACCAGTCGTTTTGTGTACACAGGACTTTATAGAGTTACAAGTGTGATCACTATTATTCTGCAACAGATGGAAACCAGAGCTTAAACCAAAACTACTGCGCAATAAAGTGACGTCTATGGCAACCCTATTCTCTCCCTGTAAAAATGGGTTATTGATCATTAACCCTTCACAGACTGAATAATAAAAAAAAATATTCACATTCTCCTGCAGGAAGAACATTCCAGCACCTTCAGAAAGTTATAGGGACTAAAATGAGGTCACTTCATCTCTACCGCTAGGTTCCATGGTCTAGGTTAGGTTTCTATATAACCATTATACCATTATATAATTAACCGTTATAAGCGCGGTATAGCAGTTCTCAATGTTCAAACAATAGAAAGAAATTCCAGCATTCGGATTAATGCTTGAAAACTTATTGAACATCCAGAAAACACCATAAAAGTAAAGGTGCACAGTAAAACATGGAAAAAAAAAAGTTACCGATCAACACCTTTCTGGCTTTATCAGCCCACAGATCATGACTAAGGGCTGATAAAGCCAGAAATGCGTTGATCATTTGCTTTTTTTCCTGTATCTTTGCTTTTACCTACATAAAACAGCATGAAGGCAAAGGTGCACAGTAAAAGGGCAAATATACAGGGGGAAAAGCAAACAATTAATGTGTGTCTGGCTTTATCAGCCCACAGATCATGACTAAGGGCTGATAAAGCCAGAAATCCGTAGATTGTTTGCTTTTTTTTCTGTATCTTTGCTTTAAAGGGGTACTCCGTCCCTAGACATCTTATCCCCTATCCAAAGGATAGGGGATAAGATGTGTGATCGTGGGGGTCACACCGCTGGGGACCCCCACGATCTTCCTGCTGCACCCAGCGTTCATTTAGAGTATTGGGTGCAGCGCTGGAGGCTTGTGATGTCACGGCCATGCCCCACTCGTGACGTCATGGCCCATGCCCCTTCAATGCCCCCTCCCATAGTCTTACATTGAGGGGGAGTGGCCGAGCGGGGCATGGGTGAGCCTCCTCCCCACAATGCCAGTCGCTCCGTGCCCCGGATGTCTGGGGTACAGTAGCCGAGATCGCAGGGGTCTTCATCGGTCGGACCCCCCGCGATCAGACATCTTATCCCCTATCCTTTGGATAGGGGATAAGATGTCTTGGGGCAGAGTACCCCTTTAATGTCCATAAAACACCATAAGGCTAAAGGTGCACAGTAAAAGGGAAAAGATACAGGAAAAAATGCAAATGAATGACGTTTCTGACTTTGTTTGCCCACAAGGGCTGAAAAATGAATGAATATGGCGCCCCCTTCTGCCTGGTGCTCTAGTAAGGATCCCAATCCTTATAATAGCTTCAAAGTAAACTTGGCACTCAGTTTGAAATTTAATATGATTTTTATTAGTGTAGTCCTTACATTAAAAATTGACATTTCGGTCCTACCTGGACCTTCATCAGAATAATACCGAACTGTTGAGGAGGTGAAAATGAAGTAGGAAGCGGCCAAAAAATTGTATAAGTGACCATAAAGATCTCTAGTGTGACTATGGTCACTAATACAATTCACTTTGCGCACGGCACCTGTCCACTTCTTACTTCATTTTCGCCTCCACAACAGTTTGGTATTATTCCGATGAAGGTCCGGGTAGGACTGAAATGTCAATTTTCTATGTAAGAACCTGCTTTCATCTGTGAAGAGCACAGGGCACCAGTGGCAAATTTGCCAATCTTGGTGCACGGTGTTGGGCTGTAAGCACAACCCCCACCTGTGGATGTTGGGCCCTCATACCACCCTCAGGGAGTCTGTTTCTGACCGTTTGAGTGGACACATGCACATTTGTGGCCTGCTGGAGGTCATTTTGCAGGGCTCTGGCAGTGCTCCTCCTGCTCCTCATTGCACAAAGGCGGAGGTAGCGGTCCTGCTGCTGGGTTGTTGCCTTCCTACGGCCTCCTCCACAGCTCGCATTGATCTGCCATCCTGGATGAGCTGCACTACCTGAGCCACTTGTGTGGGTTGTAGACTCCGTCTCATGCTACCACTAGAGTGAAAGCACCGACAGCATTCAAAAGTGACCAAAAAACATCAGCCAGGAAGCATAGGAACTGAGAAGTGGTCTGTGGTCACCACCTGCAGAACCACTCCTTTATTGGGGGTGTCTTGCTAATTGCCTATAATTTCCACCTGTTGTCTGTTCCATGTGAAATTGATTGTCAATCAGTGTTCTTCCTGAGTGGACAGTGGGATTTCACACAAGTGTCAGTGACTTGGAGTTACATTGTGTTGTTTTACATTGTGTTGTTTTACTTTATTTTTTTTTTTTTTGAGCAATGTATATGGGAAAAAACGCCTTTCTGGCTTTGTCAGCCCACAGATCATGACTAAGGGCTGATAAAGACAGAAACGCATTGATTGTTTGCTTTTCCTGTATCTTTGCATTTTTATTGTGCACCTTTACCTGGAGGTCTGGGCATGCTGGGAGTTGTAGTTTGGTAACATCTGGCGGTCCGGGAATGCTGGAAGTAATTTTACAACATCTGGAGGGCCACAGTTTGGAGACCACCGATCCAGAGCACAGCCTGATAGAGAACTATTGGTAATGGTGAGAGCGCCCTGATAGTATCTGGTGCAGACAAGAGATTATATAACTCCTCGTTGTTTGCTCAGTCACCTGATATCATGTAGTCCCAGTTTATGGACATCAACAAACACGAAATGATAAGACGACGCGTAAAAAGTAAAAGCAACTAGAACTGTCATAAATTCTGAGTATGGAAATTCCCAATGACTAAATTCTGACCAAACACGGAGACACAGAGATGTAGCGGAGGCCGAACGATCATTTGGCTGTCACTCCCCAACAGTGATGGTACAAGAGGGGTCGCAGTGGTCGCAATCGTGACTGGGCTCCCTGCCACATAAGCCACATAGGAAGCAGGACCCTCAGACAGTAGACAGGTTCTCTAGATTCCCGGGTGTCATTTGTATCATCAATATCATTATAATCAAATGTGTAAGTGCTGCCTCTCTCCCCGCCAGCACTCACCCAGGCCTGACTAGAAGAGACCAGAGCAGTGGAGCCGCACAGGACCCGGGACAGGAGTTTATAAAGGGAAAGTGGCACAGATTGGGGGCACAGTTTATGGGAACAGTCAGGCAATTCATAAAGGGGGGCGGTGGCACAGTTTATATGAGGGCAGGGACAACATTGATTGTTGGAGGGAAGCACAGTGCATAATTATTTATTTTAGGGCACCACGTGTGGCGGGATTGTAATCAGGGGCACAGCATGTAGCAGTGCCGTATTCAAGGATTTGGGGGTACAGCATGTGGCAGTATTTTATTCAAGGGAAGAGTGTGCCAATATTCTTTTTAGTGGGCACCATTTGTGATAGTACTATATGAAAGGAATACAGCATGGGGCAGTATTATGTGTAGAGAACTCAGCATGTGGCAGTATTATGTGTAGGGAACTCAGTATGTGGCAGTATTATGTGTAGGGAGCTCAGCATGTGGCAGTATTATGTGTAGGGAGCACAGCGTATGGCAGTATTATGTGTAGAGAACTCAGCATGTGGCAGTATTATGTGTAGGGAACTCAGTATGTAGCAGTATTATGTGTAGGGAGCTCAGCATGTGGCAGTATTATGTGTAGGGAGCTCAGCATGTGGCAGTATTATGTGTAGAGAACTCAGCATGTAGCAGTATTATGTGTAGAGAACTCAGCATGTGGCAGTATTATGTGTAGAGAACTCAGCATGTAGCAGTATTATGTGTAGAGAACTCAGCATGTGGCAGTATTATGTGTAGGGAGCACAGCGTATGGCAGTATTATGTGTAGGGAGCTCAGCATGTGGCAGTATTATGTGTAGAGAACTCAGCATGTAGCAGTATTATGTGTAGAGAACTCAGCATGTGGCAGTATTATGTGTAGAGAACTCAGCATGTAGCAGTATTATGTGTACAGATCTCAGCATGTGGCAGTATTATGTGTAGAGAACTCAGCATGTGGCAGTATTATGTGTAGGGAGCTCAGCATGTGGCAGTATTATGTGTAGGGAGCTCAGCATGTCCCAGTATTATGTGTAGGGAGCTCAGCATGTGGCAGTATTATGTGTAGGGAAACCAGTATGTGGCAGTATTATGTGTACAGATCTCAGCATGTGGCAGTATTATGTGTAGAGAACTCAGCATGTAGCAGTATTATGTGTAGAGAACTCAGCATGTGGCAGTATTATCTGTAGGGAACTCAGTATGTGGCAGTATTATGTGTAGGGAGCACAGCGTATGGCAGTATTATGTGTAGGGAGCTCAGCATGTGGCAGTATTATGTGTAGGGAGCTCAGCATGTGGCAGTATTATGTGTAGAGAACTCAGCATGTAGAAGTATTATGTGTAGGGAACTCAGCATGTAGAAGTATTATGTGTAGGGAGCACAGCGTATGGCAGTATTATGTGTAGGGAACACAGCGTATGGCAATATTATGTGTAGGGAGCTCAGCATGTGGCAGTATTATGTGTAGGGAGCACAGCATCTGGCAGTATTATGGGTAGGGAACTCAGAATGTGGCAGTATTATGTGTGGGGAGCACAGCGTATGGCAGTATTATGTGTACAGAACTCAGCATGTAGCAGTATTATGTGTAGGGAGCTCATCATGTAGCAGTATAATGTGTAGAGAACTCAGCATGTGGCAGTATTATGTGTAGGGAGCACAGCGTATGGCAGTATTAAGTGTAGGGAACTCAGCATGTGGCGGTATTATGTGTAGGGAGCACAGTGTATGGCAGTATTATGTGTAGGGAGCACAGCGTATGGCAGTATTAAGTGTAGGGAACTCAGCATGTGGCAGTATTATGTGTAGGGAGCACAGCATGTGGCAGTATTATGTGTAGGGAGCTCAGCATTTGGCAGTATTATGTGTAGGGAGCACAGTGTATGGCAGTATTATGTGTAGGGAGCACAGCGTATGGCAGTATTATGTGTAGGGAACTCAGCATGTGGCAGTATTACGTGTAGGGAGCACAGCGTATGGCAGTGCTATGTGTGGCAGTAGTTGAGACATAGCAACTACTGCCGCTTCTCGGCCTTTTGGCTAAGATCAAGTGTAGTATCTGTTCTTATCAGTTTTTCATGCCGGTGGACAGTAACGCCGATATGGGGCTGGTGGGGATGGGTGCTGCATGGAGGATGCAGGTGTACCAGGGCTTTCCGGGGCTGGTTCTGAGGAATCAGCTCGACGGCTGCCCCGATGTGACCTGTTCCCTCCTGGTCTCGCCATGAGGCTGAGAGGGTCTAGAGCCGAGGTACTTTTGTGCCTCGGGGAGTGGTGACCCCGAGGTGCCGAAACTCACTGGGAGAATAGACTCACTGAGTTGAAGCACGGGCACCATAATCTCTTCACCTTGTGGCACTCACCTCTTGGTTCCCGGCCTTCTGGCTAGGATCAGAGAAATTTTTATAGATCCGGCCGGATGTCCGGGCAGTATATCTGCACACATTCACTTATTTATTTATTTTTGTCTCACTGTGTCACTTTTTGCGTGTTGTGTGTTCACAGGATTTGTCAGGATGCGGTAGCACTTCTGGGTGTCCCTCCTGGCGGTCTAGGGGAGGTGTGTGTGGCCATTAGGTTCCGCACCTCCCTGCAAACACCCCGGGTAGTCCTGCTTTGGCAGGGTACCTACCGTTATCGGCTCTGCGGGCAGATACCTTGGCTAACGCCAAGGGGGATGCCGGGAGCATTTGTGGTCCCCTAGTAGCTTCGGCGAAAAGGGACATCGAACCTGGAACCTCGCAGGTACCTTTTGGTCCGGAGGCGAAGGGTAAGGTTTGTTGGGGGGCCTCTCTCCTATCGGAGAAGGGCTTGCGATAGACCGCATCCTTTGTGCACGTTTTTTTAGTGTAACACGTTTGCACTTTTTCTTGCACTTTGGGTGAATCGAAAGCACGTTCCTCGGCTTTAAAAAAAATAAAAAATAGCAAGAAGAGGTCTTCATGGTGGTCTGGACCAAAGGAGATGAAAGAAGAAGACCTGTGAGTCTGATGAGAGATGTAGTCCCTGTAGTCTCTGTAGTCCCTGTAAAGTATAAAACAGTTGCCCATGGAAATCCACCTCCCTGAGCCGGCTGTACCCAGACATCAGCTATTGGGGGATAGCTGGGGGGCGACCATACACATGAGTAGTCATACATGTTTGGTTATAGAGGGGGAGTATTGTAAAGTAACTTTAATATGTAATTTGTAAAGGTAGAAGAGTTGTAGAAGTTTCCTTAGGATGATATATGTGACCCTTGTCCCGTCCCTCTCTTCCTTATTAGTCACTAACATTATATGGGCCTCATAACTAACACTTACGTGGCAGTATTATGTGTAGGGAACTCAGCATGTGGCAGTATTATGTGTAGGGAACTCAGTATGTGGCAGTATTATGTGGAGAGCACAGTGTATGGCAGTATTATGTGTAGGGAACACAGCATGTGGCAGTATTATGTGTAGGGAACACAGCATGTGGCAGTATTATGTGTAGGGAACTCAGTATGTAGCAGTATTATGTGTAGGGAACTCAGCATGTAGCAGTATTATGTGTAGGGAACTCAGCATGTGGCAGTATTACGTGTTGGGAACTCAGCATGTGGCAGTATTATGTGTAAGGAACACAGCGTATGGCAGTATTATGTGTAGGGAGCTCAGCATGTAGCAGTATTATGTGTAGGGAACTCAGCATGTGGCAGTATTATGTGTAGGGAGCTCAGCATGTGGCAGTATTATCTGTAGGGAACTCAGCATGTGGCAGTATTATGTGTAGGGAACTCAGCATGTGGCAGTATTATGTGTAGGGAGCACAGCGTATGGCAGTATTATGTGTAGGGAGCTCAGCATGTGGCAGTATTATGTGTAGGGAACTCAGCATGTAGCAGTATTATGTGTAGGGAACACAGCATGTGGCAGTATTATGTGTAGGGAACTCAGCATGTGGCAGTATTATGTGTAGGGAACTCAGCATGTGGCAGTATTATGTGTAGGGAGCTCAGCATGTGGCAGTATTATGTGTAGGGAGCTCAGCATGTGGCAGTATTATGTGTAGGGAACTCAGCATGTGGCAGTATTATGTGTAGGGAAACCAGTATGTGGCAGTATTATGTGTAGGGAACTCAGCATGTGGCAGTATTATGTGTAGGGAACACAGCATGTGGCAGTATTATGTGTAGGGAACTCAGTGTGTAGCAGTATTATGTGTAGGGAGCTCAGCATGTGGCAGTATTATGTGTAGGGAGCTCAGCATGTGGCAGTATTATGTGTAGGGAACTCAGAATGTGGCAGTATTATGTGTAGGGAGCACAGCGTATGGCAGTATTATGTGTGCAGAACTCAGCATGTAGCAGTATTATGTGTAGGGAACTCAGCATGTGGCAGTATTATGTGTAGGGAGCTCAGCATGTGGCAGTAATATGTGTAGGGAACTCAGCATGTGGCAGTATTATGTGTAGGGAGCTCAGCATGTGGCACATATTATGTGTAGGGAACTCAGCATGTGGCAATATTATGTGTAGGGAGCACAGTGTATGGCAGTATTATGTGTAGGGAGCTCAGCATGTGGCAGTATTATGTGTAGGGAGCTCAGCATGTGGCAGTATTATGTGTATGGAGCACAGCGTATGGCAGTATTATGTGTAGGGAACTCAGCATGTGGCAGTATTATGTGTAGGGAGCACAGCGTATGGCAGTATTATGTGTAGGGAACTCAGCATGTAGCAGTATTATGTGTAGGGAACTCAGTGTGTAGCAGTATTATGTGTAGGGAACTCAGCATGTGGCAGTATTATGTGTAGGGAACTCAGCATGTGGCAGTATTATGTGTAGGGAACTCAGCATGTGGCAGTATTATGTGTAGGGAACTCAGCATGTGGCAGTATTATGTGTAGGGAGCACAGCGTATGGCAGTATTATGTGTAGGGAGCTCAGCATGTGGCAGTATTATGTGTAGGGAACTCAGCATGTGGCAGTATTATGTGTAGGGAACTCAGCATGTGGCAGTATTATGTGTAGGGAACTCAGCATGTGGCAGTATTATGTGTAGGGAACTCAGCATGTGGCAGTATTATGTGTAGGGAACTCAGCATGTAGCAGTATTATGTGTAGGGAACTCAGCATGTGGCAGTATTATGTGTAGGGAACTCAGCATGTGGCAGTATTATGTGTAGGGAGCACAGCGTATGGCAGTATTATGTGTAGGGAACTCAGCATGTAGCAGTATTATGTGTAGGGAACTCAGCATGTGGCAGTATTATGTGTAGAGAACTCAGCATGTGGCAGTATTATGTGTAGGGAACTCAGCATGTGGCAGTATTATGTGTAGGGAACTCAGCATGTGGCAGTATTATGTGTAGGGAGCACAGCGTATGGCAGTATTATGTGTAGGGAACTCAGCATGTAGCAGTATTATGTGTAGGGAACTCAGCATGTGGCAGTATTATGTGTAGAGAACTCAGCATGTGGCAGTATTATGTGTAGGGAACTCAGCATGTGGCAGTATTATGTGTAGGGAACTCAGCATGTGGCAGTATTATGTGTAGGGAGCTCAGCATGTGGCAGTATTATGTGTAGGGAGCACAGCGTATGGCAGTGCTATGTGTGGCAGTAGTTGAGACATAGCAAGAAGAGGTCTTCATGGTGGTCTGGACCAAAGGAGAAGAAAAGAAGAAGACCTGTGAGTCTGATGAGAGATGTAGTCCCTGTAGTCCCTGTAGTCCCTGTAAAGTATAAAACAGTTGCCCATGGAAATCCACCTCCCTGAGCCGGCTGTACCCAGACATCAGCTATTGGGGGATAGCTGGGGGGCGACCATACACATGAGTAGTCATACATGTTTGGTTATAGAGGGGGAGTATTGTAAAGTAACTTTAATATGTAATTTGTAAAGGTAGAAGAGTTGTAGAAGTTTCCTTAGGATGATATATGTGACCCTTGTCCCGTCCCTCTCTTCCTTATCAGTCACTAACATTATATGGGCCTCATAACTAACACTTACATCTCCTGACTGACATCTGACTGTTGTATATAACTGCTCTGTAAAACTGAGATAGAGGAACTTATGTTTATTTTCCTCTTACATCAACTCCACGACCTCCCCCCCCCCTCCCCCGCCCGTGTAGATTTTACCAATAATGTATATGAGTTCAGGAGAAAAGGGAGCGATTACCCATAGGTGACGGTCTCTCAGCTTTTGTTATCACCGGTGACTTGCGCCCATATAAACCCAGTGTTCACAAGTCCAGAGCCTTATACATGAACAAGTGAGGAATTGTTTATGGTTATTTTATCAATGTTTGGTCTACAAAAACAGAACTGGTAGAAGTGGACAGAGGGAGGAAGTACTGTGTATTACTAATAATTTACAGAGAGAGACTGATGGCGAGAGACAGGGAGGCAGTACTATCTGTACCGATATAATTTAAAGCAAGAGGCAAGGAGGCAGTATTATATGTGTCTACATGACTTACACAGAGATACAGGGAGGCAGTACTATCTGTGCTTACATCATTTACAGGGAGATACAGGGAGGCATTACTCTCCGTGCTTACATCATTTACAGGGAGATACAGGGAGGCAGTACTCTCTGTGCTTACATCATTTACAGGGAGATACAGGGAGGCAGTACAATCTGTGCCTACATCATTTACAGGGAGATACAGGGAGGCAGTACTATCTGTGCTTACATCATTTACAGGGAGATACAGGGAGGCAGTACTATCTGTGCCTACATCATTTACAGGGAGATACAGGGAGGCAGTACTATCTGTGCTTACATCATTTACAGGGAGATACAGGGAGGCAGTACTATCTGTGCCTACATCATTTACAGGGAGATACAGGGAGGCAGTACTATCTGTGCTTACATCTTATACAGGGAGGCAGTACTATCTGTGCTTACATCATGTACAGGGAGATACAGGGAGGCAGTACTATCTGTGCTTACATCATTTACAGGCAGATACAGGGAGGCAGTACTATCTGTGCTTACATCATCTACAGGGAGATACAGGGAGGCAGTACTATCTGTGCTTACATCGTTTACAGGGAGATACAGGGAGGCAGTACTATCTGTGCCTACATCATTTACAGGGAAATACAGGGAGACAGTACTATCTGTGCTTACATCATCTACAGGGAGATACAGGGAGGCAGTACTATCTGTGCCTACATAATTTACAGGGAGATTCAGGGAGGTAGTACTATCTGTGCTTACATCATTTATAGGGAGATTCAGGGAGGTAGTACTATCTGTGCTTACATCATTTATAGGGAGAAACATGGAGGCAGCACTGCCTATGTCTTCATCATGTAAAGGGATACAGTGGTGGGGTACTATCACCGTCAGTGATTCATGTACAAGAAGAGACAGGGAGACAGTACTATCTATTTCTATTTCATTTGCAAGAAAAGACAATCAGGCAGTACTGTCTGTACAGATATATAATTGACAGAAAGAGACAGGGAGGTAGTACTATCTTTGCTTATTTCATACACAGGGGGAAACTATCTATACCTATGTAATACATGTGTGGCTGACCTGCAGATTCTTTGTATGGAGGAAGAAAAGACCCAGCAGCGGCTGAGACTCATATAGGGAACGATAGGATATCAATTTTGCTTGTAAGCCCCCTTTAAGGATTCACAGATAACATAATTATAACGATAATATAAAAAATAAAAAAATATCTAGATGATACATTTCCTTTTAGCCCCTAGAGGGCATGCGAGGTACATGAATGTCTCCGCTGCCTGGTCCGTAGCGCACTGCAATGTACATGTAAGTATGTAAAGCACAGTGAGTGTATGAGTGAGCTGTGCTAGCTTCATACAAGGTAATGTCCGTCATTAACCTCTTAAATGCCGCAATCCTGCGGGGTCCGATTGTTTTCCCCTGCAGCCAAAATCCCCCATCGGGTAGGTGGTGATCTCCTAATTAGAATAAAAATTAAAAAAAAAAAAAAATATATATATATATATAGGACACTAAACTTCAAATCATCCCTCCCCCATCTTCAAATTTTTTAAATTTAATTACGAAAATAAAAATACTTGTTATTGACGCATGCCGGACTGTCGGAACTATTTAAATATATCAGTGTTGATCCCATACGTGAATGGCATAAATGCAAAACAATACCAGAGTCTGGAGATTGTGATTTTTGGTCATGTTACGTCACCGAAAAAATAGAATAAAAATTTATCAAAAAGTCCTATGAAAACCAAAATGGCACCGAAACAACAGATCAAGGCATCAAAAATGACCCTCAAACAGCTCCGTATACGTAAAAATAAAAGAATTATAGGGGTCAAGAAAATGCAAATTTTAACATAATTCTGGCGTCCAGCCCAAAACATAATTTTTTTTGCTATTGAGTGAGGTACCTATAGTACAGGTGGACAAGGCTTACACCACCAACCAACCCCCCGATGCCAACCCACATCACCATCCCCCCCCCCCACCCCCCGCGCGATCACCTTGCACGCACCCGGTGTTCTGAAAATTAGATTCTGAATGCTGGGTTTGGGCAGCTGCAAAGTCACGCCACGCCTCCCCGTGACATCATGCCACGCCCCCTCCATTCCTTTCTGTGGGAGGGGGGGTGATGACCATCACGCCCCCTACCATAGACATGAATGGAGGGGGCGTGGAGTGACGACATAACCACATATGCGTTAGGAACATTCCTTCTGTTATCATCTAACCGACCTTATTGTAAATGGATGTTAACATCAGCTTAAAGGGCTACTCCGCTGCAGGGAGCTCATGACCTCATAGCCCCGCCCCCTCATGATGACACACACCCTCAATGCAAGTCTATGGGAGGGGGCGTGACAGTTGTCACGCCCCCTCCCATAGACTTGCATTAAGGGAGCGGGGCGTGACATCATGAGGGGGGCGGGTCTTTGACGTTACGAGCTCCAGGCGCCGGCTCCAGCATTCGGACCAGTTTATTCCAAACGCTGAGCAGCGGAGTACCCCTTTAACTCTGCTTCTTAAATGGGGGCTGTCAGATCCAAAAACTTTTTATATGTTGTTACTGATGAAAATTAAAGATCTTTTGTAATATGGTTGTTTAAAAAACTTTTTAATATAAAAAAAAAAGTTACTGAAAATCCCACCACTAGGGGGCCCCCCCCCCCCCATACCTACTAGGACACTAACTAGTCCTGCAATGGCATTAGGCATGTCCATGAGTCATGAACAAAAGATGACTTATGGACAAGGCTGCATGAGCTGACGCACCAATCACCTCCCACCACCAGAAGGGAGGGTCACGCCCACTCCCACCACACACCAATCACCTCCCACCACCACAAGAGAGCTCTAAATGTACAACACAAATAGAGAAACATAGCCGCACATCCACCATTTGTATTTTGATCTATTTGCTTCTCAGCATAATTTCATAAACTAACAGGTTTTTATTATACATTTTGATCAAAAATTACAAGCCTACTCGCCACGTCAAGGCCACCTAGTCAGAGTGGGTCCCTAACCTAACACTGGCGTAGAGCCGGGCGGCAACCACTGCCTCCGAGACACCAAGCCCACCAGGGGAATGACCCAGTGGCCAGGCAGCCCCACTGCTGCCCGACCAAGCCCCTGGCTCCGGGCCGCACCACCCCACAGACAAAGCATCACAGAAACAATGGCCGCCACAGAGAACCACACCAGTATGAAACCTACCATGTGCTCCCTACCAGAGGGCTAAGAGAATGTTAGGAGGAAACCCATATGCAGTCTCCTGTTAATAAGGGTTTCCTCCTTACATTCTCTGAGCCCTCTGGTAGGGAGCACATGGTCGGTGTTCACACTGCTGTGGTTCTCTGTGGTGGCCATTGTTGCTGTGATGCTTTGTCTGTGGGGTGGTACGACCCAGAGCCAGGGGCTTGGTCGGGCAGCAGTGGGGCTGCCTGGCCACTGGGTAATTCCCCCTATGGGCTTGGTGTCTCTGAGGCAGTGGTCGCTGCCCGGCGCTACGCCAATGTTAGGTTAGGGACCCACTCTGACTAGATGGCCTTGACGTGGCGAGTGGGCTTGTACTTTTTGATCAAAATGTATAATAACAACCTGTTAGTTTTTTTAATTATACTAAGAAGCAAGTAAATCAAAATACAAATGGTGGATGTGCGGCTGTGTTTCTCTATTTTTGTTGTATACTTCCATAGAGTTATTATCCCAACTTACAATGGACGTCCTAAAACCAGTAAAAGGGGTACTCCGGAGGGGAAAAAAAATTTCAAATCAACTGGTGCCAGAAAGTTTAATTTGTAAATTACTTCTATATAATAATCTAAACTCTTCCAGTACCTATCAGCTGCTGTATGCTCCAGAGGAAGTTGTGTAGCTCTTTCCAGTCTGACCACAGGGCTCTCTGCTGCCACCTCTGTCCGTGTCAGGAACTGTCCAGAGCAGGAGCAAATCCCCATAGCAAATCTCTCCTGCTCCGGACAGTTCATGACACGAACAAAGGTGTCAGCAGAGAGCACTGTGGTCAGACTGTAAAGAACTACACAACTTCCTCTGGAACATACAGCAGCTGATAAGTACTGGAAGGATTAAGATTTTTATATATAAGTAATTTACAAACCTGTAAAAATTTCTGCCACCAGTTGATTTGCAAACATTTTTGTATTCCTCTGAAGTACCCCTTTAATATTGTCCCTTGAGGGACCACTGTACTGTAGTATGCTGCACACTTTTTTATATGTAAACCTTTCTTAGTTTTTGTCTCTACAGGGAACCATCCTATTTGTTTAGTAACTAATTAACAGTTGGCTTAATATTAAAAAGAATCGAAAAGCCAAATAGAAATCTATATTTCCTGTTTGCACATGACTTTCCCAGCCGCCGGTTGGCGTGTCACATGGCGCGGGCCCAGTCGTTCTATTCATTAGGGGACACATCCGTCTTGGATGAATCTTCTGTTGTCACCAGAACAATGTATCCGCTGATGTTATCTGGTGGAGTCGCCTATCGGTTCCATCGCGTTCTCAGGCTCACACATCTCTTTCACCTGCTTGGCAGAGAATCGTATTTCCTTACTGAAACAGTTACACAACCTACCTAGTACCAGGAAGGGTTCTCAATCACCGGAGGAATTTTTATTTAAATTATTTTATTATTTTTACTATTTGAGAAAATTATGTCAGTTATAAAAAAAAACGTATTTTTATTTTTTTAAGGGTACCTGTCGTTTGCAAAAAACGTTTTATAAAATCAAGATAATGACATTAAATGTATATTTGTAATATACATTGGTTAATAAAATTTTATATTTTTGGGTTAAAAAAAAGTTATTGCCTGTGTATCTCTGTGCAGAGACAAAATAAAGGAAGTGTGGGTGGACAAGCAGGGCTCTGTATACTGAGAACAAGCAGGGCTCTGTACACTGAGGACAAGCAGGGCTCTATATACCGAGGACAAGCAGGGCTCTGTACTCGGAGGACAAGCAGGGCTCTGTACACTGAGGACAAGCAGGGCTCTGTACACTGAGGACAAGCAGGACTCTGTACACTGAGGACAAGCGGGGCTCTATACACTGAGGACAAGAAGGGCTCTGTACACTGAGGACAAGCGGGGCTCTGTACACTGAGGACAAGCAGGGCTCTGTACACTGAGGACAAGCAGGGCTCTGTACACTGAGAACAAGCAGGGCTCTGTACACCGAGGACAAGCAGGGCTCTGTACACCGAGGACAAGCAGGGCTCTGTACACCGAGGACAAGCAGGGCTCTGTACACTGAGGACAAGCAGGGCTCTGTACACTGAGGAAAAGCAGGGCTCTGTACACTGAGGACAAGCAGGGCTCTGTACACTGAGGACAAGCAGGGCTCTGTACACTGAGGACAAGCGGGGCTCTATACACTGAAGACAAGAAGGGCTCTGTACACTGAGGACAAGCGGGGCTCTGTACACTGAGGACAAGCAGGGCTCTGTACACTGAGGACAAGCAGGGCTCTGTACACTGAGGACAAGCAGGGCTCTGTATACCGAGGACAAGCAGGGCTCTATACACCGAGGACAAGTGGGGCTCTGTACACTATGGACAAGCGGGGCTCTGTACACTGAGGACAAGCGGGGCTCTGTACACTGAGTAAAGCGGGGCTCTGTACACTGAGGACAAGCAGGGCTCTGTACACTTAGGACAAGCAGGGCTCTGTACACTGAGGACAAGCAGGGCTCTGTACACCAAGGACAAGCAGGGCTCTGTACACAGGGGACAAGCAGGGCTCTGTACACTGAGGACAAGCAGGGCTCTGTACACCGAGGACAAGCAGGGCTCTGTACACAGGGGGCAAGCAGGGCTCTGTACACCGAGGACAAGCAGGGCTCTGTACACTGAGGACAAGCGGGGCTCTGTACACTGAGGACAAGCAGGGCTCTGTACACTGAAGACAAGCAGGGCTCTGTACACTGAGGACAAGCAGGGTTCTGTAAACAGAGGACAAGCAGGGCTCTGTACACTGAGGACAAGCAGGGCTCTGTACACTGAGGACAAGCAGGGCTCTGTACACCGAGGACAAGCAGGGCTCTATACACCGAGGACAAGCAGGGCTCTGTAAACCGAGGACAAGCAGGGCTCTGTACACTGAGGACAAGCAGGGCTCTGTACACTGAGGACAAGCAGGGCTCTGTACACTGAGGACAAGCAGGGCTCTGTACACTGAGGACAAGCAGGGCTCTGTACACCGAGGACAAGCGGGGTTCTGTAAACCGAGGACAAGCAGGGCTCTGTACACTGAGGACAAGCAGGGCTCTGTACACTGAGGACAAGCAGGGCTCTGTACACTGAGGACAAGCAGGGCTCTGTACACTGAGGACAAGCAGGGCTCTGTACACTGAGGACAAGCAGGGCTCTGTACACTGAGGACAAGCAGGGCTCTCTACACTGAGGACAAGTGGGGCTCTGTACACTATGGACAAGCGGGGCTCTGTACACTGAGGACAAGCGGGGCTCTGTACACTGAGTAAAGCGGGGCTCTGTACACTGAGGACAAGCAGGGCTCTGTACACTTAGGACAAGCAGGGCTCTGTACACTGAGGACAAGCAGGGCTCTGTACACCGAGGACAAGCAGGGCTCTGTACACAGGGGACAAGCAGGGCTCTGTACACTGAGGACAAGCAGGGCTCTGTACACCGAGGACAAACAGGGCTCTGTACACAGGGGACAAGCAGGGCTCTGTACACCGAGGACAAGCGGGGCTCTGTACACTGAGGACAAGCGGGGCTCTGTACACTGAGGAAAAGCGGGGCTCTGTACACTGAGGACAAGCAGGGGCTCTGTACACTGAGGACAAGCGGGGTTCTGTAAACCGAGGACCAGCAGGGCTCTGTACACTGAGGACAAGCAGGGCTCTGTACGCTGAGGACAAGCAGGGCTTTGTACGCTGAGGACAAGCAGGGCTTTGTACACTGAGGACAAGTGGGGCTCTGTACACTATGGACAAGCGGGGCTCTGTACACTGAGGACAAGCGGGGCTCTGTACACTGAGTAAAGCGGGGCTCTGTACACTGAGTAAAGCGGGGCTCTGTACACTGAGGACAAGCGGGGCTCTGTACACTGAGGACAAGCGGGGCTCTGTACACTGAGGACAAGCAGGGGCTCTGTACACTGAGGACAAGCGGGGTTCTGTAAACCGAGGACCAGCAGGGCTCTGTACACTGAGGACAAGCAGGGCTCTGTACGCTGAGGACAAGCAGGGCTTTGTACGCTGAGGACAAGCAGGGCTCTGTACACTGAGGACAAGCGGGGCTCTGTACACTGAGTAAAGCGGGGCTCTGTACACTGAGGACAAGCGGGGCTCTGTACACTGAGGACAAGCAGGGCTCTGTACACTGAGGACAAGCAGGGCTCTGTACACCGAGGACAAGCGGGGCTCTGTACACTGAGTAAAGCGGGGCTCTGTACACTGAGGACAAGCGGGGCTCTGTACACTGAGGACAGGCGGGGCTCTGTACACTGAGGAAAAGCGGGGCTCTGTACACTGAGGACAAGCAGGGGCTCTGTACACTGAGGACAAGCGGGGTTCTGTAAACCGAGGACCAGCAGGGCTCTGTACACTGAGGACAAGCAGGGCTCTGTACGCTGAGGACAAGCAGGGCTTTGTACGCTGAGGACAAGCAGGGCTTTGTACGCTGAGGACAAGCAGGGCTCTGTACACTGAGGACAAGCAGGGCTCTGTACACTGAGGACAAGCAGGGCTCTGTACACTGAAGACAAGAAGGGCTCTGTACACTGAGGACAAGCGGGGCTCTGTACACTGAGGACAAGCAGGGCTCTGTACACTGAGGACAAGCAGGGCTCTGTACACTGAGGACAAGCAGGGCTCTGTACACTGAGGACAAGCAGGGCTCTGTACACTGAGGACAAGCAGGGCTCTGTACACTGAAGACAAGCAGGGCTCTGTACACAGAGGCTTATTCCCTTTTTTCCCACTATTTATTTTACCTTTTTAATGTCCTCATATGGGACACTTTATAGCAATCATTTGATGTGTAATAGTTTTTAGATCTATCCTTCTGGAAGAACGGAAAAGAAGACCCCTGAGGTGGTGGCATAGGTGGTCCGATGAGCCGTACAAAGCGCCCGTAATGCTTCAGATGCCATGATCAGTATTGATCACAACATCTGAAGGGGTCATGCCGGGCAGCAGCTGGCACTCTGCAAGAGAGTGCAGCTTCTGCGATCATTTTACGTAATAGACAGCCCACGTACATGCACGGGAGTGCCGTTTGGTAAGGGGGACAGTGATTGCAGTGCCTTGATCGCTCTTGATCGTGGCACTTAAGGACTTTCCAGGCATGCTGGGAGCTTTGCAACAGCCGACGGCACCCTAATTGGTAAACATTGTCTTAGAGACACATAAAAATTGTTGATTGGTCAAGGTCTGAGTGTTGAAGTTTGTCTTGGTCACGTGACACGCTCGCTCTTCTCCCGACACGTCACAAGCTTTTTAAGTGACAGTGCCCATTTAAAGATCTTCAGAAATTTAACACCAGGGCCCCCGTAACTTTTATATATGCTGGCAGTTTATGATGAGACGTTGCAAGGATCCACCCCCCTTTCTGGCACCATCTACAGGTCATCTAGCTGTACTGCAGAATTTGACATGTTCATTTTAAAGGATTTATGACACATTTGCGTCTCCTGACTTGTTCAGCTCCAGGTTTCTCTCTCAGTAGGAAATATTCATTTTGCTAAAGGGGAAATCCAGTCGTGTTGTATTCACCCGTCATATAATGATATTAATGATATCCTGGACCATCATCTATATATATATATATATATATATATATATATATATATATAAAACTCAATGTGTGTGTGTATGTGTATACATGTGTGTATGTGTGTATATGTGTGTATGTGTGTGTGTGTATGTATGTATGTATGTGTATATATGTGTGTATGTGTATGTATGTGTGTGAGTGTATGTGTGTATATGTGTGTGTGTATGTATGTATGTATGTGTGTGTGTATGTATGTATGTGTATATATGTGTGTATGTGTATGTATGTATATGTGTGTATGTGTATGTATGTATGATGTGTGTATATATGTATGTATGTTCCAGCATCACATCCAAACGGCCAAAGATATTAACATGAAGCTTGGTCACATGTTACTTATATGTCAACAACAAACATAGGATAGGTGATTTAACCCTTACTCAGCCCCATTTGCCAGGGGCGGGGTTTATGTTTAAAGTCCCATACAAGTCTATGGGAAATATATGTTACTGCATAACTTCCAAACGGCTGGAGAAATTTCGATAATACTTGGTCACATGTTACTTATTTGTCCACTTAAAATATAGGATAGTTAATTTAACCCTTAACTACCCCCATTTGTGAGTGTCATGGTTTTTGTTTAAAGTCCCATGCAAATCAATGGGAAATGTATGTTCCCACATAACTTCTGTACGGCTGGAGATATTTCAACCTGGCACACATATTACAGGTCGGGATAGGAGGTCGGGATACATGGACTGGATAGGAGGACAGGATAGGAGGACGGGATAGGAAGTCGGGATAGGAGGTCGAGATAGGAGTTCGAGATAGGAGGACGGGATAGGACGTCGGGATAGGAGGATGGGATAGGAGGTTGGGATAGATGGACTGGATAGGAGGACGGGATAGGAGGACGGGATAGAAGGTCGGGATTGGAGGTCGAGCTAGGAGGTCTAGATAGGAGGACGGGATAGGAGGACGGGATAGGAGGTCAAGATAGGAGGTCGAGATAGGAGAAAGAGATAGGAGAATGAGATAGGAGGTCGGGATAGGAGGTCGGGATAGGAGGTCGAGATAGGAGGTCGGGATAGGAGGTCGGGATAGGAGGTCGGGATATGAGGACGGGATATGAGGACGAGATGTGAGGATGGGATATGAGGTTGAGATATGAAGACGGGATAGGAGGTTAGGATAGGAGGTCGGGATATGGGGTTGGGATATGACAACAATATATGAGGATGGGATAGGAGGTCGGGATATGAGGTCTGGATAGGAGGTTTGGATAGGAGGTCGGGATATGGGGTTGGTATATGACAACAATATATGAGGATGGGATATGAAGTCAAAAGCTCCTTTGTTTATTTTCCTCCCCAACAAGGATTAGGAAGGAAAAACCGGGAACCGCCGGGTACTCAGCTAGTTTATTATAAAAGTGATGATGCTGAGCCCCACAGTGACCCCAGTGTCTTATAATAGGGGCCCTATGGGCTCCGTTGAGCTTCACCATGACAGGAAGACACCCCAGCAGAGGCCCCGCTCACATATGTGGATCGAGTATATTGTGTGATTTGCTGTTATGGAAAGTGCGGCATCTTGCTAAAGGGGTTCAGGTACTGTATAGGGAGCTGTCACTCACATTCACTAGCGTTGCCCTTTTATTGTGATGTCTAGATGTGTGGAACATTATGGTGCCAGCCGTAGCTCCCCCACTAGAGCGACAGCCAAAGCTTCTGTGCACCCTGCACCATCATAATGTGCAGTCTGCTAGTGACTACCATCTGGTCATTTCCTCAGCAGGTCAGATTATTGACACGGACTGAAAATCGTAGCAGACCAGGATTTTCAGTCTGTGTCAAAAATCTGACCTGCTGAGAAAAGGACCTGATCGTAGTCACTATTAGACTCCGATCGGGTCAACAGCCCCATAATAGTTAATAGCTCCGAATCTGTCAGTACCTCCACAGATACGATTTCAGGCGATTTGAGCTTCTGAAATCGTATCTATGCATCGGAAGGTGAAATCGTGGTGTGAATGCCGCCTTACTGGAGAGACTGGAGCTTTTGTGGCCTTCCAGATGCTGATCACCTGCACGGAGATCTCTGGTGGTTGCTGCCTCAGTAGCAGATGGTACGTGAATTGTAATGGCCGCCCCCTTATATAGTGGGGGCTGGACTAAAGCCCATTGGTCAAGCTGCGGGTTATAGGTTAAGCTGGTGCTCTCTGGGAGAACATGTGACAACAGATCATGTGACTGCATAACATGTGACAAACTCACACGTCCTTGAGACCTCCCACAGGTCCTTTGTACTACCTATACATAAGGAGACTGTCTAGGCATTAAAGTGATATACACAACATTCTGGAAACAACAGGGGGAGACTATGCAGAAGAGCCCCCAGGTCACTGAGGATCTCAACCTGACAGGGCCTAAGGGCAGTACAGGACCATGTCCTGTACTGGGACATTACAAATGTCAGCCACAATGTCCCCATAACAGTGCCAGCCACAATGTCCCCATAACAGTGCCAGATAGTGTTCCAATAACAGCGCCAGCCACAACATCCCGATTAGAGTGCCAGCTTATGTTCCATAAGAGTGTCTGTCCCAATGTCCCCATAAGGCCGCATTCATACATCAGAAATTCTGCATGAAAGTTCTGCATGAATTTATATCCAATTCACTTCAATGGGATTCCGCTGTCCCATTAACAGCTTAAGGACTCAGGGCGTACCTGTACGTCCTGAGTCCCGTTACCGGGGTTTAAAGCATTCTCACAAGCGGAGAACACTTCAAACCTCGTGGGTCCCGACTGCTATCAGCAACCAGGACCCAGGGTTAATGCAGGGCACCGGAACTAACCCTTTAGACTCCGCAATCGCGTCTAAAGTGAAAGTAAGACTATTCCGGCAGCTCAGCGGAACTGATCGGGACCAGAATGGTGATGTCCGATCTGCTTACTGAACAACAGGAGGGTCCTCATCTGCCTCCTCCTCGTCTGATCACTGATCTACTGCTCCAAGCATGAGCAGAGCGCCGATAACACTGATCAATTGTATGCTATGGTATAGCAGTGATCAGTGTATGCAAGCAAAAGATTTCATGGTATATCCCCCCCTAAAAAAATAAGAAAATAAGTGTGAATAAGCCCCCCTCCAATAAAAGTTTGAATCACCCCCTTTTCTTATTTTTTAAATAAAATAATGTAATAAAAAAAAAATCATGTGGTACCGCCGCGTGCGTAAATGTCCAAACTATTAAAATATAAGGTTAGCTAAACTGCACGGTCGATGGCGTACACGTAAAAAAAATATGAAAGTCCAAAATTGTGCATTTATGGTCACTTCATATACCATAAAAATATTAATAAAAATCGATCAAAAAACGTCCCATCAAAACAGCAAAAATGGTACTGATAAAAACTACAGACCACGGCGCAAAAAATAAGCCCTCATACAGCCCGTACGCGGAAACATAAAAAAGTAATAGGGGTGAGAAGATGACAATTTTAAACATACTAATTTTGGTGCTTGTAGTTATAATTTTTTTTAAAGTAGTAAAATAAAATAAAACCTACATAAATCCTTGTATCCTTGTAACCATATGGACCTACAGAATGAAGATAAGGTGTCATTTTTACCAATAAGTGCTCTGCGTAGAAACGGAAGCCCTAAAAATATCAAAATTGCAGTTTTTTTTTCATTTCACCCCAGAAATATATATATATTTTTTTGTTTCTCCACAGATTTTTATAAAATAAGTGATGTCATTACAAAGTACAATTGGTGATGCAAAAAACAAGCCCTTATATGCGTCTGTAGGTGCAAAATTGAACGCGTTATGATTTTTAGAAGGTGATGAGGTAAAAACTAAAGTGCAAAAACGAAAATAGTTTTGATTCCTTCAAGGGGTACTCCACTGCTCAGCATTTGGAACAAACTGTTCCGAACGCTGGAGTCGGGAGCTTGTGACGTCATAGCCACGCCCCATCATGATGTCACGCCCCGCCCCCTCAATGCAAGTCTATGGGAGGGGGCGTGACGGCTGTCACGCCCCCTCCCATAGACTTGCATTGAGGGGTCGGGGCGTGACATGATGGGTGGGGCTATGACGTCACGAGATCCCGGCGCCGGCTCCAGCGTTCGGAAAAGTTTGTCCCAAACGCTAAGCAGTGGAGTACCCCTTTAGGATCTATTCACACGTACAATATTCTGCGCAGATTTGATTTCAAGTCATTCAGTTTACATTGAAATTTGCAGCATAAAATACTGTACGCGTGATCAGACTCTTAAGGTGAAAACGGGCTGAGTCCTTAAAGGGGTACTCCGCCCCTAGACATCTTATCCCCTATCCAAAGGATAGGGGATAAGATGTCAGATCGCCGCGCTCCCGCTGTTGGGGACCCCCGGGAATCACAGCTGCGGCACCCCGCTATCATTACTGCACAGAGCGAGTTCGCTCTGCATGTAATGACGGGCGATACAGGGGACGGAGCAGCGTGACATCATGGCTCCGCCCCTCGTGACATCACGGCCCGCCCCCTTCAATACAAGTCTATGGGCGGGAGTGCGGCGATCTGACATCTTATCCCCTATCATTTGGATAGGGGATAAGATGTCTAGGGGCGGAATACCATTTAAGAGGTAAACACAGCCGAATTTCTGCTCCAGAATTTCCGCCGTAGGAATTCCAGTGAAGTGAACTAGCTATAAATTTACGCTGAATTTCCTTGCAGAAATTCTGCCGTGTAAAAGTGGCCTTACAGTGCCAGCTTATGTCCCCATAACAGAGCCAGCCACAATGAGGGAGATTTATCAAAACCTGTCCAGACGAAAAGTTGCCCAGTTGCCCATAGCAACCAATCAGATCACTTCTTTAATTTTGCAGAGGCCTTTTCAAAAATGAAAGCAGCGATCTGATTGGTTGCTGTGGGCAACTTAGCAACTTTTTCTTTGGACAGGTTTATATAAATCTCTCCCAATGTCCCCATAACAGTGCCAGCCACAATGTGACAACTATAAAGCTTTGCAGAGTGCCCCCATAACACTCATAACTACAGTGTCCTGTGGTGTCCCGGTACTGTACGTGTACTGTACCTTGTGTAAGAAGTCCCCATAGTCAGAGTTCCTCCGTACTGATAGGATTGCTCTTAGTGGGATAACCCCTAGTCCTTCTTTAATTTTATGTATATATTTTATATATTGTATCGTGTAAATGTTGCTTCCAGGACCTTAGGTCACATGATTAATAATTATGTTGTTCTGCTAAGGTTAAGGACCTTCCAGGTCATGTGCTCATGTCATGTGATGTACCACAATGCTTTGTATTAGGACTGACATGTCTGGGGGACCGATAAGCTTGAAGCCTGCCCCTTTAGATATAAGGGCGCTGTTATCCAATCCTCGCTCTCTTGTCCGGCTCTTTCCCTTGGGATATGACAGCGAGCGGAGCTCTGTACTTACCTACAAGACGAATTAGGCCTGAAGCCTACCAATCCAGAGCCTTACTAAACCGCGAGTCTACTCAATCCAAATTCCGTTAATCCTACGTGACTGCTGGACCAAAACAATACCCCTAAATCCAGTGGAACAGCGTAAAGCAAATCCTCCAAACGTATTCCCTACAAGGTCCCAACCAAACCTGTGAGGAGCCTAAAGTCCGGTCCTCTATAAAGACTGTTACTACGTTTCACCTGCATAAAGTCTGCAGTAAAGTTATCTTCAGTTTACTAAAATTCCGGTTGTGGACAATCCTTTATTCCTCCCTATCGTTCCTGGGATGGGTGGCGGTAGGATACATATACAGAGAGGAACCCACACCCTGGCGTCACGACAGTTAAATGGGCACTGTCATGAAAACAAAAAATGGATATGTTGTAGTACTACAACATATCTCTAATATAGTTTAATCAAAAAAAGTGATTTTAAAACACTTTAAAATCCCTTTTAAATTCGGCCACTTTTAAATTCGTCCTCCTAGTGCCGAATGCATTCAGCCGTGACGTCACTAATGAATTCCGACTCGTTGAAGCCTGGCAATAAGTCGAAATTCACTCACTGCTGTGCTCGCTCCCGCCTGTCAATCAGACAGGCGGGAGCGAGCGCTTTGAAGGATGAGGACGCGCGCAGGCTCGGGGACAAGGTAAAGTATTGTGTTCACTGCATTATGTATACATGTATTATGTATATGTTCAAGTATTATGTATACAGTTCACCTATACAATATGCCTCCAGTTTCCCCACTACAACTCCCAGCATGCCCTGGGAGTTGTAGTGGGGAAACAGCTGGAGGGACACTGAATAGGTGAACTGAGGGGGAGTGGGTTGAGCGGAGCGGCGGGGCCAGGGGGTTGCGGGCTGCGCGGCGGGGAGCGGTATGTGCTCCGGTGTTCACCTATACAGGGTGCCTCAAGTTGTTTCCCCACTACAACTCCCAGCATGCCCTGACAGCCAATAGATGTCAGGGCAAGCTGGGAGTTGCAGTGGGGAAACAGCTGGAGGCACCCTGTGTAGATGAACTACGGGCGGAAGTGTCGGCCCCAGCAGGCATCAGTGACATCACGCCTGCTGGGGAAGTCTGCCTGGTAGTGAGCACACTACCAGGCAGACAAAAAAGCATTTTTAATATGTAAAAAAAAAAATTAAAGGCAGGGAGGGGGTTAGGGAAAGATGGGTAATAGGCAGGGACAGAAAAAGAAAAAAAAGTGATGGTGGGAGATACCCTTTAAGGGTTAATGCTACACCCTTTCATCACTGCACAGCTACACCCTACCTACCCTACACCCCCAAGCTACCACAGTCCTATAACGCTCTTCTGTATTGACCTACTGGTGACATATTTCCAGTTATTACTTTCCTTTTCTGACCGTTCTCTCGCTGATCCTGCGGCAGCCATTACAGATCCTGATACACCATGAACCTGTCACGTAATGTCACACAGGACGGTGATCCCCTGATATCTCTGTGCCTCCCCACCCTGCAATAGAGAGAGAGGCAGACTATATCTACCGTACAGTATATTACTACAACCAAATATCAACACCACAATTTAGATTTTTGACTTCAGTTTTCTTCCTCTTCCTTTCACACTATAAAGATTCATCCTTAATGAACGTCCGTCATAAAAATCGTGAATATCAGCCGTTAAACGGCCAATAGAAAATCCCTAAGGCTAAGTTTCTAATTGTTTTTTTTTTTTTTTTTTGTGAAAACGCCAAGAAAAATGGCAATTCTGCCGCATGGCGTTTTTTTTTGGCCTAAAAAACTCTGCGGCCAGATGTTAGCTGTAAATCAATGAGAAATCTCAAAATTTTTATTCCACTTGCCATTTTTCACTTTGGTGTTTTTTTAATCCTTTTGCCATTTTTTCACTCTTTTTTGGCGTTTTTCAGCTCCTTGGGAATCGCAGCATGTTGAGCCACTGGCAATTTTTTTATCAAAATCGTGGCGTTTTTCTCCCATAGTAGTCTATGAAAGTGAAAAAACGCCAAAAAAACGATATGTGGGTTTTAACTTTGGCGTTTTTGCAGGCGGTTTTCATTCTATTCTGGAGTTTATCGATCCAAAAAAGTGATGGAGATACCTTTTTTAATAAAATTTCGTAGTGTACCATTAAAAAAAAAAAAAAGATACAGTAGTGAAGAAAAAAATTGTATCAAACAAAATTTATCTTTTTTATAACAAAAGTTTTATAAATTTTTAAACGGTGATCAATTTATGTGGGCGGGCGGGGACCTAAAAATGTAGCTGACAATAATAAAAATGTAGTGTTTTTCACTTTTATTTCTTTATTTTTTAATTTTTTTTAGGTAGTACTACTCCCATCACTGAACACACTGTTCCATGATGGGAGTAGTAGTACCTTTACTAATTGACAGATCGCCCGTTGCGATCCTCCTGTATAATGTATAGATGCGGCGGCCGCTCTTCTATGGTCCCCTGCACTGACGTATATATACACCTATTCATATTTCCCGCAGAGCTGTGATTGGCCAGATGGTTCCAGCCAATCACAACTCTCTGTGAGAAATAGGAATATGTGTATATATACGTCAGTGCAGGGGACCATAGGAGAGCGGCCGCATCTATACATTATACAGGAGGATCGCAACGGGTGTCAGTAGTGACATCCACTGTGATCTTTCCTTAACTGCAAGTACTACTACTCCCAACATGGAGCACACTCTGCTCCATGCTGGGAGCTGTAGTACCTGCATCAATAGACAGATCACAAGGGGTGTCAGGAGTTACACTTGCTGTGATCTGTCTACTAATGTAGGTACTACAGCTCCCAGCATGGAGCAGAGTGTGCTCCATGTTGGGAGTAGTAGTACCTGCAGGTAAGAACAGATCACAGCGGGTATCACTACTGACACCCGATGTGATCGTCCTATCTATAGCAGAGATGTGGAGCGGCTTTCTTCTGCGCTCACATCTCTGCTCTGTACTACGGCCACTCACTCAATCATATTTCCCTCAGAGCTGTGATTGGCTGCAACCATCCGGCCAATCCCCACTCTGGGTGGGAAATATGAGTGAGTGATGTTCTATTCACATCACTGGCCGGAGTATAGTGCAGAGATGTGAGCGCTGTATACAGCCACATCTCTGCTATATTATGGTCGATCGCATCGGGTGTCAGACTGACACCCGGGGCGATATGTCTATTAGTACAAGTACTACTACTCCCTTCATACAGTCTGTTCCATGCTGGGAGTAGTAGTACTACCTAAAAAAAAATAGAAAATAGAGAGAAAAAAGTTAAACACACACCTTATTAAAAAATAATAAAAATTTAGTTATAAAATACATAAATTTCGTTAAATAAATTTTTTTCCATCACTACTGCATCCTTTTTTTTTTGGCACCAAAAAAACTGCCAAGGTGCAATTTCCACACTAATAGCCGTTTTAACCCATTATTAATAACGGACGTTATTTTGTGACGGGCGATAGTAACGGGAGAAATGGTGCATGCACTACTTCTTCCGTTCATTCGCCCGTCACAAAATAACGGCCGATATTAATAACGGGCGATAACGGGTTGAAATGGTTAAAACATTTAACGGCCAATTTTCATGATGGACGTTCATTACAGATGATTTTTTATAGTGTGAAAGAGGCCTAAGACCCATAGGGGGAGATGTATGAAACCTTGTGCAGAGGAGCCATTGCCCAGAGCAACCAGACTCCAGATCTCTGAGGCCTTTTTAAAAATAGAATCTGATCAACTGCTACGGGCAACAGCTTCTCTGCACAAGGTTTGATAAATGTCCCCACAATGGGAGGATTTTTCAGTAGTGGGGGGGGGGGGCAGTTAGCCTTCCTCATGTTGTTCACCTATTACCCTTATTAATGTGTCTCACGTTAGTCAGAATTTGGGCACATCCCAAATTGTGGCACCTTGTACCCACATATCTCACATCCTTAACTCACATCTTTACTTCACAGACTTATTTCACTTCCTTACCTCACAACTTTATGTCACATCATTACCTCATATCTTTAGCTCACATCATTACCTCACAGCCTTACCCTACATCATTACCTCACCTCCTTACCCCACATGTTTACCTCACATCCTTATTTCACATCTTTACCTCACATCCTTATTTTACATCTTTACCTCACATCATTACCTCACAGCCTTACCCTACATCATTACATCACCTGCTTACCCCACATCTTTACCTCACATCTTTACCTCACATCATTACCTCACAACTTTATCTCACATCATTAACTCATATCTTTAGCTCACATCATTACCTCACAGCCTTACCCTACATCATTACCTCACCTCCTTACCCCACATGTTTACCTCACATCTTTACCTCACATCATTACCTCACAACTTTATCTCACATCATTAACTCATATCTTTAGCTCACATCATTACCTCACAGCCTTACCCTACATCATTACCTCACCTCCTTACCCCACATGTTTACCTCACATCCTTATTTAACATCTTTACCTCACATCCTTATTTTACATCTTTACCTCACATCATTACCTCACAGCCTTACCCTACATCATTACCTCACCTGCTTACCCCACATCTTTACCTCACATCTTTACCTCACATCATTACCTCACAACTTTATCTCACATCATTAACTCATATCTTTAGCTCACATCATTACCTCACAGCCTTACCCTACATCATTACCTCACCTCCTTACCCCACATGTTTACCTCACATCTTTACCTCACATCATTACCTCACAACTTTATCTCACATCATTAACTCATATCTTTAGCTCACATCATTACCTCACAGCCTTACCCTACATCACTACCTCGCCTCCTTACCCCACATGTTTACCTCACATCTTTACCTCACATCATTACCTCACAACTTTATCTCACATCATTAACTCATTTCTTTAGCTCACATCATTACCTCACAGCCTTACCCAACATCATTACCTCACCTCCTTATCCCACATGTTTACCTCACATGCTTATTTCACATCTTTACCTCACATGCTCATTTTACATCTTTACCTCACATCATTACCTCACAGCCTTACCCTACATCATTGCCTCACCTCCTTACCCCACATCTTTACCTCACATCATTACCTAACAACTTTATCTCACATCATTAACTAATATCTTTAGCTCACATCATTACCTCACAGCCTTACCCTACATCATTACCTCACCTCCTTACCCCACATGTTTACCTCACATCCTTATTTCACATCTTTACCTCACATGATTACCTCACAGCCTTACCCTACTGTGGTGGCCACGGGTGAGGTCCGCAGCCGCCGCTACGCTGGGTTAGCTACTTGGTTCTTGGGGGTATTAACCCAGGGTCAGATGGTATTAACCCTTCATGTCACGTGACGCCACTGTAGTCTTGGTATCTCCTGGGGTACTACAGGTCCGGGGAACTCCGTCTCCCCACAGGCTAGCAAGGAAAGAATTGACTCCACACTAGGTTGCAATTTAACGGAGGCTTTACTAACTTGAAGATAGGTGGTACAATCTTCACAGCGCTCAACCAAAGTCTCCCAAAGGGTTAACAGACAGTCTCTAGAGGACCACACAGCTTGCAGTGCCTGGACTTGATATTGCATATAGGCTTGGCTCTTACGGCCGGACTAGGAGTTTTAGGTCTGCGCTATATTAGGCTTGAGATTAAAGTCACTTACTGAAGTGTCGGTAGATTTGTGGCTTTTCGCCGGAAGATGATGAATTGTCCTTTAGGAATTCTCTGATCAAGGCTGAAGTAAAGGCTGGATATTTCTCCACTCTGTACTCTGAACTGAAATGAGTTGATGATTCTTCACTCTGAACTCAACTTCTCTCCTGAACTCCTGCACTCCACTCAGCTTCTCTCCACACTTGAACTCTGAACCCTTCTGAACTCCACCTCTGAACTGTGCAGACCCCTGAACTCTCCAGAACTGAACTACACAGGAAATACCACCCCTTATAAGGGAAGGCTGAACTAAAGCCCATTGGCCAGGCAACTGTGGATCATAGAGTTGTCTGTATCCCCTTTAGGATTAACACTAAAGTTACATACAAGTAATAACATAATACCTTACACAAAAGTTTAGTCTAGCCCTCATTCCTCCACTCTCACATACCCTGACTAAGCATGAGGTTGCTAGGTAACATACTTAAAGCTACAGATACCTAATAACAGATTATTAAGTTAGAACAGTGCAAATACATATTAGAAATGGTTGAGTCCCTGCAGGGGAGCCCCCAGGACACTGGAGGTCTCAATCTGACAGGGCCTACAATACCTTCCTTGACACAATGTACCTGTACTGCGATACCACAAACCCCACCACTAAACAGAAGTCGTCCTCGACGATAAAGGTACTGTCGAATTGAAGAGCGAAGTGGCCTTGGGGCCATAAGAAGTCCTGAGGCATTTTATGCACAAACATCCATTTCAGGCTTTTAGAGGTAGGATACGAAACATTATTGGTGTAGGATATGTGGTTATTTGGGTCCCAGACAGAATATTTACCTATTATATCTGATCAAAGTGTTTCGAACAGGATTTTTTTTCTTTTTCTTTAGTTAACCCTCTAACATAACCTTCAGACTATACCTATGTGTATAGACTATTTATATTTATAGTTATAACTAGAATATTATTGTCATTATGGGGGAGATTTATCACAACCTGTCCAGAGGGAAAGTTGACCAGTTGCCCATAGCAACCAATGAGATTGCTTCTTTCATTTTTAACAGGGCCTCAGCAAAATGAAAGAAGCGATCTGATTGGTTGCTATGGGCAACTGGGCAATGTTTCCTTTGCACAGATTCTGATAAATCTCCCCCTATATGCTTTGCTATGTCACCTGTATAATGAGTAGGTGTAATTGGGATAACATTTATCTAAGTTTACTAACAGACTGATTACCCAGAGTAGTGAAGGTTCTTAGTAATAAGATTTAGCTATTTTACTACTTATAACCTGTACACATGTATATACATTTGTAAAGACCTTTCTATATACTTTCTATAAGTGGACTATGCATATGATACACTATACACAATGGACATGTCTAACTAGACAGTTTTGTAGCTGAATATACAGACTTACATAACTTTACTGCACATTACCGTATTTTTCGTCCTATAGGACGCACCGGCGTATAAGACGCACCCAATTTTCAGGGGCAAAATCAAAAAAAATTAAGATTTTGAACCCAATAGTGGTCTTCAACCTGCGGACCTCCAGATGTTGCAAAACTACAACTCCCAGAATGCCCGGACAGCCGTTGGCTGTCCGGGCATGCTGGGAGTTGCAGTTTTGCAACATCTGGAGGTCGGCAGATTGAAGACCACTGCAGGAGGAGGTAATACTCACGTGTCCCCGCCGCTCCGGACCCGTCACCGCTGCCCTGGATGTCGCTCCATCGCTGTCGCCGTGTCCCCGTCGCTCCGGAACGTCTCTGCTGCCGGCCGGGTATCCTCGCTCTCCGTCGCCGCTATCACGTCGTTACGCACGCCGACGCACGTACGCGACAACGTGATGACGCCGGCCACACAGGGGATCCCTCAACGGAGAAGACACCGAGGAGGCAGGTAAGGTCCCCCCCGGTGTCCTGTAAGCACTAACCCGGCTATTCAGTCGGGCTGTTCGGGAACGCCGCGGTATAATCGCGGCGGTCCCGAACAGCCCGACTGAACAGCTGGGTTAGTGTCACTTTCCCTTCAGACGCGGCGGTCAGCTTTGATCGCAGCGTCTGAAGGGTTAATACAGGGCATCACCGCGATCGGTGATGTCCTGTATTAGCCGCGGGTCCCGGCCGTTGATGGCCGCAGGGACCGCCGCGATAGGGGTGTATTCGCCGTATAAGACGCACCGACTTTTTCCCCCCAGTTTTGGGGAAGAAAAAGTGCGTCTTATACGGCGAAAAATACGGTATATCACAAGCTAGACATTTTTATATATGCATGTAATACAAAGCTGGACATTTATATATAACCCTTTTTCTTTTATTGTAGTGCTTAGGTTAGGAACAGGATACTTACTGGCCAGGTAGGTTCCTGTGCACAAACAGGGTTAAAAGGTTTTGAGCTGATAATGGTTTACCCATTAGATACACTTGTAGTGAATTATCAAAGATGTATACTTGAGGTGTATACTGACTTATGTGTATGCAGTTTATATACATATGTTTATGTACATGTTTTTAGACTAATCCCTATATCTTGCTGGCAGTTGTCCAAAATTAGAACGTGTGGATCTACGCAACACCATCTTTATTTACACGTGAAGTTGGCGATGGGGGCAGTGTAAGGAACTCCTGACTGTGTCTGGATAGACCCCAATAGGAAACAACCAACCACCACGCAGGATTTTGTGCCTTGACTGGATAGCACAATAATTTTATACATATTACCCTTCTCGGGTACAACCATATATACAGTTCTACCTGTTTACGTGTGACATATATACACGATAATACTACTTGGTGTACAATTAATGTTTACAAGATCTACTGGAGGTTAGAGGTCATACAAATATGGAGCAGAAACTGAAATGATTCAACCACTTAAGTTTACTAGATTTGAAATAAACTTGGGAACATCATTAAGAAATGTTATGAAGGAGTTGAATAGTCCTCACACAAAAATCTCCAATACGGGAGTCTCTCGGCTGGGCCGGGCACAAAACTTACAATTATGGTTTCTTCTCTGTAAACTCTTCTTGACACCATGTGTCAGGCACTGGACTTAAACCGTTGCTGAACCTGGAACAAAACACAGTTAGTCCTACGACCATAAGTAACAAAAATTTTCAGATAGCATCACTCTGGTGCCTTATTCTTCTTTCTTTTTAATGCAGCAGGAACGGGACGTCCTCTTTCTTTCCAATCCCGCCTACTAGGAGGAGCCCTCGGCTGACTGATGAAGCAAGGGTTTCGGGATTGGGCCCCCTGCAAGGGGTCGACGTGGGTGTCCCAGGATACATAGGACAGGGTAGAATTTGAGATGGTAGGTTGAACATTCACTACCACCTGGACTGCAGAAGCTTGTGCCACAGAAGGATGATCAGTTGGTGCCGGCTCTTCGGGCCAAACCTCCGCCACTGCAGGAGGGGGCCCTGGCACTTTCGTGGGTACCCATTTTGGGGGCCGACCCTCCGGCGGTGTTGGCCCGGGTACATCGGTGCACTGTAGATGACTTGTAGCTGGGTGATGACTTGCAGCTGTGTGATGACTTGTAACTGGGTGATGTCTTGCAGCTGTGTGATGACTTGGGTGCACTGTCTTTGAGTGCGCCGTCTTTGAGTGCGCCGTCCTTGAGTGTGCCGTCTTTGAGTGCGCCGTCTTTTTAAGTTGGCTGGATGCTGCGGGAGTGTCTGCGGTCTGTATTGCGCAGCCCAGGAGGTATTGGAGGCTTCCGTACCCAGCCTGCGTTGCCGCGGGCATCTGCTGATATTTTGCA
Organism: Hyla sarda; assembly: GCF_029499605.1. NCBI lineage: Eukaryota > Metazoa > Chordata > Amphibia > Anura > Hylidae > Hyla > Hyla sarda. The sequence continues at coordinate 173,068,613 of NC_079197.1, read as the reverse complement.
GCTCCGGTGGTAGTCGCCGGATGCGTTGCTATGGCTGCGCCTGGTAGTTTCCTGTTTGGTCCAGTCAGTAAATGCTTCCCCTGTGCAACACAGGGCGAATCCTTTAGTTCCGGTTTGCATGCTGAAGAGGCCGCTCTGTGTCTTCCCTTTCATGTAGGTCTCCACCAAAATGGCCACCAACAGGAAGTTGTACAGCAGCGCGCTCTCTTCATCCACCCCCTTTGCAATGGGGGCCGGATCTTTTTCGTGCCACTTGGACCTGGATACAACCACGCTGTTTCCCCGCCCAGGGGCGGGGTGAAGACTTTGGCGGGAGTCCTTGGCGCTCTTTTCCAGCGGGTCTTTTAACTCTTTCAGGTACCGGGAAGTTTTTGGCGCGAAGCATCATTTCTGTCTTTCCTTTACACATGGCGGTTCTTTGACTTTAATAGACTGTTCTCGTTACTGATCATGCAATAAACTTCATCTTCCCCACCAGTTGTATTTGCGCCTCGGCAGACAATTTGCTTTCTATAACACAGTCCCGTACACAGTTCAGACTTGGGGGAAGGACTTGATTTAGTGGCTGTATAGTTAAGGCGTACACCCAAATCCTGTTTGTGGATGCCAAAAACGATGTGGTGGCCACGGGTGAGGTCCGCAGCCACCGCTATGCTGCGGTTAGCTCCTTGGTGGGTTATGAACCTAGGGTCGGATGGTATTAACCCTTCATGTCACGTGACTCCACTGTAGTCTTGGTATCTCCCGGGGTACTACAGGTCCGGGGAACTCCGTCTCCCCACAGGCTAGCAAGGAAAGAATTGACTCCACACTAGGTTGCAGTTTAACGGAGGCTTTACTAACTTGAAGATAGGTGGTACAATCTCCACAGCGCTCAACCAAAGTCTCCCAAAGGGTTAGTCTCTAGAGGACCACACAGCTTGCAGTGCCTGGACTTGATATTGCATATAGGCTTGGCTTTTACGGCCGGACTAGGAGTTTTAGGTCTGTGCTATATTAGGCTTGAGATTAAAGTCACTTACTGAAGTGTCGGTAGATTTGTGGCTTTTCGCCGGAAGATGATGAATTGTCCTTTAGGAATTCTCTGGTCAAGGCTGAAGTAAAGGCTGGATATTTCTCCACTCTGTACTCTGACTGAAATGAGTTGATGATTCTTCACTCTGAACTCTTGACTCTGAACTTCTCTCCTGAACTCCTGCACTCCACTCCACTCAGCTCCTCTCCACTCAGCTCCTCTCCACACTTGAACTCTGAACCCTTCTGAACTCCACCTCTGAACTGTGCAGACCCCTGAACTCTCCGGAACTGAACTACACAGGAAATACCACCCCTTATAAGGGAAGGCTGAACTAAAGCCCATTGGCCAGGCAGCTGTGGATCATAGAGTTGTCTGTCTCCCCTTTAGGATTAACAATAAAGTTACATACAATTAATAACATAATACCTTACACAAATGTTTAGTCTAGCCCTCAGTCCTCCACTCTCACATACCCTGACTGAACATGAGGTTGCTAGGTAACATACTTAAAGCTACAGATACCTAATAACAGATTATTAAGTTATAACAGTGCAAATGCATCTTAGAAATGGTTGAGTCCCTGCAGGGGAGCCCCCAGGACAGGAGGTCTCAATCTGACAGGGCCTACAATACCTTGACACAATGTACCTGTACTGGGACACCACACTACATCATTACCTCACCTCCTTACCCCACATCTTTACCTCACATCCTTATTTCACATCTTTACCTCATATCATTACCTCACATCCTTATTTCACATCATTACCTCACATCTTTACCTCACATCCTTACACTATGGTATAAAGGATAGACAGCAGGTTGTGTCACTCGGTGTGGAGACTCCAGGAAGACACCAGAGGCCATATCAACCCTTTATTAGGGTGGGTTCACACTACGTTTGTAGTGTATGGATGCCAGATGCGGTTTGGAGGAGCGAAAACCGTCCACACCGGATCCAGCCAGATCCAGCCCGAAGCCCATTTAAAAAAATGCCACGTTTTGATCAATGGTGCCAATAGAAACTACAAATTATGGCACAAAAAACTGAACATACCCTTATGTTTCCACCCACAAACACATATGAGGCTTGTTGTTATATATTTTTTAGCGGGGCGGGGCTTTTATATATATATTTAATAAAAACTTTATTTATAAAAATGTTTCAACTTTCTAAGCCCCCTCATCTGGTTTCTTATACTAATTAATCCCATGTAATGGCATAGCACTGATCAGTACTATCGGCGCTCTACTTAAAGGGGTTATCCAGGTAAAAACTTTTTTTATATATATATATATATATATCAACTGGCTCCAGAAAGTTAAACAGATTTGTAAATTACTTCTATTAAATAATCTTAATCCTTCCAATAATTATCAGCTGCTGAAGTTGAGTTGTTCTTTTCTGTCTGGCAACAGTGCTCTCTGCTGACATCTCTGCTTGTCTCGGGAACTGCACAGAGTAGAAGAGGTTTGCTATGGGAATTTGCTTCTACTCTGGACAGTTCCTGAGACAGGTGTCATCAGAGAGCACTTAGACAGAAAAGAACAACTCAACTTCAGCAGCTCATAAGTACTGAAAGGATTAAGATTTTTTAATAGAAGTCATTTACAAATCTGTTTAACTTTATGGAGCCAGTTGATTTAAAAAAATATATATATTTGACGCTGTGATCAGCATTGATCACAGCGTCTAAAGCAGTGCTTTCCAACCAAGGTACCTCCAGCTGTTTCAAAACTACAACTCCCAGCATGCCCGGACAGCCGTTGGCTGTCCGGGCATGCTGGGAGTTGTAGTTTTGAAACAGCTGGAGGCACCCTGGTTGGGAAGCACTGGTCTAAAGGGTTAATGACAGGGCGCCCTGCATCTCCTAGGGATTAAATAAATAACCCCTTTAACAGATCGGATATCATCATAATCATCGTAATAGCAGCAATCACAAGACTGCAGATAAAACGTCCCTTTGCTGCCCAAATATGCAAAAAAATACTTTTTTTTTTCAATTTCAGCCCACAAATAATATATATATTTTCTGTTTTGCAGTACAATTTATGGACAAATTACGGTAAGGTGGATGTAAAATTGAAATAGTTCTGTAGCGTGCAGTTCAACAACTCTTCCACTTGGTGGTGCTAGAACTCCACAGATTGTCTTGTACGGCTCCTCTGAGCTTGTTGCTTCATTCTTGGTATTTTTGGGTTTGAGTTGGGTCAAAGGTTACAGTGCTGGACATGGAGACCTCTTTGGGATTTTTCTCCAGTGACCCCCCCCCCCCCCAATATCTGGATTGCTAGATTTTAGCGCCGGTGGTCTCCAAACTGTGGACCTCCAGCTGTTGCAAAACTACAACTCTGTCCATGGCATGCTGGGAGTTGTAGTTTTGCAACAGCTGTAGGTCCACAATTTGAAAACCACAGTTTCTGGGATTGGACCCAAGAAGAAGAGGGAAATGCTCCAGAAAGACATTCAAAGCCTGAGCACACAGCGCACAATTTTGCAACTTTTGGAGGTTTTTGTTTTTACGCAATTTACGGTGAAACTAACATGTTTTCTTTATTCGGGGGGTCAATACGATTAAAACGATACCCATGTTTACACGCTTTATAATTATTGTTATTACGGCATTTAATTTGAAAAAAAAAAGGCAAACTTTGTGTAACAAAATTAGCATAATTAACATAATAAGGACCAAGGGTGTACTTGTACGCCCTGAATCCTTAAAGGGGTACTCCACTGGAAAACTTTTTTTTTTAATGAACTGGTGCCAGAAAGGTAAACAGATTTGTTAAATTATTTCTATTTAAAAAAAATCTTTACCCTTCCAGTACTTTTGTAGCAGCTGTATTCTACAGAGGAAATTCTTTTCTTTTTGAATTTCTTTTTTGTCTTGTCCACAGTGCTCTCTGCCGACACCTCTGTCCATTTCAGGAACTGTCCAGAGCAGCATAGGTTTGCTATGGGGATTTTCTCCTGCTCTGGGACAGTTCCTGACATGGACAGAGGTGTCAGCAGAGAGCACTGTGGACAAGACAAGAAAGAGATCCAAAAATAAAATAATTTCCTCTGTAGCATACAGCTGCTAATAAGTACTGGAAGGATTAAGATTTTTTTTAATAGAAGTCATTTACAAATCTGTTCAACTTTCTGGCACCAGTTGATTTACAAATTTTTTTTTTTCCACCGGAGTACCCTGACACTCACTGCTAATGTCAGGCATGGGCAATCCTGCTGGTGCCGGTCATTAACCCTTTAGACACCATGATCAATGCCGATCACGGCATCTAAAGTGAAAGATTTTCAGTAACTCAGAGGGGCTCATGGAACCGTTTCTGTGAGCTAAAATGGCGGAAGAGGATCCCCTTACCTGCCGCTGATCCCTGATTCACTAATGTAACCTGGCTATGTCAGTGGATCACCAATTATACATATACAGTATAATGCTATGCCATAGGCATATCTAATCATTACATATAAAAGTCAAAGGCTGTCTGAGCATGCTGGGAGTTGTAGTTTTGCAACAGCTGGAGGCACCCTGATTGGGAAACACTGCCCTTTGTAAAGTGTATGGGGGTAATAACCCTTTAAAGGGTAGCTCCCACCATCCTATTTTTTTTTCTGCCCCTGCCTATCGCCAATCTATCCCTAACCCCCTCCCTGCTTTAAATTTTTATTTTTACTATATTAAAAATGCCTTTTGTCTGCCTGGCAGTGTGCTCACTACCAGACAGACTTCCCCAGCAGGCACCACGTCACTGATGCCTGCTGGGGGGCCGACTTCCGCCCTTAGTTCATCTACACAGGGTGCCTCCAGCTGTTTGACCACTACAACTCCCATCTTGCCCTGACATCTATTGGCTGTCAGGGCATGCTGGGAGTTGTAGTATTGAAACAGCTAGAGGCACCCTGTGTAGATAAACTGTTAGTTAGTTACATGTGGCGCCATACCCCGTTCCTTCCATCACAACCCCCCCCCCGCATACCCCGTTCCCTCCATCACAAACCCCCTCCCGCATACCCCATTCCCTCATTACACTTACTGCAGAGTCCGGCAGCGGGCAAGCAAGGACAGCGGCGACGACGACGAGGCGGCGATGTGCGGGAGGAGTGGCCTCCCAGCCAGTGGCCGGGGAGCCAATGTGCTCACTCCCTGCATGTCTGATTGACAGGCAGGGAGCGAGCGCAGGCTGAATGAAAAAGGAGACCCCCTAGTGGCCGGTTTTCAAATGTAAATTAAACCATTTTAATTTAAAAAAAATTATAATAAAAGTATATTAGAGATATGTTGTAGTATATAAGTACTACAAAATATCAAAAAATAAAGTTGGTGACAGTGCCCATTTAAGGTTATGTTCACACAGGACTTCAATAAGGAGGTAAAAATCTGCAATATGCCTTCCAGATTTGGCTGTATAGCCGCAGCCGCCTCAATGTGGCCGTCGCACCGGAGCCCTGGAGTCGAATTCCAATCAAACCTGCAGTTGTGCACAGTGACCAGCAGATGGCGTCTCTGATCCGTCGCCTCAGGATCTGTCATGTTGATAAAAGTAGAAGTAATGAAAACAGTGATAATGATGTAAGCAGCGGCACGGTAATGATGAGTAATATCGTGTGATATGTCCGCCATTATGTGTGAGGTAAATAGGCCCAGCGCTGCGGACGAATCATATACAGCAATACCCATCATCATCATCATCATCATCCGCACTGTCAACGATTCATATCAGGATCAACCCGACTCCTAATAATAATTAACTGAACAAAGTTACGTCCGCCACGCCCCCTCCCATAGACTTGCATTAAGGGGCGGGGCGTTTTGTCACAAGGGGGCGGGGCCATGACGTCACTGAATATGAAGTATGCTTGCATTATGAAGCCATGACGGATTTTGTATATGGTTATATTTTTACTATGCATATTTACTTACACATTGTTCACCGCATTTTAATGACACAATTATGCAATTAACTATTATAGAAAAACAGAAAATAGGAACGTCCAGCGCTTTCCGGTGCAAATTCTTCGGCTTTATTGAGTCATAAAAATATACAGAACAGGGACAAGAACGCCGACGCGTTTCGGATCTACACGATCCTTAGTCATGGCATTAACAATAAGTCAGGATCACACATCTATAGTAGTTTTTTTTAGTCACATGATCACATGACATCATTGGTAAAAACAGGTAACCTTAAAAACCTGGAGATACAACTGGACATGGACAGCTCAAGGTAAACTCCAGAGAGGGGAACGAAAAAAATGTCAAATTCCAAATACAGGGCACATGTAGCATGTAAGCGGTAAATATAATAATGGGGAATGCGGCTGCAACAATGCACAACAAAATAAAGATAATGCAATAGAAATGTTAAAGGGTACCTCTCATCAAAAAAACTTTTGATATATTATAGATTAATGTATGCAGAATAACTTTACAATTGCATGTTATTAAAAAATATGCTTCTTTCTATTTAATTTTCCCCTTTGAAGAAATGACCACTAGGGGTCTCCCTACCAGTCCTGGCAGCAAGCATTTCAGACTCATGCTGGAGTCCTAAACACTACGAGCTGCCAGTCTGCTTTGTTTACAAAGGAGAACACTCAGAGCTGCCAGCCTGCTTTGTTCACAGCCTGTTTGGCTGTGAACAAAGCAGGCTGGCAGCTCTGAGTGTTTAGGACTCCAGCATGAGTCAGAAATGCTTGCTGACAGGACTGATCAGGAAAAATACAATAGAAAGAAGCATATTTTCCATTAACATGCTATTGGAAAGTTATTCAACATTCATTAATCTAAAATATATCAAAAGTTTATTTGATGAGAGGTCCCCTTTAATATGTACAAATAAGATCATGTCTTTGATTACCGGTAATACCTTTTGGTTCTCTGGTATTCAACACGAAAATCCAATAGGATTCCCTGTTGAATAACATTCTTTTCTCCATGTCTCCTCCTCTGACTTTTCTATAAACCCTTTCAATGGCATTAAAGGAGTACTCCGGCGTGCACTTTTTTCATTTTATTTGCAAAATAAAAGAAAACGCACTTTCTCTTACCTGCCAACGAGCCCCCGGTGCTCCGGTACAGTCCGGTACAGGTGTTTGGTCCCCGGGCTGTATTCTTCCTACTTCCTGTTAGCCCGGCACGTCACACGGAGCTTCAGCCTATCACCGGCCGCAGTGATGTCCCGCCTCTGCTGGTGATAGGCTGAAGCTCCGTGTGACGTGCCGGGCTAACAGGAAGTAAGAAGAATACAGCCCGGGGACCGAACACCTGTACCGGAGTGTACCGGAGCACCGGGGGCTCGTTGGCAGGTAAGAGAAAGTGTGATTTCTTTTATTTTGCAAATAAAATGAAAAAAGTGCGCGCCGGAGTACTCCTTTAATGCGTAATGTGGATATGTTCCTATTATGAACTGGTCTTGATAGAGCTGATACATTCATCTGAAATATGTCTGCGATTACGTGTTTTGAGCGAGTTTGTTGTACAGCCTACATACTGTGTGTGACATTGTGTACATGAGGCTAAATATACAACATAACATGTATTGCAATTTACAGAAGTTTTATTATGGTTTATTTTTCCTGTACTGTACGATTGAAAAGAATTAGATCTGTCAATAAATTGACATGTTATGCATTGTGCATGGCCGCATCTCCACGTACCTTGCTTTTTGCACAAAGTCCTGTGCGCTGCTGGTATTTTGGATTTTGTATGTTTACAGGGGTACTCTGCTGCTCAGCGTTTGGAACAAACTGTTCCGAACACTGGAGCCGACGCCGGGAGATTGTGACGTCACAGCCCCCTCCCATAGACTTGCATTGAGGGGGTGTGACATCGTGAGGGGGCGGGGCTATGACGTCACAAGCTCCCGGCTCCAGCGTTCGGAACAGTTTATTCCAAACGCTGAGCAGCAGAGTACCCCTTTAAGAGCCACTCACCCAGGCACTATATCAGCGTGCACCAATTACTGGACTGCTTTTTTTGAGTTGTGCTGCTCTTCTGGGATTTTTAGATAGTTAGATAGATAGATATGTAATAGATAGATAGATAGATATGTAATAGATAGATAGATAGATATGTAATAGATAGATAGATATGTAATAGATAGATAGATAGATAGATATGTAATAGAGAGATAGATAGATAGATAGATAGATAGATAGATATGTAATAGATAGATAGATAGATATGTAATAGATAGATAGATATGTAATAGATAGATAGATATGTAATAGATAAATAGATATGTAATAGATAGATAGATATGTAATAGATAGATAGATATGTAATAGATAGATAGATATGTAATAGATAGATATGTAATAGATAGATAGATAGATATGTAATAGATAGATAGATAGATATGTAATAGATAGATAGATAGATATGTAATAGATAGATAGATATGTAATAGATAGATAGATAGATAGATAGATAGATAGATAGATAGATAGCATAAAACAGAAGGGTTGACCACAGCACTCCATAGATTAAAAAAGAAAATTGTCTTTATTCCATGAACAAACTTGGTGCAAGTTTGTTCATGGAATAAAGACAATTTTCTTTTTTAATCTATGGAGTGCTGTGGTCAACCCTTCTGTTTTATGCTGTCCATTTGGACCACATCCAAATGGACACATCCTGACGCACACCCCTACTATTTTTCCTATTTTCTACTGAGGTGCTGCTCTACCCTGTTTTCTCTATAGATAGATAGATAGATATGTAATAGATAGATAGATATGTAATAGATAGATAGATAGATATGTAATAGATAGATAGATAGATAGATATGTAATAGATAGATAGATATGTAATAGATAGATAGATAGATAAAAAAAAAAATTCCAGAAGAGCAGCACAACAAATTTGAGAAAAAACAATGCAATGGTGCACGCTGGGTGTGTACCCTGGTGAGAGGTTCGCATATACTAGAGAAAAACAAGAGACCAGCAGCACACAGAAATAAGGTGCAAAAAAGGTGAAAAATGTATTGCATAATCCCAGTGTACAAAGGAAGCGACGTTTCAGCGACCTCTCGTCGCCGTTCTCAGCTTGAGAACGGCGACGAGAGGTCGCTGAAACGTCGCTTCCTTTGTACACTGGGATTATGCAATAAATTTTTCACCTTTTTTGCACCTTATTTCTGTGTGCTGCTGGTCTCTTGTTTTTCTCTAGATAGATAGATAGATATGTAATATATAGATAGATAGATATGTAATAGATAGATAGATATGTAATAGATAGATAGATAGATATGTAATAGATAGATAGATATGTAATAGATAGATAGATAGATATGTAATAGATAGATAGATATGTAATAGATAGATAGATAGATAGATATGTAATAGATAGATAGATATGTAATATATAGATAGATAGATATGTAATAGATAGATAGATATGTAATAGATAGATAGATATGTAATAGATAGATAGATAGATAGATAGATATGTCATAGATAGATAGATATACACATTTATGTTTTTTTAACCCACTTTACAGTTTGTTCCTTATATTAAACACATATATATTTATATGTATTTTTAATATAAGGAACAAACAGTAAAATGTGTATATATAATTTGTGTAATGTATGTATATATATATATATATATATATATATATATTTCATTTTATTTATTTTTTTAAACCCACTTTACTGCTTGTTTCTTATATATGCATATATGTGTGTGTGTGTTTCTTTTTATTTTTTTATTTTTATTTATTTATTTATTAATGAATTAATTAATATTTTACTGTTTGTTCCATTTTCCTAAATTTATTTAGGATTATTTCCATCATTCAATTGTTTTTCGTACACAGCAAATCACATATAAGTAAGTATAGGCAGCAAAACAGCAAAAACATCTCCCAGTCCTTAAAAGGAACCTACAGAGTTCCCCTTCCCTAAGCCGCACGTCATTTTTTCTCAAGGTCATCATTGTAATCAGTGAGATTGTACAGGACAGATCTTGGCACCCGAGCTTTTCACCCGAAACGCTCCAATTATAATCCACCCAAAAAGATCAATAACAATCTGCGATGATTGATCAGGAGTCACCGGTGAAGCCTTGTAGAAGCTTGTCAGTCATAGCTCCAGATCGATGGCTTCTCGGTAAGTTCCTCTACTGCACTCGCACGGAATCCTAATTGAGAAACATTTTTTTTATTATTCCATCTTGTTTTTGTATTGTGCATTTGTATAACCTGTGGGCTACACGATGTGTGGTGTCGGATGAGGGTAATGTGTGAATTAACCATTTTGTGACGCATGGGCGTGGTTGACCTATACGCCACCCAAGGTAGACCAGCTTCTCCTGTGCCAGACATGGGGGAAATAATCACTCCAACTCAAGGTTACGGATTACTGGCTTTACTGAGGTTGGAAAGATGGTACAATCCGTTACAGCTCAGATTAGCATGTAGAAGATGCAGGGGGAACTTTGAGAAGCTTATGCTGGGACTAATAGTTGACTTGTATGCAACCCACGCTAGACTTTAGTTACTTGGACTTGACTGACTTGACTTGAATTGATCCCTGGACTTTAGTGCTTACCGCCAGGCTTTGACTTTCACCCAGGCACAGGGGTCAACTGGTAGTAGATGTGTTGTTCCATGACTAGTCCTCAGGCCTCCTTCAGAATCACCTCACAGACTCTTCAGACTTCTCTCAACTGTATCTCAGCTACAACTGTACTCTGAATTCTAGTTACTCTATATATGGAGCAGGTTTTGAGCATTCCCATTGGGCAGATAAGTCACATGGTCCATTTCTGCATACTCCCCTAAAAACAAGGTATAATATAGAGTCCTGAGGAATGTGGGCCCAAAATGGACATTGAAGCAGCATCTGCCACACAGGATGGGCAGGAACACAGAAGAACACATGATTCTGTACTGGGTCACCACAGATGGAATCAACGAAAGTGTGACACCAACAGAGTCCATCATTCCTTGCCAAGTACCTTCGTGTAGTCTAGTGTCTATGGAGAGGTGATCCGCCCCAATCCTTCTCTCGTGAATACCTCTCAGTTGGCTCAACCATTCCTATAGCCACGTGCTGTAAAGTATGTCTGAAAATTAGCAACCAAAGCTCCATATGGACCACTGGGAAAAAGATCAATATGGTGGTCCTTGGACATTGAGGTTGCTTCCACCTCTAGAGTTGAGGTCATTGCCGATTTCCCTATGGACTCTTGTTCTACAATGAAAAAGATATTCCAGGACCAACATAGTAAAACGGATACACATGGTGAGAAAATTGCCCTCGAAAGGTGTAGAGGGGCTCATAGGTGTCCACGTCATAAAACGAAACCCTTCCATCGTCATAGTCTAGATACGTCCCAACTCTCTGTATTCGTCTTGATTCCTGTACTCCACTGAGTAAAACAGGTTCCTGTGGCCTCTGTGCGTGAGAACGTAAATCAATAAGCTCTGGAGGTGTAAGAAGAGCATAGTAACCTTCCTTTGTCCCTCTGATGGCCCATATACCGGCTTCTGGACACTCCCGCTGCCCTCCTGTCCTCCTCACACTTTCCAAGGCCACCCCGACAGACCAAAATTTTCCGTTTTGCTCGTGGATTTCCGTCTCCCAGTAGTGAGCACCCTCCCAGAAAGACTGCTGACCGAGTACACAGGGCTCCATGTCAAACCTCACACTGTTTTGGGGAACATTTTGTACATTTTCACTGGTTGAAATGTGGCGACCATCAGGAGAGACGATGAGACCGGCGTACGCAGTGAAAGGATCAAACGAAATGGATTCTAAAATCAAGTTAGAAGAGTTACACGTTAGTTATCCTTAGAATAATGTGGCTGTAATCATAAATATAAGCAGTTCTGGAGGAACGTGGATCAGGCTTCACCTCTGATTGGTCCATAGTCAACGCATCTTGGAATCCAAGTAGATATTCATTAAAGTTATCCCAATTTTTTATGTGGTACTCCGCTGCACCAGCGTTCAGAACATTTTGTTCTGAACGCTTGGAGCGGGGGGTCGTGATGTCACGGCCACGCCCCTCATGACGTCACACCACAACGCTTCAATGCAAGTCTATGGGAGGGAGGGGGCGTGATGACCGCCACGCCCCCTCCCATAGACTTGCATTGAGGGAGGGAGTGTGGTGTGATGTCCCGAGGGGCGTGGCCGTGACGTCACAACCCCAGCCACCCGCACTTCAATGCAAGTCTATGGGAGGGTGCGTGGCGTCTCCCACATCCCCTCCCATAGACTTGCATTTAGGGGGTGTGGTGTGACGTCACGAGGGGCATGGCTGTAACGTCACAACCCCAGCCACCCGCACCCAGCATTCTAAAGGAACGCTGGGTGCTGCACAGAGATCGTGGGGGTCCCATCGGCGGGACCCCCGTGATCAGACATCCTATCCCCTATCCTTTAGGGGTGGAGTACCAATTCAATGTATCCTGTATCCACATGCTAGGTGATAAGTACTGCATGTGATCAATGGTGGTCTGAATGTTGGGCCCACAATGGTCACGAAAAACTTAAGCTCATTGTCCCCCACTCTATAAACAGATCGGTGGTTGAGCATGCACTCTCTATAGCCAGGTACTATACTGCAGTACACATGTACAATATAATATAACAGAAAAAAAGTATAAAAGTATCAGTTACTACATTGGAATAGAACAGGGAAAAACTCTAATCCTACTGTTGGTGGAGCCTTGAGGACTGGATTGAGGACCTCTGCTCTAGTTGACTTTTGTGGCCCATTTCTGTGTCAGAGCCTGAGCCCAGTGGATTTTTGGTGGAAATACCAGAACAGTAAAGAATATCAAAGTTTATATATTATGGGGAAAAACATATCTCCTATCCAAATGATAGGGGAGAAGTTTTAGATTGCAGGGGTTCTGACCACTGGGACCCCCTACAATCTCCTATACGAGGCCCCAGCTCTCCCTGGGAGCGGCACGTCATGACTCCTGCACGTAGCGGCGGCCAACAAACCCCCTCCATATATTTCTATGGGAGAGCCATTTGGCTATCTAGAGATGTGGAGGGGGTGTGGCGGTCCCTGCTTCCTGCAAACATTGTGACGCGCTGCTACCGGGGAGAACCGGTTGGACCCCCGCAATCTAAAACTTATCCCCTATCCTTTGAATAGGGAATAAGCTTTTCCCCATGGTACTTCTCCTTTAATATACATAAGAAAACAAATAATGGAGGGAAATTCCAAAAAGTAAGCAGAAGTAAGAATAGCGGTAGGTAGGAATTAATAGGCGTATGACTTGTTCTCCTACCTTTCCTGGAAGCTATTGTTCTCCATTCTAAAAATGAAACATAAAGACAGAGGAGGCATTAGGAGCATTAATCCCGAGCCTGAATCTTCCGTATGACTAATGGCCAAACGACGACATTCTACATTCTCTTTGTGAAGAATTCTTGGAGTGTAACCTGATCAATATATCGTCGGGGTAACATTGGGAGTAACAAATGGTGGGAATAATTTAAGATCAGGCCCCCCCCCCCCCCGCCCCTAGGAACGGGGCATAAACAGAGGCCACGCCCCCTCCCATAGACTTGCATTGAGGGATGATCAGGGCATAAACAGAGGCCCCCCACCGGGATCGGGGCATAAACAGACGCCGGCCCCAGAGACTTCTACACTACTGGAGGACCCTTACCATAGGGATGTCCATAGGGTAGAAATCCATGCTGAACACTCTTGCTAGAATACAGGTAAAGCAGTTGTCTCCAAGCTGTGGACCTCAAGCTGTTGCAAAACTACGACTCCCGGCGTGCCGGGAGTCGTAGTTTTACAACAGCTTGAAGTCCACAGTTTGGAGGCCACAGATGTAAAGGGTTCAGATACTGCAAGAATTGAGAGGGTCCCCCTAAAGTAGAACAATCCGCAGGATAGGGGATAAGTTTTAGATCACGGGGCCACTGGGACCCCTCATGATCTCCTGTACGGGACCCCAGCTCTCCCCCCGAGAGCCAAGCCCCCTCTATTTATCTCTATGGTCTTGATTATAAAATCGCTCACCGATTTTGTGCATACAGCTCCTACGCAGACATGTGTTGCCATGGTTTCAGACTACACAAGTTGTAGTCGGGCTTTACTCCACTTCCTTTCCCATTTTTTCTTCTATTCTACACACAACAGGAGTGAGGACTAAGAATTGAGGAGCTCACAGCTGCATGATCAGACCACAGAGGTTTGTTTGTAGTCTGTTACCATGGAGACGCTTTAGTTTGCGTAGGAGCTGTAGACCCAGGGTAGTCAAATACGAGAAAAAATTTTGATGTAATTGACTAAATATTGGTGGCAGGAGTGGACAGATTGCGGGAGGTCTGACCACAGGGACCACTGTGATCTCCCATACTGGGCCCCGGCTCGGCCGCGGCTCTGCACTGCTAGTGCGTGTTTTGTACCCAGCAGGTCAGCTGGTACAATCACGACCCCTCCATTCATCGCTAAGGGAGAGGCGGAGACAGGGCATTGCTGGGTCTCCGCCTCTCCCATAGAGATGAATGGAAGGGGCGTGTTTGTACCAACTGACCTCCTCTTCCCCCACGGGAGATCGTGTGGGGGAAGAGGAGCGGTGGGCTGACCCACTGGTCGGACCTCCCGCGATCAGACATTTATCCCCTATCATAAGGATAAATTGCTTAGCACTGGACATCTTCTTTATGTTAGAGCAGGAATACTCACCAACCTCCCATTTCAGATGTTCTGAAAATATAAAATAAACATATTTTAGATTTAATATGTGGAAAAGCATGTGGCCAATACAGGCTACAAATGTTGCTAAAATAAATCCACTTTTTACACAAGACATTTTTTTTAAGTGGGCGTGGCTTCCATGGCCCTGCTTATTTAAAAAGGGGTATTCTGACATTAGGTACAAAAATGCTGGATAAAAAAAAAATGCTGCCGAAACCTGTCTGGCCCACTTCTGAAATCACCAAAAATCCACAACACTTCTGACAGTTCTCGACCAGTACTGTTGCAGAACATCTCATTTCACAGCAGACTATCGTACAGCACCTGCTGTATTCATTACGTCTTCTCCTCTGTCTGAGGCATTGTTCAGTACAACGCTGCATTCTCTAACCAAAACAAATCATTCTTCCATAAATGTCCCAAGAAAGATAGATATGTATATGGCAGGGAGATGGTGATGTAGGCAGTAGGGGCTGGTCAGAGGTGATGACATCACTAAGGGGAAAGGGCAATAACTAAGGGGCAAGATCCAGACACGCCTTCTGAGACAGCAGAGGATGATCCGTCACCTCGGGAGTGAGGGAGTCGTCGAAGAGTTAGGCTAGGTTCAGACTATGAAATCTCCGGCAGAAAATTTCCATCCGGAGATTCCGAGTGCGGCCAGCACCAACTGAATCAGTCAGCACTAGGACCGTGCGGACACTGCAGTCTCCAATAGACTGCAATGTGTGCCGCGAGTATTTCCACCTGAAGAATGAGCAACGCCATTCTTCAGGCGGAAATTTCCAAGCGGATTTTCCGTTCACAAATTCCGCTTCAAAAATTCCGAAGTGTGAATTTGTGAACGGAAACCCATTCACTACACTATACATTTTAGCAAGCGGAATTTCTGCCTGCAATTTCAAAACGGAATTGCAGGCGGAAATTCCGTAGTGTGAACCTAGCCTTACTGGGAAAACACCACACAGACGCAACTTCCTGTCAGGAGGGAGAGGGAAGCCGGGGTTCTACTGAGACAACACCACACTGAAAATGACTACACAACTTCCTGTCTGGAGAGAGGGAGCTGCTGATCAAGCCCCAAACTAACAATAAAAGGCTAAAGAACTTCCTGTCAGGAGAGAAGCCGTCGCTTGGGAGCTGAAAACAACACCACTGTCACGATTCGGCTGGCAGGAGGTGGATCCTCTGTGCCAGAGAGGGATTGGCGTGGACCGTGCTAGTGGACCGGTTCTAAGTTACTACTGGTATTCACCAGAGCCCGCCGCAAAGCGGGATGGTCTTGCAGCGGCGGTAGTAACCAGGTCGTATCCACTAGCAACGGCTCAACCTCTCTGACTGCTGAAGATAGGCGCGGTACAAGGGAGTAGACAAGAGCAAGGTCGGACGTAGCAGAAGGTCGGGGCAGGCAGCAAGGATCGTAGTCAGGGGCAACGGCAGGAGATCTGGAACACAGGCTAGGAACACACAAGGAACGCTTTCACTGGCACAATGGCAACAAGATCCGGCGAGGGAGTGCAGGGGAAGTGAGGTATACATAGGGAGTGCACAGGTGAACACACTAATTAGAAACAACTGCGCCAATCAGTGGCGCAGTGGCCCTTTAAATCGCAGAGACCCGGCGCGCGCGCGCCCTAGGGAGCGGGGCCGCGCGCGCCGGGACAGGACCGACGGAGAGCGAGTCAGGTACGGGAGCCAGGGTGCGCATCGCGAGCGGGCGCCACCCGCATCGCGAATCGCATCCCGGCTGGAGGCGGTATCGCAGCGCACCCGGTCAGTGGATCTGACCGGGGTGCTGCAGTAGCGAGGATGTTGCGAGCGCTCCGGGGAGGAGCGGGGACCCGGAGCGCTCGGCGTAACAGTACCCCCCCCCTTGGGTCTCCCCCTCTTCTTGGAGCCTGAGAACCTGAGGACCAGACTTTTGTCTAGGATGTTGTCCTCAGGTTCCCAGGATCTCTCTTCAGGACCACAGCCCTCCCAATCAACCCAAAAAAATTTTTTCCCTCTGACCGTCTTGGAGGCCAGTATCTCCTTTACGGAGAAGATGTCAGAGGAACCGGAAACAGGAGTGGGGGAAACAAGTTTGGGAGAGAAACGGTTGATGATGAGTGGTTTAAGAAGAGAGACATGAAAGGCATTAGGAATGCGAAGAGAAGGAGGAAGAAGAAGTTTGTAAGAGACAGGATTAATTTGGCACAAGATTTTGAAAGGACCAAGATAGCGTGGTCCCAGTTTGTAGCTGGGGACACGAAAGCGGACATATTTAGCGGAGAGCCATACCTTGTCTCCGGGAGAAAAAATGGGAGGAGCTCTTCTTTTCTTATCGGCAAACTTTTTCATGCGAGATGAAGCCTGTAAAAGAGAATTTTGGGTCTCTTTCCATATGGTGGAAAGATCACGAGTCACTTCATCTACAGCGGGCAAACCAGAGGGCAAGGGAGTAGGGAGGGGGGGAAGAGGGTGACGGCCGTACACCACGAAAAATGGGGATTTAGAAGAAGATTCAGAGACTCTGAAGTTGTACGAGAATTCGGCCTATGGTAGAAGATCTGCCCAGTCATCCTGGCGGGAGGAAACAAAATGCCGTAAATAGTCACCCAGGACCTGGTTAATTCTTTCTACTTGCCCATTGGATTGAGGATGATAAGCAGAAGAGAAGTTTAATTTAATCTTGAGTTGTTTACAGAGAGCCCTCCAGAATTTTGACACGAATTGGACGCCTCTATCCGAGACGATCTGCGTGGGCAAACCGTGAAGACGAAAAATGTGTACAAAAAATTGTTTTGCCAACTGAGGCGCTGAAGGAAGACCAGGAAGAGGAATAAAATGTGCCATCTTGGAAAATCGGTCAACGACCACCCAAACAACAGTGTTGCCACGGGATGGGGGTAAGTCTGTAATAAAGTCCATACCAATCAGAGACCAAGGCTGTTCGGGGACAGGCAGAGGATGAAGGAGACCAGCAGGCTTCTGGCGAGGAGTCTTGTCCCGGGCACAGACAGTACAGGCCCGCACAAAATCAACAACATCCGTCTCCAGAGTCGGCCACCAATAGAAGCGAGAGATGAGTTGCAAGGACTTTTTGATGCCCGCATGGCCAGCGAGGTGGGAGGAGTGACCCCATTTGAGAATCCCGAGACGTTGGCGTGGAGAAACGAAGGTCTTCCCTGGAGGAGTTTGCCTGATGGAGGCTGGAGAAGTGGAGATCAGACAGTCAGGAGGAATGATGTGTTGCGGAGAGACCTCTACTTCCGAAGCATCCGAGGAACGAGAGAGAGCATCGGCCCTAATGTTCTTGTCGGCAGGGCGAAAATGAATTTCAAAGTTAAAACGGGCAAAGAACAAAGACCACCTGGCCTGGCGAGGATTCAGCCGTTGGGCAGACTGGAGATAGGAGAGATTCTTGTGGTCGGTGTAAATGATAACTGGAAATTTTGATCCCTCCAGCAGATGCCTCCATTCCTCAAGTGCCAATTTAATGGCCAGTAGTTCTCGATCCCCGATGGAGTAGTTCCTCTCCGCCGGAGAGAAGGTCCTAGAAAAAAAACCACAAGTAACAGCATGCCCGGAAGAATTTTTTTGTAGAAGGACCGCTCCAGCTCCCACTGAGGAGGCATCAACCTCCAATAGGAAGGTTTTAGATGGGTCAGGTCTGGAGAGCACGGGAGCAGAAGAAAAGGCAGACTTGAGCCGTTTAAATGCGTCTTCCGCTTGAGGAGACCAGGACTTAGGATTGGCATTCTTCTTGGTTAAAGCCACGATAGGAGCCACAATAGTGGAAAAATGAGGAATAAATTGTCTGTAATAATTGGCGAACCCCAAAAAACGTTGGATAGCACGGAGTCCGGAGGGGCGTGGCCAATCTAAGACGGCAGAGAGTTTATCTGGGTCCATTTGTAGTCCCTGGCCAGAGACCAAGTATCCTAGGAAAGGAAGAGATTGACATTCAAACAGACATTTCTCCATTTTGGCATAAAGTTGATTGTCTCGAAGTCTCTGAAGAACCATGCGGACATGCTGGCGGTGTTCCTCTAAGTTGGCAGAAAAAATCAGAATATCGTCCAGATATACAACAACACAGGAATATAAGAGATCACGAAAAATTTCATTAACAAAGTCTTGGAAGACGGCAGGGGCGTTGCACAGGCCAAAGGGCATGACCAGATACTCAAAGTGTCCATCTCTAGTGTTAAATGCAGTTTTCCATTCGTCCCCCTCCCTGATGCGGATGAGATTATAAGCACCTCTTAAGTCCAGTTTGGTAAAGATGTGGGCACCTTGAAGGCGATCAAAGAGTTCAGAGATAAGAGGTAGGGGGTAGCGGTTCTTTACCGTGATTTTATTAAGTCCGCGGTAATCAATGCAAGGACGTAGGGAGCCATCTTTTTTGGACACAAAGAAAAATCCAGCTCCGGCAGGAGAGGAGGATTTGCGGATAAACCCCTTTTTTAAATTTTCCTGGATGTATTCAGACATAGCAAGAGTCTCTGGGGCGGACAGAGGATAAATTCTGCCCCGGGGTGGAGTAGTACCCGGGAGGAGGTCAATAGGACAGTCATAAGGCCTGTGAGGAGGTAAAGTCTCAGCTTGTTTTTTGCAAAATACGTCAGCATAGTCCATATAAGCCTTAGGGAGACCGGTTACAGGGGGAACCACAGGGTCACGGCAGGGAGTACTGGGAACCGGTTTAAGACAGTCCTTGAAACAAGAAGTACCCCAGCTCTTGATCTCTCCTGTGGACCAATCAAGGGTTGGGGAATGGCGTTGAAGCCACGGTAGTCCAAGGAGAATTTCGGAAGTGCAATTGGAGAGGACCAAAAACTCAATTTTTTCGTGATGAGGTCCGATGCACATTAGGAGGGGCTCCGTGCGGTAACGTACGGTACAGTCCAATCTTTCATTGTTAACACAATTGATGTAGAGGGGTCTGGCGAGACTGGTCACCGAGATGTTGAACCTGTTGATGAGAGAGGCCAAAATAAAATTTCCTGCAGATCCGGAATCCAAGAAGGCCATAGTAGAGAAGGAGAAGGTAGAGGCAGATATCCGCACAGGCACAGTAAGGCGTGGAGAAGCAGAGTTGACATCAAGAACTGTCTCACCTTTGTGCGGAGTCAGCGTACGTCTTTCCAGGCGGGGAGGACGGATAGGACAATCCTTCAGGAAGTGTTCGGTACCGGCACAGTACAGGCAGAGATTCTCCATGCGGCGTCGTGTCCTCTCTTGAGGTGTCAAGCGAGACCGGTCAACTTGCATAGCCTCCACGGCGGGAGGCACAGGAACGGATTGCAGAGGACCAGAGGAGAGAGGAGCCGAGGAGAAAAAACGCCTCGTGCGAACAAAGTCCATATCCTGGCGGAGCTCCTGATGCCTTTCGGAAAAACGCATGTCAATGCGAGTGGCTAGATGAATGAGTTCATGCAGGTTAGCAGGAATTTCTCGTGCGGCCAGAACATCTTTAATGTTGCTGGATAGGCCT
Organism: Hyla sarda; assembly: GCF_029499605.1. Taxonomy (NCBI): domain Eukaryota; kingdom Metazoa; phylum Chordata; class Amphibia; order Anura; family Hylidae; genus Hyla; species Hyla sarda. The sequence continues at coordinate 173,048,422 of NC_079197.1, read as the reverse complement.
TTTTTAAAGGTCGCGCAGAGGGCCTCATTATTCCAGGATAATTCGGAAGCAAGAGTACGGAATTGGATGGCGTACTCGCCAACGGAAGAATTACCCTGGACCAGGTTCAGCAGGGCAGTCTCAGCAGAAGAGGCTCGGGCAGGTTCCTCAAAGACACTTCGAATTTCCGAGAAGAAGGAGTGTACAGAGGCAGTGACGGGGTCATTGCGGTCCCAGAGCAGTGTGGCCCATGACAGAGCTTTCCCAGACAGAAGGCTGACTACGAAAGCCACCTTAGACCTTTCAGTAGGAAACTGGTCCGACATCATCTCCAAGTGCAGGGAACATTGTGAAAGAAAGCCACGGCAAAACTTAGAGTCCCCATCAAATTTATCCGGCAAGGATAGTCGTAAGCCGGAAGCGGCCACTCGCTGCGGAGGAGGTGCAGGAGCTGGCGGAGGAGATGATTGCTGAAGCTGTGGTAGTAGCTGCTGTAGCATCACGGTCAGTTGAGACAGCTGGTGGCCTTGTTGCGCTATCTGTTGCGACTGCTGGGCGACCACCGTGGTGAGGTCGGCGACAACTGGCAGTGGAACTTCAGCGGGAACCATGGCCGGATCTACTGTCACGATTTGGCTGGCAGGAGGTGGATCCTCTGTGCCAGAGAGGGATTGGCGTGGACCGTGCTAGTGGACCGGTTCTAAGTTACTACTGGTATTCACCAGAGCCCGCCGCAAAGCGGGATGGTCTTGCAGCGGCGGTAGTAAACAGGTCGTATCCACTAGCAACGGCTCAACCTCTCTGACTGCTGAAGATAGGCGCGGTACAAGGGAGTAGACAAGAGCAAGGTCGGACGTAGCAGAAGGTCGGGGCAGGCAGCAAGGATCGTAGTCAGGGGCAACGGCAGGAGATCTGGAACACAGGCTAGGAACACACAAGGAACGCTTTCACTAGCACAATGGCAACAAGATCCGGCGAGGGAGTGCAGGGGAAGTGAGGTATACATAGGGAGTGCACAGGTGAACACACTAATTAGAAACAACTGCGCCAATCAGTGGCGCAGTGGCCCTTTAAATCGCAGAGACCCGGCGCACGCGCGCCCTAGGGAGCGGGGCCGCGCGCGCCGGGACAGGACCGACGGAGAGCGAGTCAGGTACGGGAGCCGGGGTGCGCATCGCGAGCGGGCGCCACCCGCATCGCGAATCGCATCCCGGCTGGAGGCGGTATCGCAGCGCACCCGGTCAGTGGATCTGACCGGGGCGCTGCAGTAGCGAGGATGTTGCGAGCGCTCCGGGGAGGAGCGGGGACCCGGAGCGCTCGGCGTAACAACCACACTGACAATAAAAGGACTACACTACTTCTTTTTAGAAGAGAGGGATTAGCCTGAAAGATGCTGAGACAACAGCACACTGACAATGAGAAGGCTACACAACTTCCTGTCAGGAGAGAGGGAGGAACCATGGAGTTGCTGAGACAACACCACAATGAAAATAAGACTACATAATTTCATTTCAGGAGAGCAAGGAAGCAGTCAGAGAGGTGCTGAGACAACACCACACTGATAATAAGAGGATTACACAACTTCCTGTCAGGAGATAGGAAGGAGCCAGGGAGTTGCTGAGACAACACCACACTGACAATGAGAGGACAACACAACTTCATGTCAGAAGAAAGAGAAGGCAGCCAGGGAGGTGGTGAAACTACACCATACTGACAATGAGAGGACTACAAAACTTCCTGTGAGGAGAAAGGTAAAGACAATACTACACTGACAATGAGAGGACTACATAACTTCCTGTCATGGGTGAATTACACAAAAACATGTGGAGCCAAGTACAACTTGTGTTAACACTATATTAGTAAGTTATATATCTTGGGTTAATTGTTTTATACAAATAAGACTATCACAAAAATAAAAAAAGCACTGTGTCCTCAAGGGGTTAAAGGGCATATGAACAAAGTGTGAAGAGCCACCCAAAAAAGGGACGCAACACAACTACGTATTACGTGTCACATTTATCACTACGAGAAGAGTCTTTCCAGGTGGAACAATATAATCCAAACCACAAGATTGTGGGAGATGCGGGCGGCGTCCTGTTGGCAACACAAGTGAAAACATGTCGACCACAAGTCATCTAGTATAACAGGTGACAGCGCAAAACAAACAACACGTAAAATACAGCAAAGGAGCTAAGACGTGCACTCACCGCATAGTACGTGTCTTCAATCGAGGAGGCTGAAGGTCCGGGAGACGTCTATGGATGACACCGAAGAGCTTGGAGGGGACGCCGGCCGTCTCACAGGGATCGAAAGTGCGGAGACTGTAACTATTGCTCCTTCATCTCTTGTTCGACCATAGTTAATTTGGGAGGTGTTAATCACAAGATAACACAACTTATTATGTGTAAGAGCACTTTTGTAATATACTTCATTATGTACCCATTATGTGGTATGCCGCGGTTTTAGGTCCGGTCAGAAAACCGGATACGGGGGAAAAATGTGCCGACCGGAGTCACCGTTTGTGGTTGGCTCATTGAAATGCATTAGATACGGGCCGGGTCCGGCTGGGATACAGGAGCCCCCGGTTTTTGCTCCCCCCAACCGGATCCGGCAGCCGTACAGTGCAATCATAGTGTGAACCCACCCTTACATTGGTAAGACGAAGCGACAGCTTCGGACACGCTTTAGAGAGCATCTGTACACTCTGAAAACTGGACGAGGAATCCCCAGATGGGCAGAACATCTCTCTACCTGTCATGCCACTGATGGGAAAGTCTTGAAATTCGGAGGACTAGAAAGAGTCATAAAACCCGAACAGGGAGGCGATAGACATACCTTACTATTGCAACGAGAGGCCCGTTGGATCTTGAGGTGTAATGCCCAGGGCCCCGCCGGCTTCAATGACCGTGTGGATTTAGCACCGTTCCTTAAAGGGGTACTCCGCTGCTCAGAGACTGTTCCCGAATGCTTGAGCCGGCGCCAGGAACTTGTGATGTCATAGCCCCGCCCCCTCATGACATCACACCCCACCCCCTCAATGCAAGTCTATGGGAGGGGGTGTGACGTATGTCACGCCCCCTCCCATAGACTTACATTGAGGGGGCGGGGCATGACATCATGAGGGGCGTGGCTATGACGTCACAAGTTCCCAGCTCCTGCGTTCGGAACACTTTGTTCCAAATGCTGAGCAGCGGAGTACCCCTTTAATCCCAAATAATTGTCTCCCGTCTTTCTTTTGTGCTTTTGGTTTTTTCCTTCTTTCTATAGTCCCTTAGCTTCGACTCTTTTTTACATTTTATTGTTTATAGTTTGTTATTCTTATTTTTTCGCATTTTTTCCGCACTCACTTATGTTTAAACACAGTCACATTCATGCCGAGCATCTCGTTTACGCGCTGTCGCGGTTGCCTTCCTAGAATCACATGATTTAAGCACCCAGCGTGATGACGTGAACTAGAGGCCGGAAGAAGCCCGGAGTACCGTGCGAAACGGCTGACGTTGCCTGCGAGCGCTTCGGTGTCATCCACGGACGTCTCCCGGACGTTCAGCCTCCTCGATTGAAGACACGTACTCGCTATTTTGATATCAGTCTCTTTACACTGGATACGTTGCACCCCGCAGGTGTCTCACCATTGGGCTGGACGGAGGATCGCGGTTAAGTACACAATTGTGGATGCGTTTTCTTCTTCCATATATTGGTGTGCCCCCCCCCCCCCCCCCCCAACCCCGGTGAAAAACTTTTTTTTTTTTTTTTTAAATCAACTGGTGCCAGAAAGTTAAACAGATTTGTAAATTACTTCTATTAAAAAAAATCTTAATCCTTCCTGTACTTTTTAGCTACTGAATACTACAGCGGAAATTCTTTTCTTTTTGAAACACAGAGCTCTCTGCTGACATCACGAGCACAGTGCTCTCTGCTGACATCTCTGTCCATTTTAGGAACTGTCCAGGGTAAAAGGAAATCCCCATAGCAAACATATCCTGTTCTGAATAGTTCCTAAAATGGACAGAGATGTCGGCAGAGAGCATTGTGCTCGTGATGTCAGCAGAGAGCTCTGTGTTTCAAAAAGAAAATAATTTTCGCTGTAGTATTCAGCAGCTAATAAGTACTGGAAGGATTAAGATTTTTTAATAGAAGTAATTTACAAATCTGTTTAACTTTCTGGCACCAGTTGATAAAAAAAAAAAAAAAAAAAAAAAAAAAAAGTTTTTCACCGGAGTACCCCTTTAAACAATACATAAAGATTACACGAAGGATTAGAGGAGTGATGGGAGTCACTGCGATGAATTGTAACCACACCGGTTAGACCAGACATCCAGGTTACACAATCCACTATCTAAGACGCAGCTGCAGGAGGCCTCGGCCTACGTTCTCCACCAGCTCTGGTCTTCACAGGTTCTGCGTAGGATCTTAGCTCTGCCCAATATGTGTCTTTTATATGATGTTTTATATTATTGGGCCCAGGAATGATAGTGCCTGACACCCAGTGATCGGCTTATTGTTGGAGGATCCTTAAAAAGTACCTGTCATGATCTTGTTAAATGTTATAATCCTCCCAGGTCACTGCCCCCATCATGATAAACCACCCCCCGCCTTTATTTTTATAATTTTTTTAGTTTTCTCCCTTGATATCGCTCTGTATTTTCTGCTCAGTCTCAGTCAGATTCACAGACTGGGAAGGGGCGTTCCCCAGCAGGCGTGACATCATCTGAAGCCATACAGGGGAGAACTTCCTCCCTCACTCTGCTACACACAGTCCAGAGCAGTTCAGTGTGAGATGAGCCATGATTGGCTAAGGCTGCACACACACACACCCCTCGGCACTCCAGACTGCATTTTCTGATTTTGGACTTCTGCCAGGCCAGTAGGAGTCCAAAGTCTGTGCAAGAGATGGGGGGGAAATGTGCTCTGGAAAAGTAGGGAGACACCTAGTGGCAGCTTTTTTAAACACAAATGAAACCTAAAAAAACTTCATTTTTTTTAAAACAAAGTACATTAGAAAGATTTTTTATTTACCATTAGGAGTGCAATAGCGAAAAAAAATTTAATGACAGTGCCCATTTAAAATAGGGATGTCCATAGGGTAGGAACCCTCACTAGGATATGTCTTACGTACTCTACTGTAAAGCAGTGGTTTCCAAACTGTAGACCTCCAGCTGGTGCAAAACTAAAACTCCCGGCATGCCCGGACAGCCGTTGGCTGTCCGGGCATGCCGGGAGTTTTAGTTTAGCAACAGCTGGAGGTTCGCAGTTTGGAGACCACCGCTGAAAAGGGATGAGACATAATAGCGTCCCCCGTTAAGATGTAGATATAGGTTAGCGGTGTAAACCAAGTGCTGCTACTTCCTGCAGGTGCTCGGCAATAACCGTCGAAAAAGAGGCGGCATCACATGACCATCTTCAGACTCTGTAGAGTCAGATATAAGATCAGGTACAGTAAATAGTTGTAGTACTACTTACTATAGCACCGTGATCATTAGTCCTTATCAATATAACATTAGTTATCCTGTACTGATCATGTGGTCAAATCATGACCGCAGCATCTAAAGGACCTGCGGGGGGCTCTGTTACTCCATGATCGACAGGTGTCCACGTAGGTCCCTAGACATGCTTAGTATGTGCCGGTATACAGCCGGGCTAGAGGCATAATAGACTGCACTACAGTAGTAATGCAGTGTATTATATGAGGGGATAAACTGATCGCAAGTGAAAGTCCCCTGGTATAGTGGTCCCCAACCCAATCCTTAAAGGGGTACTCCAGAGGAAAGAAAATGAATTTTAAATCAAATGGTGCCAGAAAGTTATACTGATTTGTAAAGGACTTCTATGTGAATTTCTTAATCCTTTCAGTACTTATCAGCTGCTGTATACTACAGAGGAAGTTGTGTAGTTCGTTCAAGTCTGACCACAGTGCTCTCTGCTGACACCTCTGTCCATGTTAGGAACTGTCCAGAGCAGGATAGGTTTGCTATGGGAATTTTCTCCTGCTCTGGATAGTCCCTGACATGGACAGAGGTGGCAGCAGAGAGCTGCACTATGGTCATACTGGAAAGAACTACACAACTTCCTCTGGAGCATACAGTAGCTGATAAGTACTGGAAGGATTAAAGGGGTACTCCGCTGCTCAGCGTTTGACGCCATGAGCTACCGGCACCGGCTCCAGTGTTCGGAACAGTTTGTTCCAAACGCTGAGCAGCGGAGTACCCCTTTAAGATTATTTAATAGAAGTAATTTACAAATCTGTATAATTTCTGGAGCCAGTTGATATGAAAAAAAAAATTTCTACTTAGGCACCCCTTTAAATGGAATCGGCGAACAATGCTTCTAACTAGGGATGAGCAAATCGAATCTGACGAATCCAAATTTGCACAAATTGCTTCATTAAACTCCATTTAGTGCTGTCCTGGCTCCAGGGGCCGGGCATCTAAAATGGCGGATCCATGGGGCAAGGAATCCTGGGAAGGCGGGAACAAGGGTTGGTGGGATGACACTGAATCACATGCAGTATGCAGTTTATCAGTAGCCAGTTACCCCTGAGATGTCACAGCCCTATACAGTGACCCCCCGACCTACGATGGCCCCAACTCTCAGAGGCCATTGCATGTTGAAGGCAGCACCAACATACGATGCTTTTGTATGTCGGGGCCATCGCATAAACGGCTATCCGGCAGTGCAGACTGCTTCAGCTACCACCGGATAGCCATTTAAGGTGCCCCTTGTGGTCCGCTGACGATCACTTACCTGTCCTTGGGGCTCCGGACCTTTCTCTTCAGGATCCCCTGCATCACTGTCGCTCTCCTTTGTCGTCATCACGTCGCTGCGCACGCCATCCCATCATCCAATAGGAGCGGCGTGCGCAGCAACTTGATGACGGCGATGAAGAGTGACGATCCTAGGCAGTAGAGACGGTCCGGAGTGGCGGGAACACCCCAGGGACGTGGTGACAGCGATGGAGGGCGATATCCAGGGCAGCGTTGACGGTCCAGAGCGGCGGGGACAGGTGAGAATACTTTTCATTGCACAGATCCCTCAACATATGATGGTTTCAACTAACAATGGTTCATTTGGAACAAAATACCATCGTATGTTGAGGGACCACTGTACAATCAGCAGCCATCTTGCGGCCAGTCACATCAGCATTCTATTACAGAGAGAGGGACAGAGAGCAGTGTGTGTTGCACAGAAAAGCTTTTTTTACAGCAGTGATTAACCTCAAGCCCAAATCCAGCCTAGAAGCACTGATAGGGAAGGGAGAGAAATTGAGAGAGAAAGTGCAATTTTGGGTGTAGTACACAGTGACTGTGTGCTGCAGCACTGGTGTGTACAACAACTGAAAATCTAGGAGCCAGCCAGTTAGGGTGAGCAGAGCACTAAAAGCATATTGTCCTCTACTAAGTGTAACCTGTGCGTACATCTAAGTAGTGTACTATTTTGTTCCTGTTAAAGTCTTAAGGGCCTAGATACTGTAAATGGCCAGGCAAAAGTACACACCCACTGGTGTTGTAGACAAATACTGTTTTAAGCGTAGTGGAGCGTATTGTACTCCCCTCATATACGCGCTAAGTATGTCAGGCAGAGAAGTACCAGGACGTGCACAGAGGAGTGGCAGAGGCCTAAATTCATCAGACAGAGGTTGCAGCAGAGTAGGGACAAGTGGCAGCAGGAGTCACAGCGAGAGGCCTGAGCTCCCGGTATCAGCCAGCGGTCATGTCTCGACCAGCAACCCATCTGCAGTCATTGATTGGTTAACACGGTCATCCACTTCATCACAAGTGACATCTTGAAACCCCAAGTCAACAGTCGGTGGGTTCCTCAGACACAACCCTCAGTTGGCATGGCCCGGGAGCAGTCCCTGTCCTCCCATTGCCTTTGTCCTATGCTGTTCCCTCTCCTAGAGAAGTATCTTATGCTGTGGGTTTAGCTCCACTATTTACTGAGGACGATCTAATAGAGGACAGTCAGAAGCTACTGGACAGCCAAGAAGGGGAGGAGACATGCGCTGCTTCCTACGCTAGGCGGGAAGTAGTGATGAGGAGGGTGACGTGGGAGGCGGTGTTGCCAGGGTTCAGGGTCCTGAAGCAGACACTGTTGAAGAACCTGAGGAGGACATCAGTTACGTGTAGACACTTGTTGATGAGGATGAAGCCGATCGCACTTGGGAGCCGGGTGCAGAAGGGGCTTCATCATCATCAGGAGAAGAAGGTTGCAGATTGCCTGTAAGGCAGCAGTTGAGCCAGCAAGGTGGTAGCACGGTTGGCGGTCAGCATGGTGGCAGAAGTGGAAATTCTGGAGCCAAACATTCCCGGGGGAGACCACCTGCTTTGCGGCAGCCTACCTTCCCGGGGGTTCCTGGAGTCGGCAGCAGTAGCAGTCAATTAGTGCAGACTGTAGGTGGGAAAATCAGCTACTCGGCGGTGTGGCAGTTTTTTATCAAGCATCCGGAGGATATTAACCTGGCCACATGCAAGATGTGCTGGCAGAAGGTGAAGCGTGGCCAGGATCCCAATGTTGGCACCACGGCCCTGCGTCAACATATGCAGCATCACCATAAAGCGGCCTGGGAGAACCGTGGCTGCGATGTAGTGGTCCAGCCTGCTGCATCACCCAGTGGCATGCCGCTCCCTGTTTCATCCAGCCAAGACTCCACCACCTCAGCCGAAGGGATCTGTGTGTCATACCCTCCTTCTGTCGCTCCAGATGCTCCTGCTCCTCCTACTTCGAGTTAGTCATTTCGCCAGCAATCCATCGGCAAAGCCATGTCCAAGAGACAACAGTATGCGCCCACTCATCCAACAGCACAGAAGCTGAATGTGCTCCTGTCCAAGTTGTTGGTGCTGCAGTCCCTCCCTTTTCAAGTCGTCATTTCTGTGTGAAAAAGGCAGTACCAGCCCTGCATAAGTTTGTGGAACAGAAGGTGGGCCAGTCTTTGAGCCTGTCGGTGTGTACCAAAGTGCACGGCAGTGCCGACATGTGGAGCTGTAACTACAGTCAGGGACAATACATGTCCTCTTTACGGCTCACTGGGTAAATGTGGTTCCTGCACAGCCACAAAAGCAACTTGGACAGGTCACGCCGCTTATGCCTCCACGCTCTCAGGCCATTGGTCCTGTGACAATGTGCGACTCCACCTCCTCATCCTCCACCGTGTCCTCAGCCTCCACTGCATGGACAAGTCTTAGTGCCCCTCCAGCATACCATGTGTGCAGGACACGGCAATGTCATGCTGTTCTTCACAGGGTTAGCCATGGCAAAAAGAGTCACACAGGGGAGGAACTGCTAAAAGTCATTCATCAAGAAATCGAATGATGGCTTACTCCACGAAAACTGGAAATGGGAACCATGGTGACTGACAATGGGAAGAACATCTTGTCTGCGCTGTGTCAAGGAAGGCTGAGACGTGCCCTGCATGGCACACATGTTCAATCTGATTGTCAAGCGGTTCCTGAAGTGTTCCCCCCATCTGCAAGACATCCGAATAATGGGAAGGAAACTTTGCATGCACTTCAGCCACTCGTACACCGCCAAGCACACCCTCCTTGAGCTGCAGCGTCAGAACGGTATCCCCCAACATAGTCTTATTTGTGATGTTTCCACACATTGGAATTCAACCCTCCATATGTTGGACCGACTATACGAACAGAGAAAAGCCATCACCGATTTCTTGATGATCCAAGCAGATAGGAGTACTCCCCTGTGTAACTTCAATGTGAACCAGTGGCAGCTCATACGTGACACCTGCCGTTTGCTCAGGCCCTTTGAGGAAGCCACATTATTAGTCAGTCGCCAGGATTACGGGATGAGCGACGTCATTCCACTGCTTCATCTACTACAACACGTGTTGGAAAGATGGCTGGTCAGGGCACTGGAGACGTGGCATCTACATCTCACGGCCACATGAGCCCTGTGGGGGCTGAACAGGAGGGGGAGTGGCACAGTGGAGCACAGTTTAGGTTTCACAAGATGGGCGGTTTTTCTAGTCATCTGACAGGAGAGGAGGAGCTTATGAGGTTATGAGGAAGACGAGACAGAGGGCCCAGACACACCATGGCAGTATGCAGTGGATATGGAGGCACAATGCATGCTCACTTGCTTGCGTAGTGACCGCCAAATTGTCACCTTATTGGACCTTTGCTACCTGCACAAAATGGGGGCCTTTTTTACACCCACTGAGAGGGAGGACAAATTGAACTACTACAGAGACAGCCAACGTAGTCAGTTGCCTATCTGCACCATTGTCCATCCACTCGCAGTCTGACTCGGGTGGCCCTCTGCACTCACCTTCCACTGCCATGGCTCCTGGGGAGGGGAGGGGTGGCAGGAGCAGTACCAGCTCCAACAGTAGCAGCCTGAGTCTACAGTCGCTGATGAGTAGCTTTCTTCAATCGCATAGTGAAGCAACTCATCAGCAGCAGGTAGACATGGAGAAGGACCTGAACCAGCACCTTGACATGCCCATGCCAACACACCTTGAAGATCCGCTGGACTTCTGGGCAGCCAAACTTGATTTGTGGCCGCAACTAGCAGAGTTTGCCCTGGAAAAGCTGTCCTGCCCGGCCAGTAGTGTGCCATCAGAGTGGGTGTTTAGTGCGGCCGGGGCCATAGTCACCCCAAGGAGAAATCCTCTATCCATGAAAAATGTGGAGAGACTGAGCTTTGTGAAGATGAATCAGGGATGGATGAGCCAGGATTTCCACCCACCAATCCCAGATGCCTCAGAGTAGATTGACCATGGTGCCACACCAACACTTCACAAATATGGATAGTGCCAAACAGATTTAAGGCGCTGCTCCCCAGTTACAAACATTCCTCGGCATCAGACCACAAGTATTGAGGATACGCATTAGCTAAACCTTAACTTTTCTTAGGATAAAATATATGGACCCGAACATTTTTTGAAATCAAACAAAAGGAAAGGTGTGCAAAAAACACCATGTGCCATCTACACCACCAAGTATTGATGTGATGCAAAGACCTCTAAAAGGTGGAAGGGAACAACGTATGGTCCATTGTAACCGGTGGGGGTAAAAACTTCCCCTGTAAGGCCCTACTCTCGCATTATTAATTTCCTTCTTGGCAAGTGTTAATCGCCCTAAAAAGAGCAGCCCCACACAGGAACCTCTCGCTATTTCCACCTACAAACACCTCAATTTCCCAGGGTTTTTAGGTGGAAATAGGGATTGGTTCCTGTGTGGGGCCGCCCTTTTTAAGACGAGTAACACTTTCCTCGAAAAGGTTCAAGGAAACAGCATATTATCCATTGTAGCAGGTGGGGGTAAAAAATTCCCCTGTAAGGCCCTACTCTCGCCCTATTAATATCCTTCTTGGCAAGTGTTACTCACCTCACCCTAAAAAGGGTAACCCCACACTGGAACCTCTCCCTATTTCCCCCTACAAACACTGCCATTTCCCAGGCTTTTTAGGTGGAAATAGGGAAAGGTTCCTGTGTGGGGCCGCCCTTTTTAGGGTGAGCAACACTTGCCAAGAAGGGTTAATACCCCGAAAGTAGGGCCTTACAGGGGAATTTTTTACCCCCACCTGCTACAATGGATAATATGCTGTTTCCTTGCACCTTTTCGAGGAAAGTGTTACTCGTCTTAAAAAGGGCGGCCCCACACAGGAACCAATCCCTATTTCCACCTAAAAACCCTGGGAAATGGCGGTGTTTGTAGGGGGAAATAGCGAGAGATTCCTGTTTGGGGCCACCCTTGTTAGGGCGAGTAACACTTGTCAAGAAGGGAATTAATAATGCGAGAGTAGGGCCTTACAGGGGAAGTTTTTACCCCCACCGGTTACAATGGACCATACGTTGTTCCCTTCCACCTTTTAGAGGTCTTTGCATCACATCAATACTTGGTGGTGTAGGTGGCACATGGTGTTTTTTGCACACCTTTCCTTTTGTTTGATTAAAAAAAAAAATTGGGTACATATATTTTATCCTAAGCATATTATTAAAAGTTAAGTTTTAGGTAACACTTTTACAAAAGACACCATTTTCTTCTGCCTATCTGCCTCAGCTGCTATTCTGATCCTGCCACCTGCCTGATGCCACACATCTGATGCCAAGTTTTCCTTTTTACACCCACCTTCATCACCGGGTACTGGTATTGCCACCCACCGCCCCACTATGTAACCGGGTCACGTTCAGAACTCCTGATGCTGCTGATGCCACCTCCAGACTGTCTCATTCTGCCACCATATGTTCTCCTCATGCTGATGCCATCGCCAGGCTGTCTCATTCAGCCACTATATGGTCTCCTCGTGCTTCCATCACCTCCAGGCTGTGTTATTTAGCAACTATATGGTCTCCTCATGCTTCCGCCACCTCCAGCCTGTGTCACTGTACCGCCATGTGGTCTCCTCATGCTGCTGGCACATTAAATAAAACTTTTTAGGTTCATCTATTTGAAATCATCAATTTAAATGTTGAAAAATATCTTTAATCTTCTCAATTGTGAGGCCTATGGTCTCCTCAGGCTGTTGCCACCTCCAGGCTGGGTCATTCAGCCACTATATGGTTTCCTCATGCTGCCACCACCTCCACGCTGTGTCATTCCATCACTATATGGTCTCCTCATACTGATGCCACCTCCATGCTCTGTCATTGTACCGCTGTACGACAGTGATTCTAATAGCGACGCCTCTGATCTGCATGTCATACTGATTAACAGTATTATTTCACTAACCCAGCACACTCCATATGCATGTTAGGACAAAGAAAAGTGTTGTACACCCCTATTGAGGCTCTCTGTAGGCCATAAATAGCTGTTTTTAATACAGATTAGCCGCAAATAAATTCGGACCAAACCACATTTTGTTTGAATATTCGGCCGAATTGAAATTTTTCAAAAAAATTCGCCCATCTCTACTTCTAACCTTGGTGTGAACGAGGCCTAAGCTGAATTTCTTTGACTGTTATCTTGATTTTGCATGTAAACAAGTGACACCATCCAAGACATTCCTCTCTGAGCACCTAACATTAGAGAAGTAGAGATCACATGGACTCCCACAAGGCTCACAAGGTGCTGTAGACTGACAGGAATCTGAGATAGTGAGGACTACGGGCGGAAGACACTGAGATAAGCAGCTCCAGCACTTATACGGTACAGTATATATAAGTCAATGGACTGAGTCACCAGGAACCAGAAGACCTTCTGTAGGTTACAATTCTACAACTCACAACACATTCAGATTTGGTGATGATACAACACAGGGATGTCTGAGGAGCACTTACCGATGAGAACTTCCTTCTCCTTCAGCAGCATCTCTGAAAGTACAAAATCAGACAGTATGGGGTGTAGAAGTTGGATACGCTAGAATGGTCGAATAGTTGACAATATGGAGGGGGCATCTGCCTTAAAGGGGTACTGCGGAGGAATACAATTTTTTCTCATCAACTGGTGCCAGAAGGTTAAACAGATTTGTAAATTACTTCTGTTAAAAAGTACCAGTACTTATCAGCTGTTCTTTTCTGTCTGACCACAATGCTCTCTGCTGACACCTCTGTCTGTCTCAGGATCTGTCCAGAGTAGGAGAGGTTTTTGCTCCTACTCTGGGCAGTTCCCGACATGAACAGAGGTGTCAGCAGAGAGCAATGTGGACAGACAGAAAAGAACAACTCAACTTCAGCAGCTGATAAGTACTGGAAGGGTTAATATTATTATATAGAAGTAATTTACAAATCTGTTTACCTTTCTGAAGCCAGTTGATATAAAAACATTTTTTTTTTACTGGAATACCCCTTTAAAGGGGTACTGCAGAAAGTATATGAAAAATTACAAAACTTTATTCCAAAATCAATTACAAAACCATACAGGACCCACCCAATTAAAACAACCCACCCTTAAAATCAACCCCCCAAACAAGACAGGGGACAGCTCATCTCTAGACTCTAGCACTCATAGAAAAATGCAATTATAACAAAATCATAAAAAGTAATATGGTCATATGTTATTACCTAAGGTGGTCATACTGAGTCTTACAAGACCGCTGTACCCCCGCCGCCGCCTCAACACGTGCTTCGTATTCTTCCTCAGGAGGACCTCCTGGTTGTAGGTTTATAGATTTATAAATTACTTCTATATAATGATATTAACCCTTCCAGTACTGATCAGCTGCTGAAGTTGAGTTGTTCTTTTCTGTCTGTCCACAGTGCTCTCTGCGGACACCTCTGTCCATGTCAGCAACTGTCCTGAGCATGAACAAATCCCCATAGCAAACTTCTCTTGCTCTGGACAGTTCCTGACATGGACAGAGGTGGCAGCAGAGAGCACTGTGGTCAGACTGGAAAGAACTACCCAACTTCCTCTGTAGTATACCGGAGCTGATAAGTATTGGAAGGATTAAGATTTTTATATAGAAGTTATTTACAAACCTGTATAACTTTCTGCCACCAAATGATTTGAAATCAATGCAAACATATAGGTAGGACAGGTTAAAATTTTTTCATAGACGTCACCCAGTTTTGTGCTCCTTGGTGGACACTGGGGTGGCAGCCCAGGTGAGTGCCAGGAGTTATGGTTCCCCCTAAGCTTCGGCGAAGGCCGGGACATTGATCCTGAACCCTTGCAGGCGCCTTTTGGCTCAGAGGGGAAGAAAAGTTGACACTTTATCTCTTTAGGCCAGGCTACTTTAAGTACTTAGTTGCCAACATATAAAAGCCCTGCCGCCTACACCACCCAGAAGCAGTGGCGGATCCAAGGGGGGGGGGGGGGTCAACGGGGCAATTTTGGACATTCCAAAGATGTCTCGGTTACCTCTCTGCGGCCCCGAATTAACTTTATAAACACAGGGGCTGCCGGAAGGTAGCGCACGGGTCCCATACATGTGCTCCTCCGGACTGGAGGAGTGGTGATCGGAGCAATGAAGTGGGGCAGTACACAGGCATACAGCCTTCAGCCATACACTGTATATGGCTGGAGGATGTATGTCTATGGGGCCACTGCCTACCTAATGTAGGGGAACTATGCTGCCAGCCTAATGTGGGGGAACTATGCTGCCAACCTAATGTGGGGGAACTATACTGCCTATGTAATATGGGGGAAACTATACTGCCAACCTAATGTGGGGGAACTACAGCCTAATGTTGGGGGAACTATACTGCCAACCTAATGTGGTGGAGCCATGCTGCCAACCTAATGTGGTGGAACTATACTGCCTACCTAATATGGGGGAAACTATACTGCCAACCTAATGTGGGGGAACTACAACCTAATGTCGGGGGAACTATACTGCCAACCTAATGTGGTGGAGCTATGCTGCCAACCTAATGTGATGGAACTATACTGCCAACCTTATGTGGGGGAACTATACTGCCAACCTAATGTGGGGGAACTATACTGCACCTAATGTGGGGGAACTGTGCTGCCAACCTAATGTGGGGAAACTATGCTGCCAAGCTAATGTGGGGGAACTATACTGCCAACCTAATGTGGGGGAACATACTGCCAACCTAATGTGGGGGAACTATACTGCCTTCCTAATGTGGGGGAACTGTACTGCCAACCTAATGTGGGGAAACTATGCTGCCTACATAATTTGGGGAACTATACTGCCAACCTAATGTGGGGGATCTATGCTGCCAACCAAATGTGGGGGAACTAGACTGCCTACCTAATGTGGAGAAACTATGCTGCCTACATAATGTGGTGGAACTATACTGCCTACCTAATGTGGGGAACTATGCTGCCAACCTAAGGTGGGAGAACTATACTGCCAACCTAATGTGGGGAAATTATGCTGCCTACCTAATGTGGGGAACTATTCTGCCTACCTAATGTGGGGAACTATGCTGCCAACCTAATGTGGGGGAACTATAATGCCTAACTAATGTGAGGGAACTATACTGTCTACCTAATGTGGGGGAACTATGCTGACAACCTAATGTGGGGGAAACTATACTGCCAACCTAATGTGGGGGAACTATGCTGCCAACCTAATCTGGGGGAACTATACTGCCAACCTAATGTGGGGAAACTATGCTGCCTACCTAATGTGGGGAACTATTCTGCCTACCTAATGTGGGGAACTATGCTGCCAACCTAATGTGGGGGAACTATAATGCCTAACTAATGTGAGGGAACTATACTGTCTACCTAATGTGGTGGAACTATACTGCCTACCTAATGTGGGGAACTATGCTGCCAACCTAATGTGGGAGAACTATACTGCCAACCTAATGTGGGAAAATTATGCTGCCTACCTAATGTGGGGAACTATTCTGCCTACCTAATGTGGGGAACTATGCTGCCAACCTAATGTGGGGGAACTATAATGCCTAACTAATGTGAGGGAACTATACTGTCTACCTAATGTGGTGGAGCTATGCTGCCAACCTAATGTGATGGAACTATACTGCCAACCTTATGTGGGGGAACTATACTGCCAACCTAATGTGGGGGAACTATACTGCACCTAATGTGGGGGAACTGTGCTGCCAACCTAATGTGGGGAAACTATGCTGCCAAGCTAATGTGGGGGAACTATACTGCCAACCTAATGTGGGGGAACATACTGCCAACCTAATGTGGGGGAACTATACTGCCTTCCTAATGTGGGGGAACTGTACTGCCAACCTAATGTGGGGAAACTATGCTGCCTACATAATTTGGGGAACTATACTGCCAACCTAATGTGGGGGATCTATGCTGCCAACCAAATGTGGGGGAACTAGACTGCCTACCTAATGTGGAGAAACTATGCTGCCTACATAATGTGGTGGAACTATACTGCCTACCTAATGTGGGGAACTATGCTGCCAACCTAAGGTGGGAGAACTATACTGCCAACCTAATGTGGGGAAATTATGCTGCCTACCTAATGTGGGGAACTATTCTGCCTACCTAATGTGGGGAACTATGCTGCCAACCTAATGTGGGGGAACTATAATGCCTAACTAATGTGAGGGAACTATACTGTCTACCTAATGTGGGGGAACTATGCTGACAACCTAATGTGGGGGAAACTATACTGCCAACCTAATCTGGGGGAACTATACTGCCAACCTAATGTGGGGAAACTATGCTGCCTACCTAATGTGGGGAACTATTCTGCCTACCTAATGTGGGGAACTATGCTGCCAACCTAATGTGGGGGAACTATACTGCACCTAATGTGGGGGAACTGTGCTGCCAACCTAATGTGGGGAAACTATGCTGCCAAGCTAATGTGGGGGAACTATACTGCCAACCTAATGTGGGGGAACATACTGCCAACCTAATGTGGGGGAACTATACTGCCTTCCTAATGTGGGGGAACTGTACTGCCAACCTAATGTGGGGAAACTATGCTGCCTACATAATTTGGGGAACTATACTGCCAACCTAATGTGGGGGATCTATGCTGCCAACCAAATGTGGGGGAACTAGACTGCCTACCTAATGTGGAGAAACTATGCTGCCTACATAATGTGGTGGAACTATACTGCCTACCTAATGTGGGGAACTATGCTGCCAACCTAAGGTGGGAGAACTATACTGCCAACCTAATGTGGGGAAATTATGCTGCCTACCTAATGTGGGGAACTATTCTGCCTACCTAATGTGGGGAACTATGCTGCCAACCTAATGTGGGGGAACTATAATGCATAACTAATGTGAGGGAACTATACTGTCTACCTAATGTGGGGGAACTATGCTGACAACCTAATGTGGGGGAAACTATACTGCCAACCTAATGTGGGGGAACTATGCTGCCAACCTAATCTGGGGGAACTATACTGCCAACCTAATGTGGGGAAACTATGCTGCCTACCTAATGTGGGGAACTATTCTGCCTACCTAATGTGGGGAACTATGCTGCCAACCTAATGTGGGGGAACTATAATGCCTAACTAATGTGAGGGAACTATACTGTCTACCTAATGTGGGGAACTATACTGTCTACCTAATGTGAGGGAACTATACTGTCTACCTAATGTGGGGAACTATACTGTCTACCTAATGTGGGGAATTATGCTGACAACCTAATGTGGGGGAAACTATACTGCCAACCTAATGTGGGGGAATTATGCTGCCAACCTAATGTGGGGGAACTATGCTGCATACTAAATGTGGGGGACTTATGCTGCGTAGTTGAAGGGGTAATCCACTGTCCCAGCGTTCAGAACATTTTATTTCCAACGCTGGGTTAGGGCTGCGGGGGTCGTGACGCCACTCCCCTTGTGACGTCTATGCAAGTTTATAGGAGGGGGCATGTCGACCACCACTCTAATAGTGCACCTCCCGAGACTAGATTCTGGATCCGCCCCTGCCTAGAAGTGCCCAAAAATGTTAGAGAAATTACCCAAACTTTCCATGTTTTGAGCAAGGTTTACATCATACAGATCGGCGCATTATTTAGGCACAGAATTGTGGGTCTATTTTGGAAGGGAACGGCTGTATTGTTTATATATTGTACACTGTAATAGAGGGGGGGGAGGGCTACTTAATTTTTTGCAGAGACCCCGGTTTTATCTTAAGACAGTGGTCTCCAAACTGTGGACCTCCAGCTGTTGCAAAACTACAACTGTCAGCATGCCCGGACAGCCAACGGCAGCTAGAGGTATACATTTTGGAGACCTACGTATTATGATTAAAGTGATTAGTTAAAAAATTGGTATATACAGCCATCTGCTATCTCTGCCCTTTCCCCCATACATATGCCTGCTCGGCTCAGCAGAGCATACATGTATTCTCTATTGGGAGCCGAGAAAGCTGCTGCTAAACTCACCATTCCTGCATTTCATGGCAAAATTAAACTAAATTTTGAATAAATAAAATCTCTGGGGGCGCTGTTACATTGGCCTCTATGGAAAGAATGGCATTCTGCAGTGGTGAAACTTGGTACTGCAACTAATGTATCAGAATTTTGGAGAGCATATTCTCCCAAAAAAAAAGTCCTAGTCGAAAGTCCTGAAGGTCTTTATGATATGTGATTATACAGTTCATTGACAATATGACCCTGGAGAGAGGAACATAACTATACAGGTAAAGGGGATCTTATAAGGGAGAACTAGGCATGTAAAGGGGAATCTTCCATTGTACTTTCTCATGAAAATTATTTTGTCTGTCTCCCTATATTACCTTTCCTCTTTTGTTTCGAGTACAGAAGCCAAGCCATCATGGCGGAAATAGCGATGGTGCACAAGAGGAGTAACCAGAAGACGATCGCCCAAGGCGAGGTGCGAGGAAATATGGCATCTGCGTGTAAAGTGATAGGAAAAAAGCAAAAAATAAGAAGAAAATGATGATAAAATAGGTTATTCTGAATCATTTATAGTTGTTTGTAAACCCCGCCCACAAGTATAAGACACACCTCCATAACATGAGCCACTGTGAATTAAAGGGGTACTCCGCCCTTAGACGTCTTATACCCTATACAAAGTATCTCCATGCCGGATGACTGGCGATGCGGGGCGAAGGCTTGTGACGTCACAGCAACGCCTCCTCAATGTAAGTCAACGGGAGGGAGGGAGCATCACGGCCGCCACACCCCCTCCCATAGACTTGCATTGAGGGGGCGTGGCCGTGACCATGATATCACGAGCCTCTGGCGCTGAACCCGACGCGCTAAACGAATGCCGGGTGCAGCAGGGACCCCCACGATCAGACATCTTATCCCCTATCGTTTGAATAAGGGATAAGATGTCTAGGGGGGGAGTATCCCTTTAAGGTAAGCAATGTAATAACCAGTATGGCCACCATTACAATTCCCCCATAAGTTGTCACCCAACATCTTGGATGGTCATTTTTTATCTGGGCATGCGCTCGGCTATCTGGGACAACCCCCAAGATAGATCTACCAAAGGCCGGACCGGTCCAACAAAAAAGGTTGGCACAAACCTGAGACAGTGACATATAAGCCGGTTTCCTTCCCGGTGACGTTGTGTCTCAGTCCACAGTAGACCGGTCCCTCTGAGGAGTCCTTCAGAACAATACGACCCTTCACCCGGATCAGCTCATTCTTGTCTACTTCGGTCTCTGGATCGGTGGCTTCAGGGACTCTGTTCTCCTTCTTCCAGAAGAATGTGGGTGTTGGAAACCAACCATCAGAGGAACAGGAGACAACCACGGCGCTGTCCTGAAGGGCAACAGATACAAGGGGTGGAGACCCTAAACCTAGGAGAAACAAATGGTTAATTCTCATTATTAAAGGTCTGACCAGCTACAGCCTCCGGTCTATATACTGATCTACTACATCCACCGGTCTATATACTGATCTACTACATCCACCAGTCTATATACTGATCTACTACACCCGACTACACCCACCAGTCTATATACAGATCTACTACATCCACCAGTCTATATACTGATCTACTACACCCACCAGTCTATATACTGATCTGTTACATCTACCAGTCTATATACTGATCTACTACATCCACCGGTCTATATACTGATCTACTACATCCACCAGTCTATATACTGATCTACTACATCCACCGGTCTATATATTGATCTACTACATCCACCAGTCTATTTACTGATCTACTACACCCACCAGTCTATATACTGATCTACTACACCCACCAGTCTATATACTGATCTACCACATCCACCAGTCTATATACAGATCTACTACATCCACCAGTCTATTTACTGATCTACTACACCCACCAGTCTATATACTGATCTACTACACCCACCAGTCTATATACTGATCTACCACATCCACCAGTCTATATACTGATCTACTACATCCACCAGTCTATATACTGATCTACTACATCCACCGGTCTATGTACTGATCTATTACATTCACCAGTCTATATACTGATCTACTACATCCACCAGTCTATATACTGATCTACTACACCCACCAGTCAATATACTGATCTACTACATCCACCAGTCTATATAAAGATCTACTCCATCTACCAGTCTATATACTGATCTACTACATCCACCAGTCTATATACTGATCTACTACACCCACCAGTCTATATACTGATCTATTACATCTACCAGTCTATATACTGATCTATTACATCCACCAGTCTATATACTGATCTACTACACCCACCAGTCTATATACTGATCTGTTACATCTACCAGTCTATATACTGATCTACTACATCCACCAGTCTATATACTGATCTACTACATCCACCAGTCTATATACTGATCTACCACATCCACCAGTCTATATACTGATCTACTACATCGACCAGTCTATATACAGATCTACTACATCAACCAGTCTATATACTGATCTATTACATCCACCAGTCTATATACTGATCTACTACATCCACCAGTCTATATACTGATCTACTACATCCACCAGTCTATATACTGATCTACTACATCCACCAGTCTATATACTGATCTACTACATTATATTTTAATAGTTTGGACATTTACGCACATGGCAATACCATGTATGTTTACCAAATTTTTGTTTACATTATTTTATTTTTTTTTAAATGGGAAAAGGGGGCATTCAAACTTTTATTAGGGAATCATTTTTTTACAATTCTTTTCACAATTTGTTAGTCCTCATATATATCTATTGTGTGCAATTTTTTCAATTGTATACACTGAACAATGTCCTGCCATAGTACACCATTAATTGTTATCGGCGCTCCATTGGTACAGGCTGCTGAGACGGCACAGAGGCAGGAGAGGGCCCATCCAGCCTTCTTCTAAACTAATAGGGACCTTAGACATCATGATCAGATTGCGATGCAGAGGTCATGATCACCACTTTTAGATCCCGCAATCGACTGATCGTGGGATCTGAAGAGAAATGGCTGACATTGGTGTGATCAACGATGTCTGGCATTAGCAGGGAGGTCCACTGTGTCCTCTAGGGGTCAAAGTTGGCCAAACCCACTGATTTCCAACCTAACCACCTAAGGTGTATGTTGGTCTCCTGACCATCCCCTGATACCAGATGTTGGGGGTGAGAAGGGTAGGGCATGCTGGTTTTCAATACCCAATCCTTTAGTTCCTGGGGAGATAAGTCACCATTAGACATGTCTGGCAGAGACAGAGAAGTCAGGCAGCAGCTTTCCCTCATCTCTCCACTCGGAATACAAGCCAGCAGAACCTCATCCATGCATATGTCGGAATCGGGTATCTGAAAAGTAAGGCCCACCTAACTATGGGTGTTGTGTTTTTTTTTTTTTTTTTGTAGTGTTTATTTTTAATGGTGGTCCCCCAAACCAACCAGAAACATGTATTTTGCCACTTTTAGATCTTGAGATCAACTTTCATCGCAGAAAGGGTTTATGTCAGACATTGACATCATCGAAGATGTCCGGCATTAGTGAGGAGTCCATTACACAGCAGTTTTGAAGCTCACTACAAAGTACCCTGCCTCCTCTATGGGTTAAATTCGGCCAAACCCACTGATTTCGGCTGGACCAGCCAACCATCTAAGGTGTATATTGGTCCCCTGACCATCCCCTGATGCCAGATGTCAGAGGTGAGAAGGGTAGGGCATCCTGGGTTTCAATACCCGATCATTTAGTTTTTGAATAGACATGCCACCATGAATAGAGAAGTCATACAGCAGCTTCATCTCTTCTTTCCATTCGGAATACAAGCCAACAGAACCTCGCACATGTGTATGTTGGGATCGGGTATCTGAAAAGTAAGGCCCGCCTAACTGTGGGTGTAGTGTTCATTTTTGATGGTGGCCACCCAAACCAACAGAAACATAATTTTGCCTCTTTTAGATCTCAAGATCGACATTCTAAAAAAGGGTTTATGCCAGACATTGGCGTGATCGACCATGTCCGACATTAACGGTGAGTCCATTACACACTGGCTTTGAAGCTCATTTCAAAGTCTTCTGTGTCCCAAAGTCGGCCAAACCCACTAATTTTGGCAG
Source organism: Hyla sarda (assembly GCF_029499605.1). NCBI lineage: Eukaryota > Metazoa > Chordata > Amphibia > Anura > Hylidae > Hyla > Hyla sarda. The sequence continues at coordinate 173,025,628 of NC_079197.1, read as the reverse complement.
GACCAGCAAACCATCTAAGGTGTATGTTGGTCTCCTGACCCTCCCCTGATGCCAGATATCCAGGGGTGAGAAGGTCACTTCACCTTCTTTTGGGTAAAGTCGGCCAAACCCTCTAATTTTGGAAGGACCAGCCAGCCATCTAAAGTGTATGTTGGTCTCTTTACCATCCCCTGATGCCAGATGGCGGTGAGAAGGGTAGGGCAAGTTGGGTTTCAATACCCAATCCTTTAGTTCTTGGGGCGATAAGCCACCATCAGACGAGTCTGTCGGGAACAGAGAAGTCAGGCAGCAGCTTTCTCTCTTCTCTCCATTCTGAATACCAGCCAACATAACCTCGCGCATGCATATGTCGGGATCGGGAAAAGTAAGGCTGACAAACCTATGGGTGCATAAACATAGGAAAAAGTCTGCTCACCTACTCCAACATGCAAAATCACAATTCCCCTCTGGCCCAGGTACTGTCAGGGCGTTGCTGCCGCAAACAAGGTAGGTAGGAAACAGAACTTCACTCACTGAAGGGCATAGGATCCTCAGCACTTCTGGACACCAGTATATGTAAAATACAAAAGCTTTATTTCCTTCTTCATTAAAAACATAGTAGGGGTACAAAAAATGGGTAAAATCTGACCGACGTGTTTCGGCGAAACACGTCGGTCTGATTTTACCCATTTTTTGTACCCCTACTATGTTTTTAATGAAGAAAGAAATAAAGCTTTTGTATTTTACATATACTGGTGTCCAGAAGTGCTGAGGATCCTATGCCCTTCAGTCAGTGAAGTTATGTTTCCTAACTATGGGTGCGGTGTATTGTGAGGTTTGTAGAGCAGCTTTAGGACCATTCATGATTGGTATGAAGACTGACCCACAACATTGAGGTCCATGGAGTCCTCTTCATAGACCACTGTGCTGCTATTCTCGACGAAGCAATGGTATTTCCCAGCATCGGAGAGTCGGACGTTGCGCAGAACAAGTGATAGATTCCCACTGGCCGGCTTCTCCTTCATGGATGTCCTCCCCCGGTAATTTGCGCTCTGCTGCTGCCGGCCCTCAATTCCATCCTTCAGCATAAAGACAACGTTGTTAAAAAGGTTATGGAACCAACGCACCTCCAGCCCCGACTCGGGCAACCCGGGGGTGAGGGTGCAGGGCAGGAGAACGTCCGATCCCACCTCCGCCACCAGCTCTTTAACCGGAGATTGTACCTGAAACCGCCCTGTAATAGAGAGAAAGAGGGTCAGAACGTGTACAGCGCCCCCTGGTGCTCACCTCATAATATGATATTGGGGAATATCTGCATTATTGTCTGCATGGACAAGAAACTTTGGGGGCGAGCGTAAATATTCACACCCATCAATCAGTATCACACAAGACAGGCTTAGATACACACTCTCAGAAGATAGTGTGGTAGCCCAGTACAGGAGTTGCACCCCTGTTCCCTTGCTGTCCTGTCTGGCAGACTCTATTGCAGTGACCCCTGAGTCCCCCCCCCCCCCCCCCTTAAAGGGGTATTCCAGGAAAGTTAAACAGATTTGTAAATTACTTCTATTAAAGAATCTTAATCCTTCCAATAATTATCAGCTGCTGAAGTTGAGTTGTTCTTCTCTGTCTGGCAACAGTGCTTTCTGCTGACATCTCTGCTTGTCTCGGGAACTGCCCAGAGTAGAAGAGGTTTGCTTTGGGGATTTGCTTCTACTCTGGACAGTTCCCGAGACAGGTGTCATCAGAGGGCACTTAGACAGAAAGGAACAACTCAACTTCAGCAGCTCATAAGTACTGAAAGAATTAAGATGTTTTAATAGAAGTAATTTACAAATTTGTTTAACTTTCTGGAGCCATTTGATATACAGTATAAAAAAAAAGATTTTTCCTGGATAACCCCTTTAAGCTGAGTAAGTTCAATGGTTAATAAATGCCTATGTTATCTATTGTAATGTATATATAATGTTATGTACATTTAAATCCTGTTACCAAGTCATGTAACCAGGGAAGGTATCAGTGACCAGATGACTTGTGGGTGACCTATAGGACCCCTCCAAAGTCTCCCCATATATACAGTGGAGGAGATAGTCAGTCTAAGCTAAGCTGAGCTACAGTGCAGTCAAGTCTGTAGAGAGTGTCTGGTGTCCTGAGGAGACCCAAGGGCGTCCACGCAGCCACGGATCCTCTACTACCCCACAGGTGAACGTTAAAACCTTTTAAGCTACATATCGGGTGAAGTCAGTCAAGATCAGCCTGTAAAAAGTTAGCGTGGGCCTGCAGAAAATTGTCCAAATCCACTGTAAGTCCCAGCGAGCCCTGGAGTCACTGGTCACCTTCCTGGAACTAACTGAACTGTCAAGACTATTACACCTGTCGGCCTCAGTAAAGCTGCCGTTGGTCCATAACTTGGTGTCGGAGTCATTATTGCCCCTGTGCCTAGCCCAGGAGCCAGCGGTATATCTTCTGGTGGTGTAGAGGTTAAACCACACCCTGGCGTCACGAACACAAGGGCTTAATGCCATCTGCCCCTAGGGTAATTCCATCTGCCCTCATCACACGCTCACCACAATAGTATCAAACAGTATATGCTTAGATCAGTGGTCTCCAAAAGGCGGACCTCCGGATGTTGCAAGCCTACAACTCCTAGCATGCTGAAAGTGGCAGAATCATCGATCACTGGTTTCCTATGAGAAACCATTGATCAATGTACAAGATCAGTGTGTGCAGTGTTATAGGTCCCTATGGGATAACAATGATCAGTGTGTGCAGTGTTATAGGTCCCTATGGGATAACAATGATCAGTGTGTGCAGTGTTATAGGTCCCTATGGGATAACAATGATCAGTGTGTGCAGTGTTATAGGTCCCTATGGGATAACAATGATCAGTGTGTGCAGTGTTATAGGTCCCTATGGGATAACAATGATCAGTGTGTGCAGTGTTATAGGTCCCTATGGGATAACAATGATCAGTGTGTGCAGTGTTATAGGTCCCTATGGGAGCTATAATATTGCAAAAAATAAGTGAAAATAAAAGTGAATATCATTTAATCCCTTCCCTAATAAAAGTTTGAATCACCCCCCTTTTCCCATTTAAAAAAACAGTGTTAATAAAAATAAACATATGTGGTATCGCCGCGTGCGGAAATGTCCGAATTATAAAAATATATCATTAATTAAACCAAACGGTCAATGGCGTACGCGCAAAAAAAATTCCAAAGTCCAAAATAGTGTATTTTTGGTTATTTTTTTATATCATGAAAAACTGAATAAAAAGTTGATCAACAAGTCCAATCAATACAAAAGTGGTACCGCTAAAAACTTCAGATCATGGCGCAAAAAATGAGCCCTCATACCGCCCCATATGTGGTAAAATAAAAAAGTTATAGGGGTCAGAAGATGACAATTTTAAACGTATTAATTTTCCTGCATGTAGTTATGATTTTTTTCAGAAGTGCGACAAAATCAAACCTATATAAGTAGGGGATCATTTTAACCGTATGGACCTACAGAATAAAGATAAGGTGTCATTTTTACGGAAAAATTTACTGCGTAGAAACAGAAGCCCCCAAAAGTTACAAAATGGCGTTTAGTTTTTTTTACAATTTTGTCTCACAATGATTTATTTTTTTCCGTTTCACCGTAGATTTTGGGGTAAAATGACTGATGTCACTGCAATGTAGAATTAGTGGCGCAAAAAATAAGCCATCATATGGATTTTTAGGTGCAAAATTGAAAGGGTTATGATTTTTTTAAAGGTGAGGAGGAAAAAACCAAAATGCAAAAACGGAAAAAAAAAACTGGTGCTTAAGGGGTTAAAAACACACATGAAAGGCTTAGAGACCGCAGGCCCAATACCTGGAGACTATTTTAATATAGGATTTAATGACATCACATGACAGGGCGCGTATCAAACCAGATAGGCTTAGATACACTGAATAATAGACGGTTCCTGTAAGTGTCCTTGGTGACCAGTAACTCTTGGCCTACTCTCCGGTCCCCGTTTTGTAGTCACATAAAAACCGATGATACTCAATGGGGGAGATTTATCAAAACCTGTGCAGAGGAAGAGTGGTGTAGTTGCCCATAGCAACCAATCAGATTGCTTCTTTCATTTTCCACAGGCCTCTTTAGAGGCCTGTGGAAAATGAAAGAAGCAATCTGATTGGTTGCTATGGGCAACTGCACCACTCTTCCTCTGCACAGGTTTTGATAAATCTCCCCCAATGTCCCTGATTTACTAAGAGGGCAGCGTTTATTCTGGAGGGATTTCAATGTCACTCGTCTTTTTTTTTTTTCAGGCTTATTTACTATTTTGTCGCACTTTTTTTCCTGCCGTTTTTTTTGTGTCGCACAAACTCCGAGCTAAAGGAATTATTTGTGGGAGTCACAATGGTTTAGACTTTGTTTGTTTAAAAATGTTTCCACGTGTTATAATTTGTCAAACGTCACAACAATTCTCCTTGTTGATCATCTTGGGGGTTAAATTGATGTAAATCTAATATTGAAAATGTGTTAAAAAGAAAAGAAAAATCTAAACATTAACACAAGCGTTCGATGTTTTATTCATAAAAGTGTTGAACTGTACAAAATGTTTCCAGATTATAAAACAAGTTACTTTCACACAAAACACAATTTTGGTTTTGCGGCATGAAATTTGGGCGCAGAAATAGGAGCACGGATGGTGCGACAAAACTTTAGGTGCATAAACCGAGAATAAGGTCGGTTGTAAATCAGGGCCAATATCTACACGGGATCTCCAGCGCCATGTCACACCCCGGCCTGGGGGCTGGAAGACGCGAGAAGGGAGGCATAACCAGGGCCTGGGACAATGATGACATCACATATAATGGACACAGATGACATCACATATAATGGACACAGATGACATCACATATAATGGACACAGATGACATCACATATAGTGGACACAGATGACATCACATATTATGGACACAGATGACATCACATATAATGGACACAGATGACATCACATATAATGGACACAGATGACATCACATATAGTGGACACAGATGACATCACATATAATGGACACAGATGACATCACATATAATGGACACAGATGACATCACATATTATGGACACAGATGACATCACATATAATGGACACAGATGACATCACATATAATGGACACAGATGACATCACATATATTGGACACAGATGACATCACATATAATGGACACAGATGACATCACATATAGTGGACACAGATGACATCACATATAATGGACACAGATGACATCACATATAATGGACACAGATGACATCACATATAATGGACACATGACATCACATATAATGGACACAGATGACATCACATATAGTGGACACAGATGACATCACATATAATGGACACAGATGACATCACATATAATGGACACAGATGACATCACATATAATGGACACAGATGACATCACATATAATGGACACAGATGACATCACATATAATGGACACAGATGACATCACATATTATGGACACAGATGACATCACATATAATGGACACAGATGACATCACATATAATGGACACAGATGACATCACATATAATGGACACAGATGACATCACATATAATGGACACAGATGACATCACATATAATGGACACAGATGACATCACATATAGTGGACACAGATGACATCACATATTATGGACACAGATGACATCACATATAATGGACACAGATGACATCACATATAATGGATACAGATGACATCACATATAATGGACACAGATGACATCACATATAATGGACACAGATGACATCACATATAGTGGACACAGATGACATCACATATTATGGACACAGATGACATCACATATTATGGACACAGATGACATCACATATAATGGACACAGATGACATCACATATTATGGACACAGATGACATCACATATAATGGATACAGATGACATCACATATAATGGACACAGATGACATCACATATAATGGACACAGATGACATCACATATAGTGGACACAGATGACATCACATATTATGGACACAGATGACATCACATATTATGGACACAGATGACATCACATATAATGGACACAGATGACATCACATATTATGGACACAGATGACATCACATATAATGGACACAGATGACATCACATATAGTGGACACAGATGACATCACATATTATGGACACAGATGACATCACATATAATGGACACAGATGACATCACATATACACTACATTAACCAGATACCACCATACAGCACCCAGATACCACCATACAGCACCCAGATACCACCATACAGCACCCAGATACCACCATACAGTGCCCAGATACCACCATACAGCGCCCAGATACCACCATACAGTGCCCAGATACCACCATACAGCGCCCAGATACCACCATACAGCACCCAGATACCACCATACAGTGCCCAGATACCACCATACAGCGCCCAGATACCACCATACAGCGCCCAGATACCACCATACAGCGCCCAGATACCACCATACAGCGCCCAGATACCACCATACAGTGCCCAGATACCACCATACAGCGCCCAGATACCACCATACAGCACCCAGATACCACCATACAGCACCCAGATACCACCATACAGTGCCCAGATACCACCATACAGCGCCCAGATACCACCATACAGCACCCAGATACCACCATACAGCGCCCAGATACCACCATACAGCACCCAGATACCACCATACAGTGCCCAGATACCACCATACAGCGCCCAGATACCACCATACAGCACCCAGATACCACCATACAGCGCCCAGATACCACCATACAGCGCCCAGATACCACCATACAGTGCCCAGATACCATCATACAGCACCCAGATACCACCATACAGCGCCCAGATACCACCATACAGTGCCCAGATACCACAATACAGCGCCCAGATACCACCATACAGCACCCAGATACCACCATACAGCACCCAGATACCACCATACAGTGCCCAGATACCACCATACAGCGCCCAGATACCACCATACAGCACCCAGATACCCCCATACAGCACCCAGATACCACCATACAGCACCCAGATACCACCATACAGGGCCCAGATACCACCATACAGGGCCCAGATACCACCATACAGCACCCAGACACCACCATACAGCACCCAGATACCACCATACAGCACCCAAATACCACCATACAGCACCCAGATACCACCATACAGCACCCAAATACCACCATACAGTGCCCAGATACCACCATACAGCACTCAGATACCATACAGTGCCCAGATACCACCATACAGTGCCCAGATACCACCATACAGCACCCAGATACCACCATACAGCACCCAGATACCACCATACAGTGCCCAGATACCACCATACAGTGCCCAGATACCACCATACAGCACTCAGATACCATACAGTGCCCAGATACCACCATACAGTGCCCAGATACCACCATACAGCACCCAGATACCACCATACAGCACCCAGATACCACCATACAGTGCCCAGATACCACCATACAGTGCCCAGATACCACCATACAGCGCCCAGATACCACCATACAGCGCCCAGATACCACCTTACAGCACCCAGATACCATCATACAGCACCCAGATACCACCATACAGCACCCAGATACCACCATACAGTGCCCAGATACCACCATACAGCGCCCAGATACCACCATACAGTGCACCTAGATACCACCATACAGTGCACCTAGATATTACCATACAGCACCCAGATACCACCATACAGCACCCAGATACCACCATACAGCACCCAGATACCACCATACAGTGCCCAGATACCACCATACAGCACCCAGATACCACCATACAGCGCCCAGATACCACCATACAGTGCCCAGATACCACCATACAGTGCCCAGATACCATCATACAGCACCCAGATACCACCATACAGCGCCCAGATACCACCACACAGTGCCCAGATACCACCATACAGCGCCCAAATACCACCATACAGTGCCCAGATACCACCATACAGTGCCCAGATACCATCATACAGCACCCAGATACCACCATACAGCGCCCAGATACCACCACACAGTGCCCAGATACCACCATACAGTGCCCAGATACCACCATACAGCGCCCAGATACCACCATACAGCACCCAGATACCACCATACAGTGCCCAGATACCACCATACAGCACCGAGATACCACCATACAGCACCCAGATACCACCATACAGTGCCCAGATACCACCATACAGCACCCAGATACCCCGTAACAGCGCCCAGATACCACCATACAGCACCCAGATACCACCATACAGCACCCAGATACCACCATACAGGGCCCAGATACCACCATACAGGGCCCAGATACCACCATACAGCACCCAGACACCACCATACAGCACCCAGATACCACCATACAGCACCCAAATACCACCATACAGCACCCAGATACCACCATACAGCGCCCAGATACCACCATACAGCGCCCAGATACCACCATACAGCACCCAAATACCACCCTACAGTGCCCAGATACCACCATACAGCACTCAGATACCATACAGTGCCCAGATACCACCATACAGTGCCCAGATACCACCATACAGCACCCAGATACCACCATACAGGGCCCAGATACCACCATACAGGGCCCAGATACCACCATACAGCACCCAGACACCACCATACAGCACCCAGATACCACCATACAGTGCCCAGATACCACCATACAGTGCCCAGACACCACCATACAGTGCCCAGATACCACCATACAGTGCCCAGACACCACCATACAGCACCCAGATACCACCATACAGTGCCCAGATACCACCATACAGTGCCCAGACACCACCATACAGCACCCAGATACCACCATACAGCGCCCAGATACCATCATACAGCACCCAGATACCACCATACAGTGCCCAGATACCACATACAGCACCCAGATACCACCATACAGCGCCCAGATACCACCATACAGCACCCAGATACCACCATACAGCGCCCAGATACCACCATACAGCACCCAGATACCACCATACAGCACCCAAATACCACCATACAGCACCCAGATACCACCATACAGCACCCAAATACCACCATACAGGGCCCAGATACCACCATACAGCACCCAGATACCACCATACAGCACCCAGATACCACCATACAGCACCCAGATACCACCATACAGCGCCCAGATACCACCATACAGTGCCCAGATACCACCATACAGCGCCCAGATACCACCATACAGTGCCCAGATACCACCATATAGCGCCCAGATACCACCATACAGCGCCCAGATACCACCATACAGTGCCCAGATACCACCATACAGCACTCAGATACCATACAGTGCCCAGATACCACCATACAGTGCCCAGATACCACCATACAGTGCCCAGATACCACCATACAGGGCCCAGATACCACCATACAGCACCCAGATACCACCATACAGCGCCCAGATACCACCATACAGCACCCAGATACCACCATACAGTGCCCAGATACCACCATACAGTGCCCAGATACCACCATACAGCGCCCAGATACCACCATACAGTGCCCAGATACCACCATACAGCCCTCAGATACCACCATACAGCACCCAGATACCACCATACAGCACCCAGATACCACCATACAGGGCCCAGATACCACCATACAGCACCCAAATACCACCATACAGTGCCCAGATATCACCATACAGCGCCCAGATACCACCATACAGCACCCAGATACCACCATACAGGGCCCAGATACCACCATACAGCACCGAGATACCACCATACAGCACCCAGATACCACCATACAGTGCCCAGATACCACCATACAGCACCCAGATACCCCGTAACAGCGCCCAGATACCACCATACAGCACCCAGATACCACCATACAGCACCCAGATACCACCATACAGGGCCCAGATACCACCATACAGGGCCCAGATACCACCATACAGCACCCAGACACCACCATACAGCACCCAGATACCACCATACAGCACCCAAATACCACCATACAGCACCCAGATACCACCATACAGCGCCCAGATACCACCATACAGCGCCCAGATACCACCATACAGCACCCAAATACCACCCTACAGTGCCCAGATACCACCATACAGCACTCAGATACCATACAGTGCCCAGATACCACCATACAGTGCCCAGATACCACCATACAGCACCCAGATACCACCATACAGGGCCCAGATACCACCATACAGGGCCCAGATACCACCATACAGCACCCAGACACCACCATACAGCACCCAGATACCACCATACAGTGCCCAGATACCACCATACAGTGCCCAGACACCACCATACAGTGCCCAGATACCACCATACAGTGCCCAGACACCACCATACAGCACCCAGATACCACCATACAGTGCCCAGATACCACCATACAGTGCCCAGACACCACCATACAGCACCCAGATACCACCATACAGCGCCCAGATACCATCATACAGCACCCAGATACCACCATACAGTGCCCAGATACCACATACAGCACCCAGATACCACCATACAGCGCCCAGATACCACCATACAGCACCCAGATACCACCATACAGCGCCCAGATACCACCATACAGCACCCAGATACCACCATACAGCACCCAAATACCACCATACAGCACCCAGATACCACCATACAGCACCCAAATACCACCATACAGGGCCCAGATACCACCATACAGCACCCAGATACCACCATACAGCACCCAGATACCACCATACAGCGCCCAGATACCACCATACAGTGCCCAGATACCACCATACAGCGCCCAGATACCACCATACAGTGCCCAGATACCACCATATAGCGCCCAGATACCACCATACAGCGCCCAGATACCACCATACAGTGCCCAGATACCACCATACAGCACTCAGATACCATACAGTGCCCAGATACCACCATACAGTGCCCAGATACCACCATACAGTGCCCAGATACCACCATACAGGGCCCAGATACCACCATACAGCACCCAGATACCACCATACAGCGCCCAGATACCACCATACAGCACCCAGATACCACCATACAGTGCCCAGATACCACCATACAGTGCCCAGATACCACCATACAGCGCCCAGATACCACCATACAGTGCCCAGATACCACCATACAGCCCTCAGATACCACCATACAGCACCCAGATACCACCATACAGCACCCAGATACCACCATACAGGGCCCAGATACCACCATACAGCACCCAAATACCACCATACAGTGCCCAGATATCACCATACAGCGCCCAGATACCACCATACAGGGCCCAGATACCACCATACAGTGCCCAGATACCACCATACAGTGCCCAGATACCACCATACAGCACCCAGATACCACCATACAGCACCCAGATACCACCATACAGTGCCCAGATACCACCATACAGCACCCAGATACCACCATACAGCGACCAGAACAGATCACCACCACCCATTAAGTCATCTTATAGCCGTCTAAACCAAACTACCATACAGACAACTTAAGATAAGGATCATAGTAATAATGAGGCTGACACAGTTGGGCGGTTTGTTACATTGTATCACAAGTCCTAATCACTGGCTGCAAGTAAAAAAAAAAACAACTTCCAAATAATCAAGCGATTGCAACGTGGGTGCCTCCAGCTGTTGCAGAACTACAACTCCCAGCATGCCCGGACAGCCATTGGCTGTCCGGGCATGCTGGGAGTTGTGGTTCTGCAACAGCTGGAGGCACTCTGGTTGGGAAACCCTTGTAGAGAAGGTGACGTTACCTGAGGCCGCAGGGATCAGGAGCAGGATCAGAGCGGGGAGCACTCTCTCCATTCTTCCTCTGTATATCCGAAAGTCTTAACCCTTCCTATCCCCCCCTCCCCTGTCCCCTGTCACACCCTCCGCTTTAATTCTTTCACTATTATTTCCTAGAACCGCACAATCACATGATCAGAGTTTTGCAATAGAGGCAGAGACGGAAACTGTACACACAAGATGAATGGAGGCAGCGGATGCCAAGGAAACGCCGAGAAATGAGGAGTCTCTGCTTGTTTTCTTATGTCGCCCTCCTGGCCGCCGCAGTCTCAGGTATAGTAAACTATACGGACACAGTATGTCCAGACACGACTGTATACGGATGTATTTAAGGGATGTAGTGTCGTCAACTCCCTTGTACAGACCTCTTATTGTCGTCCTTGCTTCCTATGAAACAGGATAGATACATTTATAAACAACTACATAGTACATAAATAATACACCCATACAGTGCTCATATATAAACTACTGCATAGTACATAAATAATACACCCATACAGTGCTCATATATAAACTACTGCATAGTACATAAGTAATACACCCCTACAGTGCCCATATATAAACTACTGCATAGTACATAAATAATACACCCATACAGTGCTCATATATAAACTATTGCATAGTACATGAATAATACACCCATGCAGTGCCCATATATAAACTACTGCATAGTACATAAATAATACACCCATACAGTGCCCATATATAAACTACTGCATAGTACATACATAATACACCCATACAGTGCCCATATATAAACTACTGCATAGTACATAAATAATACACCCATACAGTGCCCATATATAAACTACTGCATAGTACATAAATAATACACCCATACAGTGCCCATATAGAACCTACTGCATAGTACATAAATAATACACCCATACTGTGCCCATATATAAACTACTGCATAGTACATACATAATACACCCATACAGTGCTCATATATAAACTACTGCATAGTACATAAATAATACACCCATACAGTGCCCATATATAAACTACTGCATAGTACATAAATAATACACCCATACAGTGCCCATATATAACCTACTGCATAGTACATAAATAATACACCCATACTGTGCCCATATATAAACTACTGCATAGTACATAAATAATACACCCATACAGTGCCCATATATTAATTACCACATAGTACATAAATAATAAACCCATACAGTGCCCATATATAAACTACTGCATAGTACATAAATAATACACCCATACAGTGCCCATATATAAACTACTGCATAGTACATAAATAATACACACATACAGTGCCCATATATAAAATACTGCATAGTACATAAATAATACACCCATACAGTGCCCATATATTAATTACCACATAGTACATAAATAATACACCCATACAGTGCCCATATATAAACTACTGCATAGTACATAAATAATACACCCATACAGTGCTCATATATAAACTACTGCCTAGTACATAAATAATACACCCATACAGTGCCCATATATTACGTACCACATAGTACATAAATAATACACCCATACAGTGCCCATATATAAACTACTGCATAGTACATAAATAATACACCCATACAGTGCTCATATATAAACTACTGCATAGTACATAAATAATACACCCATACAGTGCCCATATATAAACTACCGCATAGTAAATAAATAGTACACCCATACAGTGCCCATATATAAACTACTGCATACTACATAAATAATACACCCATACAGTGCTCATATATAAACTACTGCATAGTACCGTATATACTCGAGTATGTCGACCCGAATATAAGCCGAGGCCCCTAATTTCACCCCAAAAACTCAGGAAAAGTTATTGACTCGACTATAAGCCCAGGGTGGGAAATACATCATCCCCCCCTGTCATCATCCAGACCCCCGTCATTATCACCCCCGTCATCATCACCCTGTGTATCCCCCCTTCATCATCACTGCCTGTCATCATCCTCCCTGTCATCATCCAGACCCTGTCAACATCCCCCCTGTCATCATTGCCCCCCCCCTTCATCATCACTGCCTGTCATCATCCTCCTTGTCATCATCCAGACCCTGTCAACATCCCCCCTGTCATCATTGCCCCCCCCCCCTTCATCATCACCGCCTGTCAATCCCTTCTCAGTGGTCTTCAACCTGTGGACCTCCAGATGTTGCAAAACTACAACTCCCAGCATGCCCGGACAGACCCCCCCTTTAGTTTTCTACTCACCACCCCTCGGTGGGAAGGAAGGGTGAGCTGGTCTGGGCCATCTATGCTCCAGGGACCGTCCGGTGGGGAGGGTTAGTCGTTCCGGGCTGTCCATTTTCACCGGGAGGCCCTCTTCTCCGCTCTGGGCCGGCCTCGGACTAGTGACGTTGCCTTGACAACGACACACAGGACGTTCATGCGCAGGTACGTCTGCTGCGCACGGATGTCCCTGTGTGTCGTCGTCAAGGCAACGTCACTAGTCCGGGGCCGGCCCGGAGCGGAGAAGAGGGCCTCCCGGTGAAAATGGACAGCCCGGAACGACTAACCCTCCCCACCGGACGGTCCCTGCAGCATAGATGGCCCGGACCAGCTCACCCTTCCTTCCCACCGAGGGGAGGTGAGTAGAAAACTAAAGGGGGGAGGGGTCTGGATGATGACGAAGGCCGCAGTGGTCTTCAACCTGCGGACCTCCAGTATGCCCGGGCAGCTGATGGCTGTCTGGGCATGCTGGGAGTTGTAGTTTTGCAACATCTGGAGGTCCGCAGGTTGAAGACCACTGATTGTCAGGCGGAGAGTTCACTCGAGTATAAGCCGAGGGGGGCGTTTTCAGCACGAAAAATCGGCTTATATTCGAGAATATATGGTACATAAATAATACAGCCATATAGTGGCCAAATATTAACTACTACATAGTACATAAATAATACTAGTGTTTAGATATTAACTACTACATAGCACATAAATAATACAGCCATATAGTGTCCAAATATAAACTACTACATAGCACATAAATAAAACAGCCATATAGTGTCCAGATATTAACTACTATATTGCAAATAAATTATACAGCCATTTACTGTCCAAATATTTACTACTACATAGCGCATAAATAGGACAGCCATATAGTGTCCCAATATTAACTACTACATATATACAGTGCATATATATATATATAAACTACTGCATTGTACATAACGAATACACCCATACAGTGCCCATATATAAACTTCTGCATAGTACATAAATAATACAGCCACACAGTGCCCATATATTAATATATAATAATAATAATATAATTAACTACCACATACACCCATACAGTGCCCATATATAAACTAATACTACCACATAGTACATAAATAATGCCGCCATACAGTGCCCATATATAAACTACTACTACCACATAGTACATAAATAATACACACATACAGTGCCCATATATTAACTACCAAATAGTACATAAATAATACAACCATACAGTGCCTATATATTAACTACTTCATAGAACATAAATAATACAACTATACAGTTTCCATATATTAACTACTACATGGTACATAAATCACACAACCATACAGTGCCCAAATACAGTATAAACTACCGCATAGTACATAAATAATACAACCATACAGTGCCTATATATTAACTACTTCATAGAACATAAATAATACAACTATACAGTTTCCATATATTAACTACTACATGGTACATAAATCATACAACCATACAGTGCCCCAATACAGTATAAACTACCGCATAGTACATAAATAATACACCCATACAGTTCATATATATTAAATACTACATGGTACATAAATAATACACCCATACAGAACGGGAATCTGTCAGCAGTAGTGTAGTCAGCACATGGTCAGTGAGTGCTCAGGATTAGGGTATCGGTCACACCTCTCACTTGCACATAAAGGGGCGGAGAGTAGGGAGGAGCAGATTTCTGCCCCATACATGTAGATGTTTACACCTATTTTCTGGCAGCGTCTTATCTTCTGAGGTGTTTTCTTTTAGCCCTAGGGACTATATGGCAATACCATGCAAAACAACAAACAAACAAGTGACGCCAAATAACTGCACAGATACAAACACACAACAATAACTGCAGCACCGATACAAACACACAACAATAACTGCAGCACCGATACAAACACACAACAATAACTGCAGCACCAATACAAACACACAACAATAACTGCAGCACCAATACAAACACACAACAATAACTGCAGCACCGATACAAACACACAACAATAACTGCAGCACCGATACAAACACACAACAATAACTGCAGCACCAACACACACACAACACTAACTGCAGCACCAATACAAACACACAACAATAACTGCAGCACCGATACAAACACACAACAATAACTGCAGCACCGATACAAACACACAACAATAACTGCAGCACCGATACAAACACACAACACTAACTGCAGCACCGATACAAACACACAACACTAACTGCAGCACCGATACAAACACACAACAATGACTGCAGCACCGATACAAACACACAACAATAACTGCAGCACCAACACAAACACACAACAATAACTGCAGCACCAATACAAACACACAACACTAACTGCAGCACCGATACAAACACACAACAATAACTGCAGCACCAATACAAACACACAACACTAACTGCAGCACCGATACAAACACACAACAATAACTGCAGCACCAATACAAACACACAACACTAACTGCAGCACCGATACAAACAAACAACAATAACTGCAGCACCGATACAAACACACAACAATAACTGCAGCACTGATACAAACACACAACAATAACTGCAGCACCGATACAAACACACAACAATAACTGCAGCACCGATACAAACACACAACAATAACTGCAGCACCAATACAAACACACAACACTAACTGCAGCACCGATACAAACAAACAACAATAACTGCAGCACCGATACAAACACACAACAATAACTGCAGCACCGATACAAACACACAACAATAACTGCAGCACCGATACAAACACACAACAATAACTGCAGCACCGATACAAACACACAACAATAACTGCAGCACCGATACAAACACACAACAATAACTGCAGCACCGATACAAACACACAACAATAACTGCAGCACCGATACAAACACACAACAATAACTGCAGCACCGATACAAACACACAACAATAACTGCAGCACCGATACAAACACACAACAATAACTGCAGCACCGATACAAACACACAACAATAACTGCAGCACCAATACACACACACAACAATAACTGCAGCACCGATACAAACACACAATAACTGCAGCACCGATACAAGCACACAACAATAACTGCAGCACCGATACAAACACATAACAATGACTGCAGCACCGATACAAACACACAACAATGACTGCAGCACCGATACAAACACACAACAATAACTGCAGCACCGATACAAACACACAACAATAACTGCAGCACCAATACACACACACAACAATAACTGCAGCACCGATACAAACACACAACACTAACTGCAGCACCGATACAAACACACAACAATGACTGCAGCACCGATACAAACACACAACAATAACTGCAGCACCAACACAAACACACAACAATAACTGCAGCACCAATACAAACACACAACACTAACTGCAGCACCGATACAAACACACAACAATAACTGCAGCACCAATACAAACACACAACACTAACTGCAGCACCGATACAAACACACAACAATAACTGCAGCACCAATACAAACACACAACACTAACTGCAGCACCGATACAAACAAACAACAATAACTGCAGCACCGATACAAACACACAACAATAACTGCAGCACTGATACAAACACACAACAATAACTGCAGCACCGATACAAACACACAACAATAACTGCAGCACCGATACAAACACACAACAATAACTGCAGCACCGATACAAACACACAACAATAACTGCAGCACCGATACAAACACACAACAATAACTGCAGCACCGATACAAACACACAACAATAACTGCAGCACCGATACAAACACACAACAATAACTGCAGCACCGATACAAACACACAACAATAACTGCAGCACCGATACAAACACAAAACAATAACTGCAGCACCAATACACACACACAACAATAACTGCAGCACCGATATAAACACACAACAATAACTGCAGCACCGATACAAACACACAACAATAACTGCAGCACAGATACAAACAAACAGCAATAACTGCAGCACCGATACAAACACACAACAATAACTGCAGCACCGATACAAACACACAACAATAACTGCAGCACCGATACAAACACATAACAATGACTGCAGCACCGATACAAACACACAACAATGACTGCAGCACCGATACAAACACACAACAATAACTGCAGCACCGATACAAACACACAACAATAACTGCAGCTACAATACAAACACACAACAATAACTGCTGCACCGATACAAACACACAACAATAACTGCAGCACCGATACAAACACACAACAATAACTGCAGCACCGATACAAACACACAACAATAACTGCAGCACCGATACAAACACACAACAATAACTGCAGCACCGATACAAACACACAACAATAACTGCAGCACCGATACAAACACACAACAATAACTGCAGCACCGATACAAACACACAACAATAACTGCAGCACCAACACAAACACACAACAATAACTGCAGCACCGATACAAACACACAACAATAACTGCAGCACCGATACAAACACACAACAATAACTGCAGCACCGATACAAACACACAACAATAACTGCAGCACCGATACAAACACACAACAATAACTGCAGCACCGATACAAACACAACACTAACTGCAGCATCAACACAAACATACAACAATAACTGCTGCACCGATACAAACACACAACACTAACTGCAGCACCGATACAAACACACAACAATAGCTGCAGCACCGATACAAACACACAACAATAACTGCAGCTACAATAAAAACACACAACAATAACTGCAGCACCGATACAAACACACAACACTAACTGCAGCACCAATACAAACACACAACAATAACTGCAGCACCGATACAAACACACAACAATAACTGCAGCACCAATACACACACAACAATAACTGCAGCACCGATACAAACACACAACAATAACTGCAGCACCAATACACACACAACAATAACTGCAGCACCGATACAAACACACAACAATAACTGCAGCACCGATACAAACACACAACAATAACTGCAGCACTAACACAAACACACAACAATAACTGCAGCACTGATACAAACACACAACAATAACTGCAGCACCGATACAAACACACAACAATAACTGCAGCACTGATACAAACACACAACAATAACTGCAGCACCAACACAAACACACAACAATAACTGCAGCACTGATACAAACACACAACAATAACTGCAGCACCAATACACACACAACAATAACTGCAGCACCGATACAAACACACAACAATAACTGCAGCACCAACACAAACACACAACAATAACTGCAGCACCGA
The DNA here is from genome assembly GCF_029499605.1 of Hyla sarda. Lineage (NCBI taxonomy): Eukaryota > Metazoa > Chordata > Amphibia > Anura > Hylidae > Hyla > Hyla sarda. The sequence continues at coordinate 173,006,326 of NC_079197.1, read as the reverse complement.
TACAAACACACAACAATAACTGCAGCACTAACACAAACACACAACAATAACTGCAGCACCGATACAAACACACAACAATAACTGCAGCACCGATACAAACACACAACAATAACTGCAGCACTGATACAAACACACAACAATAACTGCAGCACCAATACAAACACACAACAATAACTGCAGCACCGATACAAACACACAACAATAACTGCAGCACCGATACAAACACACAACAATAACTGCAGCACCAACACACACACAACACTAACTGCAGCACCGATACAAACACACAACAATAACTGCAGCACCGATACAAACACACAACAATAACTGCAGCACCAATACAAACACACAACAATAACTGCAGCACCGATACAAACACACAACAATAACTGCAGTACCAATACAAACACACAACAATAACTGCAGCACCGATACAAACACACAACAATAACTGCAGCACCAATACAAACACACAACAATAACTGCAGCACCGATACAAACACACAACAATAACTGCAGCACCAATACAAACACACAACAATAACTGCAGCACAGATACAAACAAACAGCAATAACTGCAGCACCGATACAAACACACAACAATAACTGCAGTATCAATACACACACAACAATAACTGCAGCACCAATACAAACACACAACAATAACTGCAGCACTGATACAAACACACAACAATAACTGCAGCACCGATACAAACACACAACAATAACTGCAGCTACAATTCAAACACACAACAATAACTGCAGCACCGATACAAACACACAACAATAACTGCAGCACCGATACAAACACACAACAATAACTGCAGCACTAACACAAACACACAACAATAACTGCAGCACCAATACAAACACACAACAATAACTGCAGCACCAATACAAACACACAACAATAACTGCAGCACCAATACAAACACACAACAATAACTGCAGCACCAATACAAACACACAACAATAACTGCAGCACTAACACAAACACACAACAATAACTGCAGCACCGATACAAACACACAACAATAACTGCAGCACCAACACAAACACACAACAATAACTGCAGCACTGATACAAACACACAACAATAACTGCAGCACCGATACAAACACACAACAATAACTGCAGCACCGATACAAACACACAACAATAACTGCAGCACCGATACAAACACACAACAATAACTGCAGCACCAACACACACACAACACTAACTGCAGCACCGAAACAAACACACAACAATAACTGCAGCACCGATACAAACACACAACAATAACTGCAGCACCGATACAAACACACAACAATAACTGCAGCACCAATACAAACACACAACAATAACTGCAGCACCGATACAAACACACAACAATAACTGCAGCACCAATACAAACACACAACAATAACTGCAGCACAGATACAAACACACAACAATAACTGCAGCACCAATACACACACAACAATAACTGCAGCACCGATACAAACACACAACACTAACTGCAGCACCGATACAAACACACAACAATAACTGCAGCACCGATACAAACACACAACAATAACTGCAGCTACAATACAAACACACAACAATAACTGCAGCTACAATACAAACACACAACAATAACTGCAGCACCGATACAAACACACAACAATAACTGCAGCACCAATACAAACACACAACAATAACTGCAGCACCAATACAAACACACAACAATAACTGCAGCACCGATACAAACACACAACAATAACTGCAGCACCAACACAAACACAAAACAATAACTGCAGCACCGATACATACACACAACAATAACTGCAGCACCAACACAAACACAAAACAATAACTGCAGCACCGATACAAACACACAACAATAACTGCAGCACAGCCGCTATACCAGAAACGGCCTATAGAGTGGAGTGGAGCTGTTTTTGTACAGAAGCTGCCATGTTTGTGTAAACTCAGACAACCTCATAGATAAATACCAAGTCAGTTTCCTCTAAGACCGTAAACTTAAAACCGCACGCAGGGAAACTCCAGGCTGAGGTCAGATGTTACTTTTGTCTTGTGGTTTCTTACTAAGCAAGAATATAACTACTATAATACTGCTCCTATATACGAGAATATAACTACTATAATACTGCTCCTATATACAAGAATATAACTACTATAATACTGCTCCTATATACAAGAATATAACTACTATAATACTGCTCCTATATACAAGAATATATCTACTATAATACTGCCCCCTATATACAAGAATATAACTACTATAATACTGCTCCTATATACAAGAATATAACTACTATAATACTGCTCCTATATACAAGAATATAACTACTATAATACTGCTCCTATATACAAGAATATAACTACTATAATACTGCTCCTATATACAAGAATATAACTACTATAATACTGCTCCTATATACAAGAATATAACTACTATAATACTGCTCCTATATTCAAGAATATAACTACTATAATACTGCTCCTATATACAAGAATATAACTACTATAATACTGCTCCTTTATATAAGAATATAACTATTATAATACTGCCCCTATATACAAGAATACAACTACTATAATACTGCTCCTATATACAAGAATACAACTACTATAATACTGCTCCTATATACAAGAATATAACTACTATAATACTGCCTCCTATAAACAAGAATATATCTACTATAATACTGCCCCCTATATACAAGAATATAACTACTATAATACTGCTCATATATACAAGAATATAACTACTATAATACTGCTCCTATATACAAGAATATAACTACTATAATACTGCTCCCATATACAAGAATATAACTACTACAATACTGCTCCTATATACAAGAAAATAACTACTATAATACTACCTCATATATACAAGAATATAACTACTATAATACTGCTCCTATATATAAGAATATAACTATTATAATACTGCCCCTATATACAAGAATACAACTACTATAATACTGCCCCTATATACAAGAATATAACTATTATAATACTGCTCCTATATACAAGAATATAACTATTATAATACTGCTTCTATATACAAGAATATAACTACTATAATACTACCCCCTATATACAAGAATATAACTATTATAATACTGCTCCTATATACAAGAATATAACTACTATAATACTGCTCCTATATACAAGAATATAACTACTATAATACTGCTCCAATATACAAGAATATAACTACTATAATACTGCTCCTATATACAAGAATACAACTACTATAATACTGCTCCTATATACAAGAATATAACTACTATAATACTGCTCCTATATACAAGAATATAACTACTATAATACTGCCCCCTATATACAAGAATATAACTACTATAATACTGCTCTTATATACAAGAATATAACTACTATAATACTGCTTCTATATACAAGAATCTAACTACTATAATACTGCCCGCTATATACAAGAATATAACTACTATAATACTGCTCCTATATACAAGAATATATCTACTATAATATTGCTTCTATATACAAGAATATAACTACTGTTACGCCGAGCGCTCCGGGTCCCCGCTCCTCCCCGGAGCGCTCGCTTCACTCTCTCCGCTGCAGCGCTCCGGTCACGTCCTCTGACCCGGGGCGCTGCGATCCCGCTGCCAGCCGGGATGCGATTCGCGATGCGGGTAGCGCCCGCTCGCGATGCGCACCCCGGCTCCCCTACCTGACTCGCTCCCCGTCTGTTCTGTCCCGGCGCGCGCGGCCCCGCTCCCTAGGGCGCGCGCGCGCCGGGTCTCTACGATTTAAAGGGCCACTGCGCCGCTGATTGGCGCAGTGGTTCCAATTAGGGTAATCACCTGTGCACTTCCCTATATTACCTCACTTCCCTTGCACTCCCTTGCCGGATCTTGTTGCCTTAGTGCCAGTGAAAGCGTTCCTTGTGTGTTCCTTGCCTGTGTTTCCAGACCTTCTGCCGTTGCCCCTGACTACGATCCTTGCTGCCTGCCCCGACCTTCTGCTACGTCCGACCTTGCTTCTGCCTACTCCCTTGTACCGCGCCTATCTTCAGCAGCCAGAGAGGTGAGCCGTTGCTAGTGGATACGACCTGGTCACTACCGCCGCAGCAAGACCATCCCGCTTTGCGGCGGGCTCTGGTGAAAACCAGTAGTGGCTTAGAACCGGTCCACTAGCACGGTCCACGCCAATCCCTCTCTGGCACAGAGGATCCACTACCTGCCAGCCGGCATCGTGACAGTAGATCCGGCCATGGATCCCGCTGAAGTTCCTCTGCCAGTTGTCGCTGACCTCACCACGGTGGTCGCCCAGCAGTCACAACAGATAGCGCAACAAGGCCAACAGCTGTCTCAACTGACCGTTATGCTACAACAGTTACTACCACAGCTTCAGCAGTCATCTCCGCCGCCAGCTCCTGCACCTCCTCCGCAGCGAGTGGCCGCTCCTGGGCTACGCCTATCCTTGCCGGATAAATTTGATGGGGACTCTAAGTTTTGCCGTGGCTTTCTTTCCCAATGTTCCCTGCATCTGGAGATGATGTCGGACCTGTTTCCCACTGAAAGGTCTAAGGTGGCTTTCGTAGTCAGCCTTCTGTCCGGAAAAGCCCTGTCATGGGCCACACCGCTCTGGGACCGCAATGACCCCGTCACTGCCTCTGTACACTCCTTCTTCTCGGAAATCCGAAGTGTCTTTGAGGAACCTGCCCGAGCCTCTTCTGCTGAGACTGCCCTGTTGAACCTGGTCCAGGGTAATTCTTCCGTTGGCGAGTATGCCGTACAATTCCGTACTCTTGCTTCAGAATTGTCCTGGAATAATGAGGCCCTCTGCGCGACCTTCAGAAAAGGCCTATCCAGCAACATTAAAGATGTTCTGGCCGCACGAGAAATTCCTGCTAATCTACATGAACTTATTCACCTAGCCACTCGCATTGACATGCGTTTTTCCGAAAGGCGTCAGGAACTCCGCCAAAATATGGACTCTGTTCGCACGAGGCGTTTCTCCTCCTCGGCTCCTCTCTCCTCTGGTCCCCTGCAATCTGTTCTTGTGCCTTCCGCCGTGGAGGCTATGCAGGTCGACCGGTCTCGCCTGACACCTCAAGAGAGGACACGACGCCGTATGGAGAACCTCTGCCTGTACTGTGCTAGTACCGAACACTTCCTGAGGGATTGTCCTATCCGTCCTCCCCGCCTGGAAAGACGTACGCTGACTCCGCACAAAGGTGAGACAGTCCTTGATGTCTACTCTGCTTCTCCACGTCTTACAGTGCCTGTGCGGATGTCTGCCTCTGCCTTCTCCTTCCCTGCTGTGGCCTTCTTGGACTCTGGATCTGCAGGAAATTTTATTTTGGCCTCTCTCGTCAACAGGTTCAACATCCCGGTGACCAGTCTCGCCAGACCCCTCTACATCAATTGTGTAAATAATGAAAGATTGGACTGTACCATACGTTTCCGCACGGAGCCCCTTCTTATGAGCATCGGATCTCATCATGAGAGGATTGAACTTTTGGTCCTCCCCAATTGCACCTCAGAAATTCTCCTTGGACTTCCCTGGCTTCAACTTCATTCCCCAACCCTGGATTGGTCCACTGGGGAGATCAAGAGTTGGGGGTCCTCTTGTTCCAAGAACTGTCTAAAACCGGTTCCCAGTAACCCTTGCCGTAACTCTGTGGTTCCTCCAGTAACCGGTCTCCCTAAGGCCTATATGGACTTCGCGGATGTTTTCTGCAAAAAACAAGCTGAGACTCTACCTCCTCACAGGCCTTATGATTGCCCTATCGACCTCCTCCCGGGCACTACTCCACCCCGGGGCAGAATTTATCCTCTCTCTGCCCCAGAGACTCTTGCCATGTCCGAATACGTCCAGGAGAATCTAAAAAAGGGCTTTATCCGTAAATCCTCCTCTCCTGCCGGAGCCGGATTTTTCTTTGTGTCCAAAAAAGATGGCTCCCTACGTCCTTGCATTGACTACCGCGGTCTTAATAAAATCACGGTTAAGAACCGCTACCCCTTACCCCTCATCTCTGAACTCTTTGATCGCCTCCAAGGTGCCCACATCTTCACTAAATTGGACTTAAGAGGCGCCTATAACCTCATCCGCATCAGAGAGGGGGACGAGTGGAAAACGGCATTTAACACCAGAGATGGACACTTTGAGTATCTGGTCATGCCCTTTGGACTGTGCAATGCCCCTGCCGTCTTCCAAGACTTTGTCAATGAAATTTTTCGTGATCTGTTATACTCCTGTGTTGTTGTATATCTGGACGATATCCTAATTTTTTCTGCCAATCTAGAAGAACACCGCCAGCATGTCCGTATGGTTCTTCAGAGACTTCGTGACAACCAACTCTATGCCAAAATTGAGAAATGTCTGTTTGAATGCCAATCTCTTCCTTTTCTAGGATATTTGGTCTCTGGCCAGGGACTACAGATGGATCCAGACAAACTCTCTGCCGTCTTAGATTGGCCACGCCCCTCCGGACTCCGTGCTATCCAACGCTTTTTGGGGTTCGCCAATTATTACAGGCAATTTATTCCACATTTTTCTACCATTGTGGCTCCTATCGTGGCTTTAACCAAAAAAAATGCTGATCCCAAGTCCTGGCCTCCTCAAGCAGAAGACGCCTTTAAACGACTCAAGTCTGCCTTTTCTTCGGCTCCCGTGCTCTCCAGACCTGACCCTTCCAAACCCTTCCTATTGGAGGTTGATGCCTCCTCAGTGGGAGCTGGAGCTGTTCTTCTACAAAAAAATTCTTCCGGGCATGCTGTCACTTGTGGTTTTTTCTCTAGGACCTTCTCTCCAGCGGAGAGGAACTACTCCATCGGGGATCGAGAGCTTCTAGCCATTAAATTAGCACTTGAGGAATGGAGGCATCTGCTGGAGGGATCAAGATTTCCTGTTATTATCTACACCGACCACAAGAACCTCTCCTACCTCCAGTCTGCCCAACGGCTGAATCCTCGCCAGGCCCGGTGGTCTCTGTTCTTTGCCCGATTTAATTTTGAGATTCACTTTCGTCCTGCCGATAAGAACATTAGGGCCGATGCTCTCTCTCGTTCCTCGGATGCCTCAGAAGTTGATCTCCCTCCGCAACACATCATTCCACCTGACTGCCTGATCTCCACTTCTCCTGCCTCCATCAGGCAGACTCCTCCAGGAAAGACCTTTGTTTCTCCACGCCAACGCCTCGGAATCCTCAAATGGGGTCACTCCTCCCATCTCGCAGGTCATGCGGGCATCAAGAAATCTGTGCAACTCATCTCCCGCTTCTATTGGTGGCCGACTCTGGAGACGGATGTTGGGGACTTTGTGCGAGCCTGCACTATCTGTGCCCGGGATAAGACTCCTCGCCAGAAGCCCGCTGGTTTTCTTCATCCTCTGCCTGTCCCCGAACAGCTTTGGTCTCTGATTGGTATGGATTTTATTACTGATTTACCCCCTTCCCGTGGCAACACTGTTATTTGGGTGGTCGTTGATCGATTCTCCAAAATGGCACATTTCATCCCTCTTCCTGGTCTTCCTTCTGCGCCTCAGTTGGCTAAACAATTTTTTGTACACATTTTTCGTCTTCACGGGTTGCCTACGCAGATTGTCTCGGATAGAGGTGTCCAATTCGTGTCTAAATTCTGGAGGGCTCTCTGTAAACAACTCAAGATTAAATTAAATTTTTCCTCTGCATATCATCCCCAGTCCAATGGACAAGTAGAAAGAATTAACCAGATCTTGGGTGATTATTTGCGACATTTTGTTTCCTCCCGCCAGGATGACTGGGCAGATCTCCTTCCATGGGCCGAATTCTCGTATAACTTCAGGGTCTCTGAATCTTCCTCCAAATCCCCATTTTTCGTGGTGTACGGCCGTCACCCTCTTCCTCCCCTCCCTACCCCCTTGCCCTCTGGTCTGCCCGCTGTGGATGAAATTTCTCGTGACCTTTCCATTATATGGAGAGAGACCCAAAATTCTCTCTTACAGGCTTCTTCACGCATGAAGAGGTTCGCGGATAAGAAAAGAAGAGCTCCCCCCGTTTTTTCCCCTGGAGACAAGGTATGGCTCTCCGCTAAATATGTCCGCTTCCGTGTCCCTAGCTACAAGTTGGGACCACGCTATCTTGGTCCTTTCAAAATTTTGTGTCAAATTAATCCTGTCTCTTATAAACTTCTTCTTCCTCCTTCTCTTCGTATCCCTAATGCCTTTCACGTCTCTCTTCTCAAACCACTCATCCTCAACCGTTTTTCTCCCAAATCTGTTCCTCCCACTCCTGTTTCCGGCTCCTCGGACGTCTTCTCGGTCAAGGAAATTTTGGCTGCCAAAAAGGTCAGAGGGAAAAATTTTTTTTTAGTAGACTGGGAGGGTTGTGGTCCTGAAGAGAGATCCTGGGAACCTGAGGACAACATCCTTGACAAAAGTCTGCTCCTCAGGTTCTCAGGCTCCAAGAAGAGGGGGAGACCCAAGGGGGGGGGTACTGTTACGCCGAGCGCTCCGGGTCCCCGCTCCTCCCCGGAGCGCTCGCTTCACTCTCTCCGCTGCAGCGCTCCGGTCACGTCCTCTGACCCGGGGCGCTGCGATCCCGCTGCCAGCCGGGATGCGATTCGCGATGCGGGTAGCGCCCGCTCGCGATGCGCACCCCGGCTCCCCTACCTGACTCGCTCCCCGTCTGTTCTGTCCCGGCGCGCGCGGCCCCGCTCCCTAGGGCGCGCGCGCGCCGGGTCTCTACGATTTAAAGGGCCACTGCGCCGCTGATTGGCGCAGTGGTTCCAATTAGGGTAATCACCTGTGCACTTCCCTATATTACCTCACTTCCCTTGCACTCCCTTGCCGGATCTTGTTGCCTTAGTGCCAGTGAAAGCGTTCCTTGTGTGTTCCTTGCCTGTGTTTCCAGACCTTCTGCCGTTGCCCCTGACTACGATCCTTGCTGCCTGCCCCGACCTTCTGCTACGTCCGACCTTGCTTCTGCCTACTCCCTTGTACCGCGCCTATCTTCAGCAGCCAGAGAGGTGAGCCGTTGCTAGTGGATACGACCTGGTCACTACCGCCGCAGCAAGACCATCCCGCTTTGCGGCGGGCTCTGGTGAAAACCAGTAGTGGCTTAGAACCGGTCCACTAGCACGGTCCACGCCAATCCCTCTCTGGCACAGAGGATCCACTACCTGCCAGCCGGCATCGTGACAACTACTATAATACTGCTCCTATGTACAAGAATATAACTACTATAATACCGCTCCTATATACAAGAATATAACTGCTATAATACTGCCTCCTATATACAAGAATATAACTACTATAATACTGCTCCTTTATACAAGAATATAACTACTATAATACTGCTCCTATACACAAGAATATAACTACTATAATACTGCTCCTATGTACAAAAATATAAGTCAGACGGAGCAGAAGGTCAGGGCAGGCGGCAAGGTACGTAGTCAATGGTGATAGCAGAAGGTCTGGAAACACTGGTATGGCAAACACAGGAAACGCTTTCTCAAGGCACAAGGGCAACAAGATCCGGCAAGGCTGGGAAGGGGAAGTGAGGTTATATGAGCAGAGAGCAAGTGGAAGCTAATTAGACTGATTGGGCCAGGCACCAATCAGTGGTGCACTGGCCCTTTAAATCTTAGAGAGCTGGCGCGCGCGCCCTAGAGAGTGGAGCCGCGCGCGCCAGGACGTGACAGCTGGGGACCGGGACAGGTGAGTAGCTTGGGGTGCGAATCGCATCCCCGCCGGCAGTGTCAGTGCAGCGCTCCCGGTCAGCGGGTCTGACCGGGGCGCTGCAGAGAGGAGAACGCCGCGAGCGTTCCGGGGAGGAGCAGGGACCCGGAGCGCTCGGCGTAACAGTACCCCCCCCCCCTTAGGTCTCCCCCTCTTTTTGTCTGCTTGTCCCTTCAAATGAGACAAGAACATTGGGGGCGACTCTTGAGTTTCCTTTCGGAAGAAAGAGAAGTCCTGGGTAGCTTCATCAGCGGCAGGCAATCCAGAAGAAGTGGGAATGGAGAGGGGGGGGCAGAGGGTGAAGCTTGTCACGGGGCAGAGTGTTACCAGGAAGGGGGCTATGAGGAGGCAAAATCTCAGCTTGCTTTTTGCCAAAAATATCCTGGTAAGCCTTGGGAGGGACCGGTATGGGTGGGACCTCAGGAGTAGGACAAGTGGGAGCGGATGTGAGGCATCGTTTGTGACAAGCAGGACCCCAATTCTTGATCTCCCCGGTGGTCCAGTCAAGGGTAGGAGAATGACGTTGGAGCCATGGCAGACCGAGGAGGACTTCAGAGGTGCAGTTGGGCAGAACAAAAAATTCAATTTTTTCGTGATGCAGTCCAATGCTCATAAGCAGGGGTTCTGTGCGGTAACGCACAGTGCAGTCCAATTTTACTCCGTTCACCGAAGAAATGTAGAGCGGCTTGACGAGACGGGTCACTGGGATGCAGAACCTATTAACAAAAGAGGCCAGAATAAAATTTCCTGCAGAACCAGAGTCCAAGAAGGCCACAGCTGAGAAGGAGGAATTGGCAGAAGGAGAAATCCGCACGGGCACAGTGAGACGTGGAGAAGCAGAATTCACACCAAGAGACGCCACTCCCACGTGAGCTGGGTGCGTGCGTTTCCCAGACGCGGAGGACGAATAGGGCAATCCAGTAGGAAATGTTCGGTACTAGCGCAGTACAGACATAAATTTTTATCTCTGCGGCGAGTCCTCTCTTCATGGGTCAGGCGAGACCGATCCACTTGCATAGCCTCCTCGGCGAAGGCACAGGGGTAGATTGCAAAGGATACTGTGAGAGAGGTGCCCAGAGATCAAGGTCTTTTTCCTGGCGGAGCTCCTGGTGTCTTTCAGAAAAACGCATGTCAATGCGGGTGGCCAAATGGATAAGTTCTTGCAGGTTGGCAGGAATCTCTCGTGCGGCCAGCACATCCTTGATGTTACTGGATAGGCCTTTTTTAAAGGTCGCGCAGAGGGCCTCGTTGTTCCAAGATAATTCAGAGGCGAGGGTACGAAATTGGATGGCGTATTCGCCTACAGAAGAATTTCCTTGGGCCAGGTTCAGCAAGGCTGTTTAGGCAGAAGAGGCTCGGGCTGGTTCCTCGAAGACACTACGAACCTCAGCGAAGAAGGACTGAACAGTGGCAGTGACAGGATCATTGCGGTCCCAGAGCGGTGGGGCCCATGACAAGGCCTTCCCAGACAGGAGACTAACCACGAAAGCCACCTTTGACCGTTCAGTGGGAAATTGGTCCGACAACATCTCCAAGTGTAGGGAACACTGAGACAGGAAACTACGGCAGAGTTTAGAGTCCCCATCATATTTGTCCGGCAGGGACAAGCGGAGGTTAGGAGCGGCCACTCGCTGCGGAGGAGGTGCAGGAGCTGGCGGAGGAGATGGTTGCTGCAGTAGCATGGTGGTCAACTGCAACAGCTGCTGTCCTTGTTGGGCAAACTGTTGTCCAAGTTGCGCTATCTGTCGAGACTGCTGGGCGACCACCGTGGTAAGGTCAGCGAGACTTGGCAGCGGCACCTCAGCGGGATCCATGGCCGGATCTACTGTTAGGATTCGGCAGGCTGGATGTGGATCCTCTGTGTCAGCGAGGGATTGGCGTGGACCGTACCGGTGGACCGGTTCTAGGTTGCTACTGGTATTCACCAGAGCCCGCCGCAAAGCGGGATGGTCTTGCTGCGGTGGTAGCAACCAGGTCGTATCCACCGGCAAATGCTCAACCTCGCTGACTGCTGAGAAGGCGTGGGACAGAAGGACTAGACAGAGGCGAGGTCAGACGTAGCAGAAGGTCAGGGCAGGCGGCAAGGTTCGTAGTCAATGGTGATAGCAGAAGGTCTGGAAACACTGGTAAGGCAATCAAGGGAAACGCTTTCTCTAGGCACAAGGGCAACAAGATCCGGCAATGCTGGGAAGGGGAAGTGAGGTTATATGAGCAGGGAGCAGGTGGAAGCTAATTAGACTGATTGGGCCAGGCACCAATCAGTGGTGCACTGGCCCTTTAAATCTTAGATAGCTGGTGCACGCGCGCCCTAGAGAGCGGAGCCGCGCGCGCCAGGACGTGACAGCCGGGGACCGGGACAGGTGAGTAGCTTGGGGTGCGATTCGCGAGCGGTCAAATCGCATCCCAGCCGGCAGAGTCAGTGCAGCGCTCCCGGTCAGCGGGTCTGACCGGGGCGCTGCAGAGAGGAGAACGCCGCGAGCGCTCCGGGGAGGAGCAGGGACCCGGAGCGCTCGGCGTAACAACTACCATAATACTGCTCCTATATACAAGAATATAATTACTATAATACTGCCGCCTATATTCAAGAATATAACTACTATAATACTGCTCTTATATACAAGAATATAACTACTATAATACTGCTCCTATATACAAGAATATAACTACTATAATACTGCTCCAATATACAAGAAAATAACTACTATAATACTGCTCCTATATACAAGAATATAACTACTATAATACAGCTCCTATATACAAGAATATAACTACTATAATACTGCCTCCTATATACAAGAATATAACTACTATAACACTGCTCTTATACAGGTATACAAGAATATAACTACTATAATACTGCTCCTATATACAAGAATATAACTACTATAATACTGCTCCTATATACAAGAATATAACTACTATAATACTGCCTCCTATATACAAGAATATAACTACTATAATACTGCTCCTATATACAAGAATATAACTACTATAATACTGCCTCCTATATACAAGAATATAACTACTATAATCTAAAACCACTGAAGGAGGAGAGAGCACACAGAGCAGCTAAACGTGCAGTTATACGATACCGCTGGTGTACACTGGCAGCCTCCGGACCCGATAAATTACAAAGCAGCACCTGCGGGGTGCACACACTAGATAAAGTATCCAATAATACAATGAAAAAGAGGTAGCGTGCACTCACCGCGGGTAAACAGCTGCAGGCCCAAGGTCCGGGATCACCACGGCATAGACGAAGACGGTAAGGGGCGCTCAGAGGCTACGCCGGCTGTTTCGGACGTAGGAACGTCCTTCTTCCGGCCTCAACGTTCACGTCATAGCGTTGCCCTTTTATGGAAGTCCGTGGAAAACGGGAGTAACCATAGAAACATGTAAACTATGGGTAAACGTGTGGATCAAAAAGGAAGGTCCGGAAAAACGAAAGTGAATAGAGAAAGAAGAAACTAGGCTCCATTGCCAGCTAATAGAGAATAGAGCTATTAATGTAAACTATACATAAATAGTGTTAACTATAATGAAAGTATAGACTTCAATAGCAGCAAGTTGCTAGACCCAAAAAGTGGACAAAATAATAAGTAAATAGTGATTGAACAAATAATAATCAAGAAGGTAGAAAAACAGAAATGTGTATGATTGAATATCTTAATATAATAAGGTGCAGATAGAGGCTAGTGTAATTAACTTAAGAAGGGGGACATGTCGAGCCGCTCATTCAGCCCAGCCGGGCCCTGAGCGCTACATCTGAGAATATAACGTGCTTCACATTGGAGAAGAATATTCTCTCTATCTCCTATACAAGAATATAACTACTATAATACTGCTCCTATATACAAGAATATAACTACTATAATACTGCTCCTATATACAAGAATATAACTACTATAATACTGCTCCTTTATACAAGAATATAACTACTATAATACTGCTCCTATATACAAGAATATAACTACTATAATACTACTCCTATACACAAGAATATAACTACTATAATACTGCTCCTATATATAAGAATATAACTACTATAATACTGTTCCTATATACAAGACTATAACTACTATAATACTACTCCTATACACAAGAATATAACTACTATAATATTGCTCCTATATACAAGAATATAAATACTATAATACTGCTCCTATATACAAGAATATAACAACTATAATACTGTCTCCTATATACAAGAATATAACTACTATCATTCTATATCCAGTGTGATCCTTATCCCTTTATCCAGGACTTTTTAGATCATATTGACTAATGGTTCATGTAACCAGAGCTCAGAACCCCTATACAGGAACAAAACCCAAACTTTAGGGTGACAGTGGCTTGCTGAACTTTCGATAGCTACAAGATCACATGACTCCAGGTTATCCAATGTGTCATAATGCTCCCAGGCCAGGAGGACACAGCACAGGGTTTGGTTAAAGAGGCTGATAAAGCCCTTTGTACTGCAATGCAGCTGCCATTGTGGAGAAAGCTGAGAGAGAAAGGACTACTGATACCAGAAAGCCTTTACAAATCCTATAGAATTCAAATGCAATCTGAGCAAAGCATTGTTCATTGGGCTGACCGCGGACAATGGCCTCCTCTCATTTCAACTACAGTGTACAGTTGCTGCACTACAAATCCCAGCCAGCAGTGAACAAGTCAATAAAATCTTTCACATAATAATTACCTAGCAAACTGCGCAAAGCATCAGACTGACCTGTATTTTAGCCTAAAGAAATTGTTGGATGTGTTAGAGGACAGAGCACCAATGTTTTGTCCTCTGCCAATAAGAATATCAGTAGCAGTAGCAGCAGCAGTACAGGTAATAGCAGCGGCCAGGTGCCTGGTGGTAGTAGTAGCAGCACCAATACAGGTAATAGCAGCGGCCTGGTGCCTGGTGGTAGTAGTAGCAGCACTAGTACAGGTAATAGCAGCGGCCAGGTGCTTGGTGGTAGTAGTACCAGCACCAGTACAAGTAACAGCAGCGGCCTGGTGGTAGTAGTAGCAGCACTGGTACAGGTAATAGCAGCAGCCAGGTGCCTGGTGGTAGTAGTAGCAGCACCAGTACAGGTAATAGCAGTGGCCTGGTGCCTGGTGGTAGTAGTAGCAGCACCAGTACAGGTGATAGCAGCGGCCTGGTGCCTGGTGGTAGTAGTACCAGTACAGGTAATAGCAGCGGCCAGGTGCTTGGTGGTAGTAGTAGCAGCAGCAGTACAGGTAATAGCAGCAGCCAGGTGCCTGGTGGTAGTAGTGGCAGCAGCAGTACAGGTAATAGCAGCAGCCAGGTGCCTGGTGATAGTAGTAGCAGCAGCAGCAGTACAAATAATAGCAGC
Source organism: Hyla sarda (assembly GCF_029499605.1). NCBI lineage: Eukaryota > Metazoa > Chordata > Amphibia > Anura > Hylidae > Hyla > Hyla sarda. The sequence goes on along the minus strand of NC_079197.1, from coordinate 172,991,273 downwards.
AGCCAGGTGCCTGGTGGTAGTAGTAGTAGCAGAAGTACAGGTAATAGCAGCAGCCAGGTGCCTGGTGGTAGTAGTAGCAGCAGCAGTACAGGTAATAGCAGCAGCCACGTGCCTGGTGGTAGTAGTAGCAGCAGCAGCAGTACAGGTAATAGCAGCGGCCAGGTGCTTGGTGGTAGTAGTAGCAGCAGCAGTACAGGTAATAGCAGCAGCCAGGTGCCTGGTGGTAGTAGTAGCAGCAGCAGCAGTACAGGTAATAGCAGTAGCCAGGTGCCTGGTGGTAGTAGTAGCAGCAGCAGTACAGATAATAACAGCGGCCAGGTGCCTGGTGGTTCCACAAGATAGTACGATCCTTGTCGACTGGTTCTCGGTTTTCACAGGAGGAGGAAGTAGAGTCTGCGCATCGTAAAAAATGACACATAAATGCTACGTGTGACCCTATCCTGAAACTACTTAAATACATCCCTAGCAGTGTTATACAGGGCTTTAGAGCTCCTAGGCCGTGTTATATAGGAGTTTTAGGGTCTATTCACACGTACAGTATTCTGTGCAGATTTGATGTGCAGGTTTCATGCTGTGTTCAGTCATTCAGTTTACATTGAAATCTGCAGCAGAAAATCTGCGCATCAAATCTGCAGAGAATACTGTACGTGTGAATAGACCATTAAAGGGGAACTCCGGCCCCAAGACATCATATCCCCTATCCAAAGGGATAAGATGTCTGATCACGGAGGATCTAGCATGCAGTACGCACCTGTAAGCGCTGCAGGAAGCGCTGGAGGCCGGAGTGCTTACAGGTGGGTGTTGCATGCTAAATTGCGGGGTCCCCAGCAGCGGGACCCCCGCAATCAGACATCTTATCCCCTCTCCTTTGTATAGGGCATAAGATGACTTGGGGTTGAAGTACCCCTTTAAAGGGGTACTCCGGTGTAATTATTTTATACATTTTTTTTTAATCAACTGGTGCCAGAAAGGTATACAGATTTGTAAATTAATTCTAATAAAAAATCTTAATCTTTCCAGTACTTATCAGCGGCTGTATGCTCCACAGTAAGGTGTGTAGTGCTTTCCAGTCTGACCACAGTGCTCTCTGCTGCCACCTCTGTCCGTGTCAGGAACTGTCCAGAGTAGGAGCAAATCCCCATAGCAAACCTCTCCTGTTTTGGACAGTTCCTGACACGGACAGAGGTGGCAGCAGAAAGAACTGTGGTCAGACTGGAAAGAACTACACAACTTCCTCTAAAGCATACGGCAGATGATAAGTACTGGAAGGATTAAGATTTTTAATTAGAATTAATTTACAAATCTGTATAACTTTCTGGCACCAGTTGATTTAAAAACAAAAACAGTTTTCCACCGGAGTACCCCTTTAATGCTTATTTCAGTGGCGGCTCGCGGAGAACTTGTTTGCAGCAAACCGAACATCTTCCGAGCCCGGCGAACCGAACTATTGAAAAGTTCACTCATCTCTAGTCCTGGACGCTGCAGTAGATGATATCTACCAGAAGGTGGAGCCAGTGACGCTATAAACACAGCAGTAGTGTACGTTCTCACACACTGTATCTGTTACTTTACACAGGTCACGTTAGGTGGGGATCTTTCTTTTTGTTTTTTGGACTTTTGGTTGTGGTCGGCTCCGGATCTCTGGATGTAAAGGTCTCAGTCCGGCCCCATTCAGCTGCTCTTGTATAGTTATGAGATTATAAAGGAGGCCTGGTGCAAAGTATTTGGGGTCTGCATTAGTTTCGGCAATCTCATGCTGTATTCGTTTTGTTTGGGGTCTGTATTTGGGAGGTCTGGTCTAGAGTCTGTATCCATCTAGTCCTGTATTTATTTTTGGGTTCTGGGGTCTGTATTTGGGAGGTCTGGTCTAGAGTCTGTATCCATCTAGTCCTGTATTTATTTTGGGGTTCTGGGGCCTTTATTTGGGAGGTCTGGTCTAGAATCTGTATCAGTCTAATTCTGTATTTATTTTGGGGTTCTGGGGGTCTGTATTTGGGAGGTCTGGTCTAGAGTCTGTATCAGTCTAGTTCTGTATTTATTTTTGGGTTCTGGGGTCTGTATTTGGGAGGTCTGGTCTTGAGTCTGTATCAGTCTAGTTCTGTATTTATTTTTGGGTTCTGGGGTCTGTATTTGGGAGGTCTGGTCTTGAGTCTGTATCAGTCTAGTTCTGTATTTATTTTGTGGTTCTGGGGTCTGTATTTGGGAGGTCTGGTCTAGAGTATGTATCAGTCTAGTTCTGTATTTATTTTTGGGTTCTGGGGTCTGTATTTGGGAGGTCTGGTCTAGAGTATGTATCAGTCTAGTTCTGTATTTATTTTTGGGTTCTGGGGTCTGTATTTGGGAGGTCTGGTCTAGAGTCTGTATCAGTCTAGTTCTGTATTTATTTTGGGGTTCTGGGGTCTGTATTTGGGAGGTCTGGTCTAGAGTATGTATCAGTCTAGTTCTGTATTTATTTTTGGGTTCTGGGGTCTGTATTTGGGAGGTCTGGTCTAGAGTCTGTATCAGTCTAGTTCTGTATTTATTTTGGGATTCTGGAGTCTGTATTTTGGAGGTCCCGTCTTGAGTATCTATAAGTTCCTGGTGTCTACTTTTGTTTTTATTTAGGGGCCCTTTCATCTTCATGGGGTCTGATCGGGAGTCTGTATTTGTTTAGTGGGTCTGGGGTCTGTGTGTATGGTGTCTGGTCTTGGGTTTTTGTTTCTTTAGGAAATCAAGTTCTGTATTAGTTTATGGTGTTTGAATTAGTTTAGGGGCCTAGTTCTGTATTTGTTTAGCAGGTCTGGGGTCTGTATTTGGGATTTCTGGTCTAGAGTCTATATAACTTCAGGGGGTCTAGTTTTGTGTTAGTTGAAGGGGTCTAGTCTGGGGTCTTTACTTTGTTGAGAAAATTAGTTTCTTATTTAAGTGTTTGTATTAGTTTACAGGATCTATTTCTGCACTTGTTTAGAGGGTCTCGGGACTGTATTTAGGGGGTCTGGTCTAAAGGCTATACTAGTTCAGGGAGTCTAGTTCTGTATTTGTTTAAGGGGTCTGGTCTGGGGTCTGTATTTAGGGGTTTTGGTCTGGAGTCTCTACTAAAGGGGTTCTCCGACCCCTAGACATCTTTTTCCCTATCCAAAGGATGGGGGATCAGATGTCTGATCGCGGGGGGCCCGCCGCTGGGGATCCCCGCGATCCCACTGCTTCACCCAGCATTCGTTGAGAGCATAGGGTGCAAAGCCGGAGGCTCGTGACGTTACAGCCGCACCCCACTTGTGATGTCACGGCCACGCCCCCTCAATGCAAGTCTATGGGAGGGGGTGTGGCGGTAGGGGGCGTGGACGTGACATCATGAGCGGGGCATGTCACGAGCCTCCGTCCCGCATCGCCAGTCTTCCGGCACCGTGCGAAGTTCACTACGTGCACCGAATATCTGGGGTGCCGCAGCCGAGAGAATTTGTATAAGTTTAGGGGACTTTTCCGGAGCCTTTATTTATGCAGTCTGGTTTGGAGTCTGTGTTTGTTTAGTATGTATGAATTAAAGGGGTAATCCGGCAACATACATCTTATCCCCTAGCCACAGGATAGGGCATAAGTGTCTGCTCCAGTGGTCGGACCCCCGCGATCCCCCCCCCCCCCCGGGGGGCTGGGCAGGAGATCTCGGGGTACAGCACTCTGGTCTCTATGGCACTCCTATGCAAATGAATGGAGAGTGCGGGCGCCAGGACAGGGGATCGCGGGGGGTCCTAGCGGTTGTACCCCCCCCCCCCACAAAAAGACACTTATCCCCTTTCCCGTGGCTTCTCAGGATCTCCATGATGTCACTCTTCAGAAGGAGGCAAATGCACTTTACTTGCATATTAGGTGTCATGAACATAGCAGAGCTGAGTGTGTGTAAGCCGACATGGACTGAAGTGCTCGGTAGGCATTTCTGTGTATTATAATGAACGGCCCATTGATCTCATGAATACTTATCTCCAGGTTTCCCAACCAATACCATCTTTACAGAGGACCCCTTTAACCCCTTAAGGACTCAGGGTTTTTCCGTTTTTGCACTTTCGTTTTTTCCTCCTTACCTTTTAAAAATCATAACCCTTTCAATTTTCCACCTAAAAATCCATATTATGGCTTATTTTTTGCATCGCCAATTCTACTTTGCAGTGACATTAGTCATTTTACCCAAAAATGCACGGCAAAATGGAAAAAAAAATCATTGTGCGACAAAATCGAAGAAAAAATGCCATTTTGTAACTTTTGGGGGCTTCCGTTTCTACGCAGTGCATATTTCGGTAAAAATGACACCTTATCATTATTCTGTAGGTCCATACGGTTAAAATGATACCCTACTTATACAGGTTTGATATTGTCGCACTTCTGGAAAAATTATAACTACATGCAGGAAAATGTATACGTTTAAAAATGTCATCTTCTGACCCCTATAACTTTATTTTTCCATATACAGGGCGGTATGAGGACTCATTTTTTGCGCCGTGATCTGAAGTTTTTATCAGTATGATTTTTGTTTTGATCGGACTTTTTGATCACTTTTTATTCATTTTTTAATGGTATAAAAAGTGACCAAAAATGTGCTTTTTTTTACTTCGGAATTTTTTTGCACGTACGCCATTCACCGTACGGTTTAATTAATGATATATTTTTATAGTTCGGACATTTACGCACGCGGCGATACCACATATGTTTATTTATTTATTTTTTACACTGTTTTATTTTTTTTATGGGAAAAGGGGGGTGATTCAAACTTTTATTAGGGAAGGGGTTAAGTGACCTTTATTAACACTTTTTTTTACATTTTTTTGCACACTGATCATTGTTATCCCATAGGGACCTATAACACTGCACACACTGATCTCTCATCCTGATCACAGGCGTGTATTAACACGCCTGTGATCAGCGTTATCAGTGCTTGACTGCTCCTGCCTGGATCTCAGGCACGGAGCAGTCATTCGCCGATCGGACACCGAGGAGGCAGGTAAGGGCCCTCCCGGTGTCCGGTCAGCTGTTCGGGACGCCGCGATTTCACCGCGGTGGTCCCGAAAATCCTGACTGAGCAGCCGGGTCACTTTCGCTTTAGAAGCGGCGGTCAAAGCTTTGACCACCGCTTCTAAAGGGTTAATACCGCACATCGCCGCGATCGGCGATGTGTGGTATTAGCCGCGGGTCCCGGCCGTTGATGAGCGCCGGGACCGACGCGATATGATGCGGGATCGCGACGCGATCCCGCTTCATATCGCGGGAGCCGGCGCAGGACGTAAATATACGTCCTGCGTCGTTAAGGGGTTAATAGAGAGAGAGGGTCCAAAAGAGAAATCCAAAAAGAAAAGCATTTCCTCTGTAGTATACAGCCCCTAAAAAGTACTGGAAGGATTAAGATTTTTATTTTTTATAGAAGTCATTTACAAATCTGTCTTTCTAGCACCAGTTGATAAAAAAAAAGGTTACCCACCGGAGTACCCCTTTAATACATTGGTATTGCAGTGTATTGAGCAAGCGATGGCAATATCCTGGCGGGGGTATAAAAGTATAAGTAAAACAATAAATACTAAAAGAAAAAGAAAAATTTACATTTTTTATTTTTTTTTATAAAAAAAAAAATAATTTTAAATAATAAAAACAACAATCTCCCACTTATTAAATAATGAAAATAATAATTATTGTCACATTTAAAATAAATAAATAATTAAAAAAAACATAATAGAGAGAGGGTCCTTTAAAGGGGTACTCCACTGCCCCCAGCATTCGGAACATTTAGTTCTGAACGCTGGGTGTGGACTGCGGGGTCGTGATCTCACGGCCACGCCCCCTCAATGCAAGTCTATGGGAGGGGGCATACGCCCCCTCCCATAGACTTGCATTGAGGGGGTGTGGCGTGATGTCACAAGGGGGGATGTCACGACCCCGCAGCCCCGCACCCAGCTTTCAGAACTAAATGTTCTGAACGCTGGGGCAGTGGAGTACCCTTTTAAGGGACAAGCAGATATAATATCCAAGGAATAGCGCTTACCTAGATTCTCTTGTTATTCTCCTCACCAGATTTAGATGTGACCATTGGCAGCTGCCACCGTTTTTCGGGAGCTTTTGGTCTGGAATTTCCCATGTGATCCTATTTGCAATCTGGGAGGAACTCTACGTACATAGGGACCGGCCAACCTATTGGAACAATTCCCGATAGATGGCAGCCATACTGACCTCACTGATAACATCTCCAAGGCAAACAAAGCTATTACCGGCACAATGGACGCTATCTAGAGGGTTACACCAAAAATATTAGGATATCTGTGGCCAAAGACGCTTTATGACAAAAGCTACGATAAGGTGACCATAGAGGGTTGTCATCCAAAGTGTGGACACCATCAGAATCACCCAACCAACATACGAATTGGTTGTTTTGTGCCAAGTCAAACCCATATATAGTAAATCTTCATATATCAAGATACTGGACCAGATCGGGGTTATGTATCCGTGAGGAGACAAGGGGCGTGGCCTGACATCACGAATTCGGAAGCCTTAAGCTTCCGTGCTCCGGATGTTGCCGCTGCCGGCCCGGAGATCACGAGGGTCCCCAGCAGTGGGATCCCAGTGATCAGACATCTCATCCCCTTATCCTTTGGATAGGGGATAAGATGTTTTTCGGCGGAGTACCCCTTTAATGTGCAACAAGAAAAAAAACCTGCTGGGTGCCGAATGGTAGTGGAGGCTTCTAGGACCGCCATCTTAGTACTCCTAGTCCACCTTTGAGAAGGCAGGAAGTACTAAGAGACCTGTCAAGGGGTACTCCGTTGGAAAACTTTGTTTTCTTAAATTAACTGGCTCCATAAAGTTAAACAGATTTGTAAATAACTTCTATTAAAAAATCTTAATCCTTCCAGTACATATTAACGGCTGTATACTACAGAGGAAATGATTTTCTTTTTAGATTTCTCTTCTGTCACGACCACAGTGCTCTCTGCTGACCTCTGCTGTCCATTTTAGTAACTGTCCAGAGCAGGAGAAAATCCCCATAGCAAACATATGCTGCTCTGGACAGTTCCTAAAATGGACAGTAGAGGTCAGCACAGAGCACCGTGGTCGTGACAGAAGAGAAATCCAAAAAGAAAAGCATTTCCTCTGTAGTATACAGCCCCTAAAAAGTACTGGAAGGATTAATATTTTTTAATAGAAGTAATTTACAAATCTGTTTAACTTTCTGGCACCAGTTGATTTAAAAAAAAAGTTTTTCACCGGAGTACCCCTTTAATACATTGTTATTGCAGTGTATTGAGTAGATGAGCAAATTTACAGTAAATTCGATTCGTCACAAACTTCTCGGCTCGGCAGTTGTTGACTTTTCCTGCATAAATTAGTTCAGCTTTCAGGTGCTCCGGTGGGCTGGAAAAGGTGGATACAGTCCTAGGAAAGAGTCTCCTAGGACTGTATCCACCTTTTCCATCCCACCGGAGCACCTGAAAGCTGAACTAATTTATGCAGGATAAGTCATCAACTGCCGAGTCGAGAAGTTCGTGACGAATCGAATTTACTGTAAATTCGCTCATCTCTAGTATTGAGCAAGCAGTGGCAATAGTCTGGTGGGGGTATAAAAGTATAAGTAAAACAATAAATACAAAAAAAAATTATAATTAAAATTTTTTTTTTTTTATTTACTATTTTTTTTTATTAAATTTTTTTTTTTATGATAAAAATAACAATCTCCCACTTATAAAATAAGGAAAATAATTATTATTGTCACATTTAAAATTCATAAATAAAAACAAAAACAAAACATCTCTGACTTATTATGCTTTTTTTTAAATATAATTATTATTATCACATTTGGAAATGTCTAAGGCTGCATTCACACCTCGTTTTCACTGTACGGGTGCCGAATTCTGCTGGGGGAGGGGAAAACCAGGCGCTCCTGTACCCCAGCCGGACCAGCGCTGAAATCCATTCACTTTAATGAGCCGACCGGAGTCAAACGGTGACCCCAGTCGGCTCATTTTTGACCCGTATCCGGTTTCCTGACCGGACCTAAACCCGATTTTAGGTCCGGTCAGGAAACCGGATACGGGTCAAAAATGAGCCAACTGGAGTCACCGTTTGACTCCGGTCGGCTCATTAAAGTGAATGGATTTCAACGCTGGTCCGGCTGGGGAACAGGAGCGCCCGGTTTTCCCCTCCCTAACCGGATCCGGCACCCGTACAGTGAAAACGAGGTGTGCAAAATGAACATTATTTAATACAGTGACCGCCATCAGGGAAAAATACCAAGGTCAGAATTGGTTTTGGTTACCTCACTTCTCCCCCAAAAAATCATGGAGTGAAAAATTATCAAAAAGTCCTATCTACTCTAAAATGGTATCAATCTAAACTACGGCTCATCCGACAAAAAAAATAATAATATAAAAAAATAAAATAAAAAACATTCCCCCTACACACAGCTCCATAAATAAACATTATAAGGGTCAGAATGTCTCAATACGGTGATGCAAATATTTGTGGTGGCCATATTGGGTTACTGCAGCATTAAAGTGAATGAGAGCTGAGCTGCAGTAACCCAGCATGGCCACTACACAATGTATGGCGCTGTCTGCTTCCAACTCTATTTATTTTGTATGGCAAACTGCTGATCGTGGTGGTGTTATGACATCACCAGGACAGGTCATCCATTAAAAAAGTATCGTAAAACACCTTGTAGGACTTATCGGTGGAGAGAGTGATATTTCTGGTGGTGACTTCCCTGTGACTCTTCACCATAGACACAGTTTATTGACTGTAGGCCTCGTCCTTGACGATAAAAAAAACTCCCTGCACTAAAAATAGACAGAGGTTTCCTCTTCCTCCCCACAGATATATATATATATATATATATATATATATATATATATATTTAGCTGCACGCCATGGCTTCCTGGATGTATTGATTGTGCCGGCCAGTTCTCTCTCTTCGTTAGCAGCTTCCTCTAAGAGTCTTGCCCAGAGTTGCACAACTTTTTATCAAGTACAGTGAAGATTTGTTTTGCGCGAAAGGTCAAAACCTTCCTATACTGTAAAATATATTATTCATGCAAGATACATGGGGGAGGGGCACATATTAAAGGGAACCTGTCACATTGAAAATACAGTCCAATCTTCCAGCATAATGCTATAGAGCAGAAGGAGCTGAGCAGTTTGATATATAACTTTATGGTAAGAGTCCCAGGATAACTTCTTTTTTCATGTAAATCTATGTAGTAGTCATGTGGGCGGTCCTTCTCAGTGATTGACAGCTGTTTATATACTTGTACATGTAGAGAGAACTGTCAGTCTCTGAATAGGACCACCCAACTTGAATTCTTTCTTTATTTTGGGCTAAGAAGCGGCCCTACCCCCATTCATGACTTTCTTGACATGCACACAGCTGTCAATCACTGAGTAGGACCTCCCACATGACTCAATCACTGAGTAGGACCTCCCACATGACTCATTAGCCAAGAAAGTGCAGACATTTACATGAATAGATGACGAGTTATCCCAGAACTTTTCACATAAAACCTATATATATCAATTTGCTCGGCTCGTCCTGCTCTATAACATGGTGCATTCAGATATGTAGTAGTCATGTGGGCGGCCCTACTCAGTGATTGACAGCTGTTTATATACTTGTATATGTAGAGAGAACTGTTAGTCTCTGAATAGGACCACCCAACTTGAATTCTTTCTTTATTTTGGGCTAAGAAGCGGCCCCACCCAGGGATTCACGACTTTCTTGACATGCACACAGCTGTCAATCACTGAGTAGGACCTCCCACATGACTCATTAGCCCAGAAAGTGCAGACATTTACATGAATAGATGACGAGTTATCCTGGAACTTTTCACATAAAACCTATATATCAATTTGCTCGGCTCGTCCTGCTCTATAACATCGTGCCTTCAGATAGGACCGCAATTTTGATGTGACAGGTTCCTTTTAAGCCGAACAAGTTGCAATTAAATAATGTGCTCGTGCGGGATGATTTTTCCAGTGCAACTTTATTATTCTTTACAAGTTTTTGGTGTAGCAGGAAGCAATCTATCAGAGGAGCACATACTTTGGGGCATGAGAAAAGAAAATACCAAATCACATTGCAGTACCACTCATGACCACTAGATGTTTTTACTTCCAAGCCTATACTGGAGTGTTTTCAAATCTCTGGGCTCCAACTGTTGCAAAACTACAACTCCTATCATGCCCTGACAGCCGGAGGCTGTCAGGGTATGATAGGAATTGTAGTTTTGTGGCAACTATCGAGCCACATGTTGGGTAGCCTATCCTTAGGAATATACGTACCTCAAGCTGCAAAATGCAGGACTACGTATGGCCATTGCAGAGCTTTAAACAAGATGCCTCAACTGAAAGCTGAGCTGTATTCTAATAAATAGGCATCCTTGTATTGTTGGGGGGCACACATTCTTCTGGTGCCGGTGTTGCAGTGCGATTTGGGGGTCAAGGAAGCCAATGCCAATCCTATTCCTGTGCCACTATTCTTTATAATCAGGAAAGCTGGATCATCTATGTGACATGGGGTAAAGGGAGCCAATGCTGATACCATTCCCGTGCCCCCATGCTTCACGATTAGAAAAGCTAGAGCTGAATCTTCTATGCTGAATCTTCGGGAGTCAAACAAGCAAATGCTGATCCCATTCCTTTGCCAGTGCTGAGCTCCTATGTGACTTGGGGGTAAAGGGATCCAATTCTGATCCCATTCCTTTGCCACTATGCTTCACGATACGGAAATCCAGGGCTGAAGCTTTTCTGCACTTGGCGGTCAAGGGAGCCAATTCTGATCCCATTCCTGTGCCACTATGTTTCCCGATCAGGAAAGCCAGGGCCTGATTTTCTATGTGACTTGGGCATAAAGGGAGCCAATGCTGATCCCACTCTTGTGTCACCATGCTTCAGGATCGGCAAAGCTAAAGCTTCTAATTGACTTGGTGATTAAGCGAGCCCATTCTGATACAATTCCTGTGCCACTATGCTTCGCTATCAGGGAAGACAGTGCTGGAGTTTTTTTGTGCCACCATTCCTGTGCCACCATGCTTTACCACAGGAGGGTCCCATTCCTCTGCCACCATGGTTTACCACAGTAGGGTTCCATTCCTGTGCCACCATGCTTTACCACAGTAGGGTCCCATTCCTGTGCCACCACGCTTTACCGCAGGAGAGTCCCATTCCTGTGCCACCATGCTTTACCTCAGGAGGGTCCCATTCCTGTGCCACCATGCCTTACCACAGGAGGGTCCCATTCCTGTGTCACCATGCTTTACCACAGGAGAGTCCAATTCCTGTGCCACAAATGCTTTACCACTAGAGAGTCCTATTCCTGTGCCACCATGCCTTACCGCAGGAGGGTCCCATTCCTGTGCCACCATGCTTTACCACAGTAGGGTCCCATTCCTGTGCCACCATGCTTTACCGCAGGAGGGTCCCATTCCTCTGCCACCATGCTTTACCGCAGGGGGGCCCATTCCTGTGCCGCCATGCTTTACCACAGCAGGGTCCCATTCCTGTGCCACCATGCTTTACCGCAGGAGAGTCCCATTCCTGTGCCACCATGCTTTACCACAGCAGGGTCCCATTCCTGTGCCACCATGCTTTACCGCAGGAGAGTCCCATTCCTGTGCCACCATGCTTTACTTCAGGAGGGTCCCATTTCTGTGCCACCATGCTTTACTTCAGGAGGGTCCCATTTCTGTGCCACCATGCCTTACCACAGGAAATACAGAGTTAGAGCTTCAATTTGACTTGGGGGATCAAGGGAGCCAATTCTTATCCCATTCCCGTGCCACTATGATTCACATCAGGAAAGATAGAGCTGGAGCTTTTCTGCACTTGGCAGTCAAGGGAGCCAATGCGGATTCCTGTGCCACCATGCTTCATGGTCAGGAAAGCTAGAGCTGGAGTTTCTCTGCACTTGGGGGTCATGGGAGCCAATTCTAAACCCAATCCTGTGCCACTATGCTTTACCATCAGGAAACGAGAGCAGGAGCTTCTATGTGACTTGGGGATCAAGGGAGCCAATGCTGATCGCATTCCTGTGCCACCATGCTGCAGGATCAGGAATTATGGGTTCTCATGGTCTGGTATTGTTATTGGTGAAACGTGACATGGTGGGGAGGTTGTGCAGTCCCTTGGAACTATGTCAGGTATATTTTCAGCTGTGAATCTGGCATTTGTTGGCTCTGGTTACCGCAAGTTCATCCACAGAATATCCCATGATGGGAAACCACTCATAAGAACCGATGTCCTGGCCTCGGCAGCTGCAAGGATTTTCCGGGCTTTAGTTTTTTTGCTGACATCATCATCATCGCTCATGAATTAGATAAATTCTCCTCTTTCCACTCTAAACCTGGTTTATTGATAACAAAACCAAGTGCAAGACATGGCAGCCGTACAACAATAGCAACTAAAATCTGAATCCCGAATGTAAGAAACGGCTCCGGAACTTGAACAGAAAATTGGAGTCATTATGGAGGAGCCCTCATCAGCATCTGGACCTGAGCCGATGACTGTGTCATTACATCCCCTCCGCTCTATCATTATCTCTAACAACCAAGCAACACACGTGATGGCGGAGACTGTACGATGCCTGCAGCTGGGGAAGGGAACGTCCTCACAATTTATTTTATCAGAAAGTTTCAAGGATCGAGCACTAGGACCCAGCACCTGTGGTTTTCCAAGGCTTCTTCTGAAAAATCCCAATTCATCGCCATTTCCAATAAATTTTAGTTGTTTTTTGCACTGGAAAATATTAATAAAGGCTGTGAACATTGCGCGTGCACATAGTTTTCACACTTTGGTTCCATCCTAGTAATGACCATTTTTATATAAATTATACTAGGCCACCACAGATTAATAGTGCTTTACGGTCTCCAGATAAATAGCACTTTACAGTGCCCAGATAAACAGTATTTTACAGTGCCAAGATAAATAGTGCTTTACAGTGTCCAGATTAATAATGATTTACAGTGCCCAGATAAATAGCACTTTACAGTGCCCAGATAAATGGCACTTTACAGTGCCCAGATAAATAGTGATTTACAGTGCCCGATAAATGGCACTTTACAGTGCCCAGATAAATAGTGATATACAGTGCCCAGATAAATAGTACTTTACAGTATCCAGATAAATAGCACTTTACAGTGCCCAGATAAATAGTGATTTACAGTCTTCAGATAGATAGCACTTTACAGTGTCCAGATAAATAGTGCTTTACAGTCTTCAGATAAATAGCACTTTACAGTGTCCAGATAAAGTGATATACAGTGCCCACATAAATAGTGATTTACAGTCTTCAGATAGATAGCACTTTACAGTGTCCAGATAAATAGTGCTTTACAGTCTTCAGATAAATAGCACTTTACAGTTTCCAGATAAAGTGATTTACAGTGCCCAGATAAACAGCACTTTACAGTGTCCAGATAAATAGGGCTTTACAGTCTTCAGATAAATAGCACTTTATAGTGCCCAGATAAATAGCACTTTACAGTGCCCAGATAAATAGTAATTTACAGTGCCCAGATAAATAGCACTTTACAGTGTCCAGATAAATATTGATTTACAGTGCACAGATAAATAGCACTTTACAGTGTCCAGATAAATAGCACTTTACAGTACCCAGATAAATAGCACTTTACAGTGCCAAGATAAATAGCACTTTACAGTGTCCAGATAAATAGCACTTTACAGTGTTCAGCTAAACAGTACTTAAGAGTGCCCAGATAAATAGTGCTTTACCATGCCAAGATAAATATCACTTTAAAGTCCCCAGATAAATAGCACTTTAGGGCCCCAGATATTAGATGGCCCGAGCTCATCTGTAAATCACGGTAATCAGTGCTTGTTTACAGGGCCTTTACAAGGGTCAATCAGTCATGTGGCCAATCATTTGTGTGGCCCTTTCCTGCAATCAGCCATTGGCCTGGCCACACATCCTCTATTACACGGATAATATGCAGCCGACAGCGGATGATTTTTCAGCAGGTCAGAACGGCCCGATCAGCGGACGAGTGTGCGAATGCTCGTCCAATGGCTGATCACAAAGCCCGATTACACAGGACGATATATCGACGATATATTACATTGTCCAGATAAATAGTGATTTACGGTGTTCAGGTAACTATGGTTTATGGTGTCCAGATAAACAGCACTTTACAGTATCCAGATAAATAGTGATTTACAGTGTTCAGGTAACTATGCTTTATGGTGCCCAGATAAACAGCACTTTACAGTATCCAGATAAATAGTGATTTACAGTGTTCAGGTAACTATGCTTTATGATGTCCAGATAAACAGCACTTTACAGTATCCAGATAAAGAGCAACTGCATTGCCCAGATAATACTGTCAGTGCACAAAGTGGGTTCGTTTTTCACATACATTTAATGTATTGTACCATACATTGCCAAGATAGAGTCATGTAACCACGTGAATCCAAACAGTATCCACATAGTGCCGGACTTACCCCAATTTTATTTTACCACTGTATTTCTTATTCCCTTCAGAGTTAACCAGGCCACAAACACTTAAAGGGGTACACCAGTGGAAAACTATATATCTATATCTATATATATATATATATATATATATATATATATATATATATATATATATATATTTTTTTTTTTTATTTTTTTTTTCAGATTAACTGGTACCAGAAAGTTATACAGATTTGTAAATTACTTCCATTAAAAAATCTTAATCCTTCCAGTACTTATCAGCTGCTGTATGCTCCAGAGGAAGTTGTGTAGTTCTTTCCAGTCTGCCCACAGTGCTCTCTGCTGACACCTCTGTCTGTGTCAGGAACTGTCCAGAGTAGAAGAAAATCTCCATAGCAAACCTCTCCTGCTCTGGACAGTTCCTGACATGTACAGAGGTGTCAGCAGAGAGCACCGTGGTCAGACTAGAAAGGACTACACAACTTCCTGTGGAGCATACAGCAGCTGATAAGTACTGGAAGGATTAAGATTTTTTTTATAGAAATAATTTACAAATCTGTTTAACTTTCTGGAACCAGTTGATTTGAAAAAAATATATATAAATATATATATATATATTTATTTTTTTCCACTGGAGTACCCCTTTAAGGCAGCTCATGAAGATCATGAAATGTCACATGAGTGGGAATGTAACGCAACGACAAATCCAGAGTCCTCTAACTTGACCCTTGACCCTCTGTAACCCAACGGTATGTCCGCGGGGTAAACAGCAACACGGCCGGGTGCTATATAAGGCTCCAGTACATAATAGAAACTGTTTTTCTGGAGTAAATGTCACATACTTACCTACCTGCCCATAACTGACATACCTGAGGGCGCCTGCAAATAGAACAGGTTACTCTGGGCTTGTAGTGAGACGCGCAAATCTTGTGAAGTAGAGACAGAGCAAATGCAAAGATGACCTTTAAGAAGAGTGGTCTCCAAACTGTGGACCTCATGCTGTTGCAAAACTACGACTCCCAGCATGCCCGGACAGCCAACGGCTGTCCGGGCATGCTGGAAGTTGTAGTTTTGCAATATCTGAAGGTTTACAGTTTGAAGACCACGGCTATGCAAGGTTACCCAAAATTGTTTGATTGCTGGCCTCGCAATTCTGATGTGACCTTTGCCCCGATGTTCAATTTTAACAGCATACAAAATGAGTGTTGTCTCAGGCCTTTCCCAGGTTGCAGTGCGGCCCAAGACATTACATCACTAGCCAGGTGTTGAAAGGGAGCGTGTCTGTGCTTCAATGGGGGAGGAGGCTGATGTGTGAGACAGAGATAAGTCACCTCCCACCCAGGGCTGGTGCAAGGATTTTTACCACCCATGGGGGAAAGCTAATATTGCCGCCCCCTTGACCCCATTCATTGTGACATGCCCCACCTTAATACTTGGCTGACACACTGTAACAAACCCCCTCCTCCCCACTGGGGAGGGGAGGAGGAGGGGTGACGGCGAGACGGATGTGATGAGACTCAAGATCTGTCAGGATGCTGGACAAACCTGACCTGAGTGATGGCGCCTGTGTGCTTCAGAGAGGAGAAGAACAACGCTCCTCTGACAGGCTGGAGAATGCTAATTAGTAGGATTCGGGGGGTGGGGTATAGGTTGGAGTGGTGCTGGCTGTGAGTCGGTGGTTCAGATGCTGGCTGGCTACGTTTCTTGCAGCAGGGAGAGCAGTGCCCCTCTCAAGAGGGCGCCCTAGGCAGCTGCCTAATTTACCTATAGGCAGAGCCGGCCCTGCTCCCACCTAGAAATAATAGATCCTGGAAATTGTAGTTGGTGGGAAGGTACAGAAACAAGCAATAGCCACTTCCCACAAACAAGTCAGCAGTGTGATGGGGGCACAGGTCATGGCAATATACCACCAACACAAGCAAAGATCCTTGGTAAGCATGTCCATTACTGGTTGACAGGTAATTAGTAAAGTCCCCTTATGTTGGAGAACCCCTTTAAACTGTAATATGAATAATAGTATTGACAGTGTATAACTTGAGCAAGGAAAAGGGGACCCCCAACCATGTACTGGTTGCACACCTCCATTCCTGGACAGGAGTGCCCTACTCCTTCTCCGCTCCCCATATTAGGTAGGAGAGAAGGGTGGTATGACCCTCAGCCTGGTTTCCTCCGCTGTTTGCTAATGAACTGAGGTTGTGACAACTTGCGCTCCGGCCACTCACTCTGGCCGTGAGTGCATTGTCACCTTCTCTTCCCCAGCTGGCGGTGCTGGGATTCACATTGCGGGAGGCGCTCACATGTCCCAACCCGTCACTCACCTCTGTCCTCTGCTGCTTCCTCTCAGCTCCAACGCGCATGCCCCCGCCTCCTAGGGCACGCATGCGCCAGAGCTCTAAGATTTAAAGGGCCAGTGCACCTGTAATTATCCGTTGCACCTGTCACACTGTTATATGTTTCTGCACCTCCCACATACCCCTGCCAGATCTTTGTTGCCCTAGTGCCTGAGAGAAAGCATTCCTGTGTGTTGCCTTGCTGTTTTCTGACCTCATTGTTCCTTGACCTGACCTTGCTCCTTTTCCGCCTGCCTACTGACCTCCTGCTATGTTCCTCACTACGCTCCTGTGCCACTTGCCCCAACCTTCTTCTATTCTGACCACAAGTTGCCGTCTCCTACCTGTGCCTCGAACCTCCTCAGCCACCTGTGTGGTCAAGTCATGCCAGGGGTAGCGATCTGGGTGCCGCCTGCCTCTGCAAGTCCATCCCACTTTGCGGCAGGCTCTGGTGAAAACCAGCGGCACCTTAGACCCCGCTCCCTGGTACGGCCCGTGTCATCTGCCACACAGGTCCAGCGGATCCACTACCACAAGTGCTCCTGTATTCTGAACCGTGAGGGCTACAGGGCTACAGTTTGGCCACCATAGAAACTGTATCCGCATCTATTTGCCCTTCATGTATCGATTTCCACCAGCTGGAAATATATACAAATCTGAAAATAAAGAGACTATTAATAAAAACTTAAAAATATTTGAGTAAATATTGAGCTGGTGAGGTCCTGAGCTGGGCGTAACCAGAGATAAGACGCTATCAGCCTCGTATTTATCCTTCTTAAGGTCAATGGGTGAACCCTGCCTATTATTGGTCACATAACCCAACTTATTACCGTTCCTGGTTGTAAATTGATGGAAATTTCTTTTGGGCACCTTTATCTATACATTAAAGGGGTGGGAGGTATAGAAAATATATATATATGATCCGACCTGGTGTTGGTTCACACCACTACATTCCACCCTTGAGCCTTGAACAGATGGGTCCAGCTTTGGTTTGTTCCTTCATTGTGGATGACCTATTCCTCATCTGGAGGCTTCACCTACAAATATTTAAAACTAGAGGAGCAGTGACCTGTGTAGATGTGTTTGCTGCAGTTTCTGTGTATTCCTAGCAACATAATAGGACAGTATAGCCCTGGGTACCATGTGGTTTTGAGATAGGGTGTAGGGGTTTGCATGGGAAACCAAGGGAGAAGAGGACCCTAATAAAGGCCTGCATAAAAAGGGCAGTTTTACCACAAGCCTGTGTGTAGCCTAAGAGTGTTACGTACCATAATGGCAGACCATATATATGGCTGCTATTGTGGTGACACGAGGTGGTGTTAGTGGAAATATCTGATCACTTTGTGACGCCAGGGCACCGTTATCCTATACACTGTCCGAGGTTGGAGACAGCTTCTCCTGGGCCAGACACGGGGAGTAAGCAGATGGAGCAGAGTGGTGACACGAGCCGTTATTCAAGCTTCCAGAGACAGTCCAAAGCCACAGGACAGCTATTGGTGCTGGGACACCACACTACGGGGTCCTTAGAAAGGGCGGGGCCCCATCCTAGTTGGTCCCATTCCATTTTCTATTGGTAAGAAACTGCCAACTAATACAAGATCGGGGGATGATATGACTGTATGGCTAGGTGGACATTGCCGTTCAGGAGTCTATATAAGCTGAGTGTTCTTTACCACAATGAGACTTCTATACAGAACAGGTGACTCTTTAAAGGGGCACTCCGCTGCTCAGCGTTTGGAACAAACTGTTCCGAATGCCGGAGCCGGCGTCGGGAGCTCGTGACGTCACATCCCGGCCCCCTCACGATGTCACGTCCCACCCCCTCAATGCAAATCTATGGGAGGGGGCGTGACGGATGTCACGCCCCCTCCCATAGACTTGCATTGAGGGGGCGGGGCGTGACGTCATGAGGGGGCAGGGCCAAGACGTCACGAGCTCCAGCGTTCGCAACAGTTTGTTTTAAACGCCGAGTGGGGGAGTAGCCCTTTAATTCAGATTTAGATTTCATGCACATTTTATACATTTTTAATATTGAAAAAATAAAAAGTCTCATTATAACAAAAATGTATAAAAAAATAGACCGAACGGTTCTGGTTTCCAGGCAGTAGGTTCAAGCAGCATTTAATATGAGCGGCTTCTTTTTTGGCTTTAAATGGTCATGTATATTCTTCCAGCTGATTTCCCGCTGCGGCGGAGAGAGAACAGGGACAGCAGGGGTGAGTGACAGGCTCAGTACGAGCTCTACGCCCGCGGCACCGTCAAGCCACAATGTACTGGAAGCAGAAATGACTCTTTATCTCATCCCACTGTCAGGAGATACCATGATGTACACGTTACCGGACGGATGGTGACACTTCTGCCGTCCGTCCGAATCACCATCTGATACCGTAATCTCATCCTTCTCAAGGAATGCAGATAAGTGATCGTGTATGAAATAGATCAGATGAGTCCGCACAGATGCCCATAGGCGCCCCCTATGAGACGTTCCTGGGCAGAACATAGTTGATCGGCAGATAGCGAACAAGAAAAATGCCACCCATAACACGGCCGATTGGGACGGATTTCAACTGGCTTCAGAAAGTTAAACAGATTTGTAAATGACTTCTATTAAAAAAAAAATCTTAATCCTTCCAATAATTATCAGCTGTTGAAGTTGAGTTGTTCTTTTCTGTCTGGCAACAGTGCTCTCTGCTGACATCTCTGCTTGTCTCGGGAACTGCACAGAGCAGAAGAGGTTTGCTATGGGGATTTGCTTCCACTCTGGACAGTTCCCGAGACAGGTATCATCAGAGAGCACTTAGACAGAAAAGAACAACTCAACTTCAGCAGCTTATAAGTAATGAAAGGATTAAGATTTTCTTTTAAATAGAAGTAATTTACAAACCTGGTTAACTTTCTGGAGCCAGTTGATATATATAAAAAAAACGTTTTTTTCCTGGATAATCCCTTTAAAACTAATTTTTGCTATTGCACTTCTTATGGTAAATAAAAAATATTTCTAATGTACTTTGTTTAAAAAAAAAAAAAGAAGTTTTCTATGTTTTATTTGTGTTTAAAAAAGCTGCCAGTAGGTGTCTCCCTATTGGTCCAGAACACATCCCCCCCCCCCCCCCATCTCTTGCACAGACTTTGGACTCCTGCTGGCCTGGCATAAGTCCAAAATCAGGAAATGCAGTCTGGAGTGCTGAGGGATGTGTGCAGCCTTAGCCAATCATAGTTCATCTCACACTGAACTGTTCTGGGCTGTGTGTAGCAGAGTGAGGGAGGAAGTTCTCCCCTGTATGGCTTCAGATGATGTCACGCCTGCTGGGGAACGCCCCTTCCCAGTCTGTGAATCTGACTGAGCAGAAAATACAGAGCAATATAAAGGCAGAAAACTAAAAAATAATAAAAATAATGGCAGGGGTTGGTTTATCATGATGGGGAAAGTGACCTGGGAGGATTATAACATTTAACAAGATCATGACAGGTACTCTTTAACGGCAAAGGTGGTATTTTTAATGGGCCCCATTGTGCAGATAACCCCAACACAATGGACCGATGGGGAATCCATGGCGGGAAAAATCACTGTAAAAATAAATAGATGGCTCAAGTGGCTCATGGAAGGGAGTCCGGAGCATGGGGCTCCACATTGGGACATTTAAAGGGGTACTCCGGTGGAAAACTTTTTTTTTTTTTTTAAATCAACTGTTGCCAGAAAGTTAAACAGATTTGTAGATTACTTCTATAAAAAAATCTTAATCCTTCCAGTACTTTTTACAACAGAGGAAATGCTTTTCTTTTTGCATTACTCTTCTGTCACGAGCACAGTGCTCTCTGCTGACATCATGACCACAGTGCTCTCTGCTGACCTCTGCTATCCATTTTAGGAACTGTCCAGAGCAGGAGAAAATCCCCATAGCAAACATATGCTGCTCTGGACAGTTCCTCAAAATGGACAGAGATGTCAGCAGAGAGCACTGTGGTCGTGACAGAAGAGAAATCCAAAAAGAAAAGCATTTCCTCTGTAGTATACAGCAGCTAATAAGTACTGGAAGGATTAAGATTTTTCTTAATAGAAGTAATTTACAAATCTATTTAACTTTCTGGCACCAGTTTCCACCGGAGTACCCCTTTAATTGTCTCTAGGGCATTGGCCTCAACCTGTGGCCCTTCAGATGTTGCAAAACTTCAACTCTCAGCATGCCCGGGAGGGCCACAGATTGACACCACTGCTCTAGGGTATCCATATACCTATTAGGATTTTCTTCCCTTTAAGTCAATGGGAGATATGGAAACATTGATATGGAAGCAGCGTCTCCGGTCACCACGAAATCAAGGAACGTTCGGCACCAAGGTTGCAGTAAAAGTAGGAGTTCCTTTTTGGATCAAATTCACATATGGAACACAGCAACACTGACGCATTTCAGACAACGCTGGGTCCTTAACATGACACTTAACCCCTTAAGGACTCAAGAGTTTTTCAGTTTTTGCACTTTCATTTTTTCCTCCTTACCTTTTAAAAATCATAACTCTTTCCATTTTCCACCTAAAAATCCATATTATGGCTTATTTTTGGCGTCACCAATTCTACTTTGCAGTGACATTAGTCATTTTACCCAAAAATTCACGGTGAAATGGAAAAAAAATTATTGTGCGACAAAATCGGAAAAAAAACGCCATTTTGTAACTTTTGGGGGCTTCCGTTTCTACGCAGTGCATATTTTGGTAAAAATGACACCTTATCATTATTCTGTAGGTCCATACGGTTAAATTGATACCCTACTTATATAGGTTTGATTTTGTCGCACTTCTGGAAAAAATCATAACTACATGCAGGAAAATTTATACGTTTAAAAATGTCATCTTCTGACCCCTATAACTTTTTTATTTTTCCATATACAGGGCGGTATGAGGGCTCATTTTTTGCGCCGTGATCTAAAGTTTTTATCAGTATGATTTTTGTTTTGATCAGACTTTTTGATCACTTTTTATTCATTTTTTAATGGTATAAAAAGTGACCAAAAATACGCTTTTTTGGACTTTGGAATTTTTTTGCGCGTACGCCATTGACCGTACGGCTTAATTAATTATATATTTTTATAGTTCTGACATTTACGCACGCGGCGATACCACATATGTTTTTTTTTTTTAATTTACACTGTTTTATTTTTTTTTATGGGAAAAGGGGGGTGATTCAAACTTTTATTAGGGAAGGGGTTAAATGATCTTTATTAACACTTTTTTTTTTACTTTTTTTTTTTGCAGTGTTATAGGTCCCATAGGGACCTATAACACTGCACACACTGATCTCTTATACTGATCATTGTTATCCCATAGGGACCTATAACACTGCACACACTGATCATTGTTATCCCACAGGGACCTATAACACTGCACACACTGATCTTTTACACAGATCACAGGCGTGTATTAACACGCCTGTGATCAGTGTTATCGGCGCTTGACTGCTCCTGCCTGGATCTCAGGCACGGAGCAGTCATTCGCCGATCGGACACCGAGGAGGCAGGTAAGGGCCCTCCTGGTGTCCTGTACGCTGTTTGGGATGCCGCGATTTCACCGCGGCGGTCCCGAACAGCCCGACTGACTAGCCAGGATAGTTTCACTTTCACTTTAAAAGCGGCAGTCAGCTTTGACCGCCGCTTCTAAAGGGTTAATACCGCACATTGCCGCGATCGGGACCGGCTTTATATCGCGGGAGCCGGTGCAGGACGTAAATATACGTCCTGCGTCGTTAAGGGGTTAAAGAGGTACTCCGGTGGGGAGAAAAAAAATATTATTATTTTTTTTTCAAATCAACTGGTTCCAGAAAGTTAAACAGATTTGTAAATAACTTCTATTAGAATATCTTAATCCTTCCAGTACTTATCAGCTGCTGTATACTACAGAGGAAGTTGTATAGTTCTCTCCAGTCTGACCACAGTGCTCTCTGCTGACACCTCTGTCCGTGTCAGGAACTGTCCAGAGTAGGAGCAAATCCCAATAGCAAACCCCTCCTCCGGATAGTTCCTGACACGGACAGAGGTGTCAGTAGAGAGCACTGTGGTCAGACTGGAAAGAGTTACACAACTTCCTCTGGAGCATACAGCAGCTGATAAGTATTGGAAGGATTAAGATAATAATAGAAGTAATTTACAAATCTGTTTAACTTTCTGACACCAGTTGATTTGATCATTTTTTTTTTACCCCTTTAAGGACCCAACATGGTCCGAAACGCGTCAGTATTACTGTGTTTCATATGTGAATTTGATCCAATAAAAAATACCTGCTTTTACTGCGACCTTGGTGCCAGACATCTTTGTTTCTACCATCACTGATAAACCCAATTTATTTAACAAAAATGGTCTGTCTATAGGGGCATAACTATAAGGGATGCAGAGGTAGCAAAGACCACTCTGCTACATACAGAGACACCAATGTTGTAAACTGCACTTGGTAGATGAGGATGACCCTGTTATACATTTTGCATTTGGGCCCGGGAACTTCATGTTACCATTCTGCCCAGCAGTCCCAATGACATTAGATGGTTGGTTGCTCACACTGAAATGGATGGTACTTATTTTGATATTGTCTGGGTTTAAAGGGGTACTCCAGTGGAAAACTTTTTTTTTTTTTTTTTTTAAATCAACTGGTGCCAGAAAGTTAAACAGATTTGTAAATTACTTCTATTAAAAAAAAATCTTAATCCTTTCAGTACTTATTAGCTGCTGAATACTACAGAGGAAATTCTTTTCTTTTTGAAACACAGAGCTCTCTGCCGACATCACGAGCACAGAGCTCTCTGCTGACATCTCTGTCCGTTTTAGGAACTGTCCAGAGCAGCATATGTTTGCTATGGGGATTTTCTCCTACTCTGGACAGTTCTTAAAATGGACAGAGATGTCAGCAGAGAGCACTGTGGTCGTGATGTCAGCAGAGAGCTCTGTGTTCCAAAAAGAAAAGAATTTCCTCTGTAGTATTCAGCAGCTAATAAGTACTGGAAGGATTAAGATTGTTTAAAGGGGTATTCCAGGCAAAAACTTTTTTTTATATATCAACTGGCTCCGGAAAGTTAAACAGATTTGTAAATTGTAAAAAATCTTAATCCTTCCAATAGTTATTAGCTTCTGAAGTTGAGTTGCTGTTTTCTGTCTAACTGCTCTCTGATGACTCACATCCCGGGAGCTGTCCAGCTCCTATGGGGATATTTTCCCATCATACACAGCTCCCGGGACGTGACATCATCATTGAGCAGTTAGACAGAAAACTTCAGAAGCTAATAACTATTGGAAGGATTAAGATTTTTTAATAGAAGTAATTTACAAATCTGTTTAACTTTCCGGAGCCAGTTGATATATAAAAAAAAGTTTTTGCCTGGAATACCCCTTTAATAGAAGTAATTTACTAATATTTTTTACTTTCTGGCATCAGTTGATTTAAATAAAAAAAGTTTTCCACCGGAGTACCCCTTTAACACTAATCTAGATTTACATGTATAATGCCATCTATCCATTGAGTTTTTCTCCTTCTCTTCCAGGTGAATTTCATCTACAGACACAGGATACGAAACAAGTAGCAGAAGTGGGGTCAGATATTTTTTTGCCGTGCACCTTGTCAACCCCTCAGGGTCTGGCCGAGTTCAAAGTACATTGGTTCCGCTCCCTTTACCTCTCGACGGTAATTTTACTGCACAATGGAAAGGAAGACAAGGAGAATCAGAGTCCGGAGTATAGTGGAAGGGCGGCTCTGCGGGCCCCACCGGGCTCTGGGGACCTGACATTGAAGTTACAGAATGTCAGCCTCTCTGATGCCGATATATATCACTGTCTAGTGGAGAACATCAGCAGCCAATACTACGAAGAAGTGGTCATAGAGCTTATTGTCATAGGTAAGTGTGAGGGGACGGGGTAACTATTAAAGGGGTTATCCAGAAATAGATAAACCAAGCTACTTTCTTTCAAAAACCACTCCCCGTCTGTCTCCAGGTTGGGTGCGGTTCTGCAGCTCTGTCCCATTGAAGTGAATGGAGCCAAGTTGTAAAACCACACCCAGCCTGGAGACAGACGGGGAGCTGTTTTTGAAAGAAATTAGCTGTGTTTTTCTATTTCTGGATAACCCCTTTAAAAAAGCTGGAAAATTCTGTAAAGTGTGTACTTTTCACAGGTCACGGAGAGAACGGGGTTACCTAGTGTTTCTTCAGAGATTTCAGTGGAGAGTACATCTCCTAGGGTTAGCTTACACTTAGGGAAGACTTAGGTTACAAGTAGTTTCTGCCAATGACTACGCTTGAAAGGGGTACTCCTGCCCCAAGACATCTTATCCCCTATTCAAAGGATAAGGGATAAGATGTCTGATCGCGGGGGTCCCGCCGCTGGGGACCCCCGCAATATAGCATGCAGCACCCACCTGTAAGCACTGCTGGAAGCACAGAGATTCTCAGTGTTATACCTCCCGACCACGGGGACGGAGTATCGTGATGTCATGACTCCACCCCCGTGTGACATCATGCCCCGCCCCCTCAATGTAAGTCTATGGGAGGGGGCAGCAGCCACCAGCTGGTCAAGCAATGTCCTAATGGATGGCATGATAACAGATGAAATGTCATTTCTGTAATTGTCCACCATAACCACAAAGTGCTGGCTATAATCTGAAGTTGTGCAATTACAAAAGCGGGCATCAGGAGATCCAGTACACCAGCCAATTGGATTTAAGGCTCCCCCCATCTCCGGTTGTATTATTATTTTTTTTAGTGGTTACTTAACTAGACGAACCCGTCAAACTAGTGTACAATTATAAGAGAAAGAAAGTAAAGGTGCTGTTGCTCTTAAAGGAGTAGTGTCATGGTGTCGCCAGGTATAGACAGACATAGACATATCCTGGGTTTTCTGCCTCTGGCATTTTGTAGGTTGGTGGCACAGCACTGGTTTGGCAACTAACACTATTGGCAGCGTACTCTTGCTGAATGTTTTAGGTTGCAGGTTCTTAGTCTCATTTTTACAAGTCACTAGAACAACAAACTATTCGCAAGGAAGAACAATTAGGCTTTATGAGCATATCAACAAGATCATGCCATATATTGGATAGCATAGTTTATACTGATCCTGGCAACATGAACCCTTGAGGTTCAACAAGAGTGCCACCTGCCCTTTGCAAACTTCTTGCTTTAGGCCTTGAGTGAAATTACTTTCCAAAGAATGCTTGTCTAGGGGTGCAGAAACTTGGCAACCCATCCCCACACTGAGATGCCCCTTGCGACTAGCGCTACCCATGAAACAAAAATTTTGATTTTAGGATTAGATCAAGTAATTTGACTTGTTATAGCAAGTCCAGTTTGCTTTTTTAATTAAGATACGTTGACGACGTTTCTTAAACTAGTTTTAGCTATGGCAATAATACATAGCAATCCTAGCAGTTTATGGTGACATAATGTAGGTTAGGAACGAATTTTGGATAAATGAATTGTCACGATTCGGCTGGCTGGAGGTGGATCCTCTGTGCCAGAGAGGGATTGGCGTGGACCGTGTTGGTGGACCGGTTCTAAGTTGCTACTGGTATTCACCAGAGCCCGCCGCAAAGCGGGATGGTCTTGCAGCGGCGGTAGCAACCAGGTCGTATCCACCGGCAACGGCTCAACCTCTCTGACTGCTGAAGATAGGCGCGGTACAAGGGAGTAGACAAGATCAAGGTCGGACGTAGCAGAAGGTCAGGGCAGGCAGCAAGGATCGTAGTCAGGGGCAACGGCAGGAGGTCTGGAACACAGGCTAGGAACACACAAGGAAACGCTTTCACTGGCACAATGGCAACAAGATCCGGCAAGGGAGTGCAGGGGAAGTGATGTATAAATAGGGAGTGCACAGGTGAACACACTAATTAAGCCTGCTGCGCCAATCAGTGGCGCAGTGGCCCTTTAAATTGCAGAGACCCGGCGCGCGCGCGCCCTAAGGAGCGGGGCCGCGTGCGCCAGGACAAGACCGACGGGGAGCGAGTCAGGTACGGGAGCCGGGATGCGCATCGCGAGCGGGCGCCTCCCGCATCGCGAATCGCATCCCGGCTGAGAGAGATATTGCAGCGCACCCGGTCAGCAGGTCTGACCGGGGCGCTGCAAATGCGAGGAAGTTGCGAGCGCTCCGGGGAGGAGCGGGGACCCGGAGCGCTCGGCGTAACAGTACCCCCTCCCTTGGGTCTCCCCCTCTTCTTGGAGCCTGAGAACCTGAGAATAAGACTTTTGTCTAGGATGTTGTCCTCAGGTTCCCAGGATCTCTCTTCTGGACCACAGCCTTCCCAATCCACCCAAAAATTTTTTTTTCCTCTGACCGTCTTGGAGGCCAGAATCTCCTTCACGGAGAAGACGTCAGAAGAACCGGATACAGGAGTGGGAGAAACAAGTTTGGGAGAGAAGCGGTTAATGATGAGTGGTTTAAGGAGAGAGACATGGAAGGCATTGGGAATACGAAGAGAAGGAGGAAGAAGGAGTTTGTAAGAGACAGGGTTGATCTGGCACAAGACTTTGAAAGGACCAAGATAGCGTGGTCCCAGTTTGTAACTGGGGACACGAAAGCGGACATATTTAGCGGAGAGCCATACCTTGTCTCCGGGAGCAAAAATGGGGGGAGTTCTTCTTTTCTTATCGGCAAATCTTTTCATCCGGGATGAAGCCTGTAAAAGAGAATTTTGGGTCTCTTTCCATATGGTGGAAAGATCACGAGTCACTTCATCCACAGCGGGCAAACCAGAGGGCAAGGGAGTAGGGAGGGGGGGAAGAGGGTGACGGCCGTACACCACGAAAAATGGGGACTTAGCAGAAGATTCGGAGACTCTGAAGTTGTATGAGAATTCGGCCCATGGTAGAAGATCTGCCCAGTCATCCTGGCGGGAGGAAACAAAATGCCGTAAATAGTCACCCAGGACCTGATTAATTCTTTCTACTTGCCCATTGGATTGGGGATGATAAGAAGAAGAGAAGTTTAATTTAATCTTGAGCTGTTTACAGAGGGCACTCCAGAATTTAGACACGAATTGGACGCCTCTATCCGAGACGATATGCGTGGGCAATCCATGAAGGCGAAAAATGTATACAAAAAATTGCTTTGCCAACTGAGGCGCTGAAGGAAGACCAGGAAGAGGAATAAAATGTGCCATCTTGGAAAATCGATCAACGACCACCCAAACAACTGTGTTGCCACGGGATGAGGGCAAGTCTGTAATAAAGTCCATACCAATCTGTGACCAAGGCTGTTCGGGAACGGGCAGAGGATGAAGGAGGCCAGCAGGCTTCTGGCGAGGAGTCTTATCCCGGGCACAGACAGTACAGGCCCGCACAAAATCAACAACATCCGTCTCCAGAGTCGACCACCAATAAAAACGAGAGATGAGTTGCAAGGATTTTTTGATGCCCGCATGGCCTGCGAGATGGGAGGAGTGTCCCCATTTGAGAATCCCGAGACGCTGGCGTGGAGAAACGAAGGTCTTCCCTGGAGGAGTTTGCCTGATGGAGGCTGGAGAAGTGGAGATCAGACAGTCCGGAGGAATGATGTGTTGCGGAGAGACCTCTACTTCAGAGGCATCAGAAGAACGAGAGAGGGCATCGGCCCTAATGTTCTTGTCAGCAGGGCGAAAATGAATTTCAAAGTTAAAACGGGCAAAGAACAACGACCACCTGGCCTGGCGAGGGTTCAGTCGTTGGGCAGACTGGAGATAGGAGAGATTCTTGTGATCAGTGTATATGATAACTGGAAATTTTGATCCCTCCAGCAGATGCCTCCATTCCTCAAGCGCCAATTTAATGGCCAGTAGTTCTCGATCCCCGATGGAGTAATTTCTCTCCGCTGGAGGGAAGGTCCTAGAAAAAAAAACACAAGTAACAGCATGCCCGGAAGAATTTTTTTGTAGAAGGACAGCTCCAGCTCCCACTGAGGAGGCACCTACCTCCAATAGGAAGGGTTTAGATGGGTCAGGTCTGGAGAGCACGGGAGCAGAAGAAAAGGCAGACTTGAGATGTTTAAATGCGTCTTCCGCTTGTGGAGATCAGGACTTGGGATTGGCATTTTTCTTGGTTAAAGCCACGATAGGAGCCACAATAGTGGAAAAGTGTGGAATAAATTGTCTGTAATAATTGGCAAACCCCAAAAAACGTTGGATAGCACGGAGTCCGGAGGGGCGTGGCCAATCTAAGACGGCAGAGAGTTTATCTGGGTCCATTTGTAGTCCCTGGCCAGAGACCAAGTATCCTAGGAAAGGAAGAGATTGACATTCAAAGAGACATTTCTCCATTTTGGCATAAAGTTGATTGTCCCGAAGTCTCTGAAGAACCATGCGGACATGCTGGCGGTGTTCTTCTAAGTTGGCAGAAAAAATCAGAATATCGTCCAGATAAACCACAACACAGGAATATAAGAGATCACGAAAAATTTCATTAACAAAGTCTTGGAAGACGGCAGGGGCGTTGCACAGGCCAAAGGGCATGACCAGATACTCAAAGTGTCCATCTCTGGTGTTAAATGCAGTCTTCCATTCGTCCCCCTCCCTGATGCGGATGAGATTATAAGCCCCCCTTAAGTCCAGTTTGGTAAAGATGTGGGCACCTTGTAGGCGATCAAAGAGTTCCGAGATAAGAGGTAAGGGGTAGCGGTTTTTTACCGTGATTTTATTAAGTCCGCGGTAGTCAATGCAAGGGCGTAGGGAGCCATCTTTTTTGGACACAAAAAAAAAATCCAGCTCCGGCAGGAGAGGAGGATTTGCGGATAAACCCCTTTTTTAAATTTTCCTGGATGTACTCTGACATGGCAAGAGTCTCTGGAGCAGACAGAGGATAGATTCTGCCCCGGGGTGGAGTAGTACCCGGGAGGAGGTCAATAGGACAGTCATAAGGCCTGTGAGGGGGTAAAGTCTCAGCTTGCTTCTTGCAAAAGACGTCAGCATAGTCCATATAAGCCTTAGGAAGACCGGATACAGGGGGAACCACAGGGTCACGGCAGTGAGTACTGGGAACCGGTTTAAGACAGTCCTTGAGACAAGAAGTACCCCAGTTCTTGATTTCTCCTGTGGACCAATCAAGGGTTGGGGAATGGCGTTGAAGCCACGGTAATCCAAGAAGAATTTCAGAAGTGCAGTTGGAGAGGACCAAAAATTAAATTTTTTCGTGATGAGGTCCGATGCACATTAGGAGAGGTTCCGTGCGGTAACGCACGGTACAGTCCAATCTTTCATTGTTAACAGAATTGATGTAGAGGGGTCTGGCGAGACTGGTCACCGGGATGTTGAACCTGTTGATGAGAGAGGCCAAAATAAAATTTCCTGCAGATCCGGAATCCAAGAAGGCCATAGCAGAGAAGAAGAAGGTAGAGGAAGATATCCGCACAGGCACAGTAAGGCGTGGAGAAGCAGAGTTGACATCAAGAACTGTCTCACCTTTGTGCGGAGTCAGCGTACGTCTTTCCAGGCGGGGAGGACGGATAGGACAATCCTTCAAGAAGTGTTCGGTACTGGCACAGTACAGGCACAGATTCTCCATGCGGCATCGTGTCCTCTCTTGAGGTGTCAAGCGAGACCGGTCAACTTGCATAGCCTCCACGGCGGGAGGCACAGGAACGGATTGCAGAGGACCAGAGGAGAGAGGAGCCGGGGAGAGAAACCGCCTCGTGCGAACAAAGTCCATTTCCTGGCGGAGCTCCTGACGCCTTTCGGAAAAACGCATGTCAATGCGGGTGGCAAGATGAATAAGTTCATGCAGGTTAGCAGGAATTTCTCGTGCGGCCAGCACATATTTAATGTTGCTGGATAGGCCTTTTTTAAAGGTCGCGCAGAGGGCCTCATTATTCCAGGATAATTCGGAGGCAAGAGTACGGAATTGGATGGCGTACTCGCCAACAGAAGAATTACCCTGGACCAGGTTCAGCAGGGCAGTCTCAGCAGAAGAGGCTCGGGCAGGTTCCTCAAAGACACTTCGAATCTCCGTGAAGAAGGAGTGTACAGAGGCAGTGACAGGATCATTGCGGTCCCAGAGCGGTGTGGCCCATGACAGAGCTTTCCCAGACAGAAGGCTGACTACGAAAGCCACCTTAGACCTTTCAGTAGGAAACTGGTCCGACATCATCTCCAAGTGCAGGGAACATTGTGAAAGAAAGCCACGGCAAAACTTAGAGTCCCCATCAAATTTATCCGGCAAGGATAATCGTAGGCCGGAAGCGGCCACTCGCTGCGGAGGAGGTGCAGGAGCTGGCGAAGGAGATTGTTGCTGGAGTTGTGGTAATAGCTGCTGTAGCATCACGGTCAGTTGAGACAGCTGGTGGCCTTGTTGCGCTATCTGTTGCAACTGCTGGGCGACCACCGTGGTGAGGTCGGCGACAACTGGCAGTGGGACTTCAGCGGGATCCATGGCCGGATCTACTGTCACGATTCGGCTGGCTGGAGGTGGATCCTCTGTGCCAGAGAGGGATTGGCGTGGACCGTGTTGGTGGACCGGTTCTAAGTTGCTACTGGTATTCACCAGAGTCCGCCGCAAAGCGGGATGGTCTTGCAGCGGCGGTAGCAACCAGGTCGTATCCACCAGCAACGGCTCAACCTCTCTGACTGCTGAAGATAGGCGCGGTACAAGGGAGTAGACAAGAGCAAGGTCGGACGTAGCAGAAGGTCAGGGCAGGCAGCAAGGATCGTAGTCAGGGGCAACGGCAGGAGGTCTGGAACACAGGCTAGGAACACACAAGGAAACGCTTTCACTGGCACAATGGCAACAAGATCCGGCAAGGGAGTGCAGGGGAAGTGATGTATAAATAGGGAGTGCACAGGTGAACACACTAATTAAGCCTGCTGCGCCAATCAGTGGCGCAGTGGCCCTTTAAATTGCAGAGACCCGGCGCGCGCGCACCCTAAGGAGCGGGGCCGCGCGCGCCGGGACAAGACCGACGGGGAGCGAGTCAGGTACGGGAGCCGGGATGCGCATCGCGAGCGGGCGCCTCCCGCATCGCGAATCGCATCCCGGCTGAGAGAGATATTGCAGCGCACCCGGTCAGCAGGTCTGACCGGGGCGCTGCAAATGCGAGGAAGTTGCGAGCGCTCCGGGGAGGAGCGGGGACCCGGAGCGCTCGGCGTAACATGAATGAATAAATGAATGAATAATATCCTTGGTTAGCTCAATCGGTGAAGGGTAATACATTTTATCTCTGGTGGTCCAGTGAAGTTCGGGTGTGAATATAATATTAATTCTTTATTATATAGCGCACACAGATTTCACAGTGCTGTGCAATCAAATTGTTTCCCTGTCCCCCTTGGGTCTCACAATCTAAATTTATCTTTCAGTATGTTTTTGGAGTGTGGGAGCAAACCGAAATACCCGAAGAAAACCCACACTGTAACGTCAGTGCTCCGGCCAGAAACGCTGGCCATGAACGCTCTCCTCTCATGTCCCCCCTGCCGGGAGGGCTGGGATTCGCATCACGGGACAAGCTCGCATGCGAGTCCCAGCCGGTCACTCACCTCCCTCGTCTTCTGTGTTCTCAGTCCCGGCACACATGCCCCTGCATCCTAGGGCGTGCGTGCGCCGGAGCTCTGTGATTTACGCCCTAATTAGTGTCTTCACCTGTTCCTTCCCTATAAGTGTGTGCACCTCCCCTTGCCCTGTGCCGGATCTTTGTTGCCTTAGTGCGTGAGAGAAAGCTACTGTGTTCCTGATTATCCGTGTACCTGATCCTTGTTCCATGACCTGACCCTGCTACTTTGCCGCCTGCCCTGACCTACAGCTATCCTGACCACATCTTGTCTTATCCTTCTGTACCACGCTTCATCCCAACTACCTGTGTGGACAAGTCGTGCCAGGGGTAGCGACCTGGGTGCCGCCTGCCGCAGCAAGACCATCCCGCTTTGCGGCTGGCTCTGGTGAAAACCAGCGGCATCTTAAATTCCGCACTTTGGTACAGCTCATGTCATCATCCATACAGGCCTAGAGGATCCGCCACCTGCCGTTACCCTTACACAAACAAACATGGTGAGAACATACAAATTCACCGCAGTCCTTGGATTTTAACCAAGGACTTCAGCTCTGCAAGGCAACAGTGCTAACCACTGAGCCACCTTGCTGCCCATAGTATACAGTATAATATCCTATGTGGTTTAGTCGGATTTGGGGTTACTTTTGCATGGTCTAGTGAAGGGGATAACCTATACATACTTGGCATCCATTGGGTCGCATATCATTCCAGACCACCATACTATTCCTGCACTTTTTATTCAATCCTGTCCTTACCTCCTATGGGCATCCCCACTCCATTAAAAGATTTATGTAATAACTGATCTTTATAATGATAATGTAAGTGACCTCATCTATGTAAACATTCGCTACAACCTCCCATCGTCTTAATACAAACTAATCCATCCACTTCTAAAGATCAAGATCTGTGAGGATAAATGTGGTCATAGGTCAAACACACTCACGCCTTAAACATTCATGGTGGCCTACAGTAAACTCCCAACCTCCCGCTTACACTTGATTATAAGTTTAGGGAACATTGTAGTTTAGTGGTTCACTAGGGTCAAAGTACCACAGAAAGAACCTTCTTTGAGACCACCATGTTGTAAACCAGAACAGCTGACGCTGCTCTACAGAACAAGGTCTCCACCAAACAATATCCGCATATCTCAGCTTCTTGGACCTCTCACTATTTAAATGGGCACTGTCAGATCTAAAAAAAAAAAAATTATATGTTATAAAGCATGCAAAACCAATAGGTTTTGCAATTGCTTTCATTTGAAAAATGTCAGTATTTCATACTGAAAAAGCCAGTCAAACAACTGCCTCTTTGCCTGGAATACATACCAACCTGGCTGCGTCCACTCGTCATCACCTACGTCATGGACCCACTTCATGAATGACAGGTCTGCAGATCTAAAGCTGCAGTGATCGGCTTCCTCACTGTCTGTGTTTACTTCACAGTCTCCTGTGTGAGGAGAAGGGGGAGGGACGGGAGTACACTGCTGCCTGTGAGGAGAAGGAGGGAGAGACGGGAGTACACTGCTGCCTGTGAGGAGAAGGGGGGAGGGGTGGGAGTACACTGCTGCCTGTGAGCAGATGATGAAAGAAGCTGGTGACTGAAGATGGGAATTGAATGGAGGAGTTTTTGTTTAAAAAGTAAGTCTCCCTGCATGTATACATGTGTGTGTGTGGATATATATGTATGTGTGTAAATCTGTGTTGTCTAGGTAATGTGCATGTATATGAAGTCAGTGTCTAATACAGGGGGACTACAATCATATGCCTCTAGCTGTTGTAAATCTACAACTCCCAGCATGCCTGCACAGCCAAATGATGTGTAGGCATGCTGGGAGTTGTAGTTTTGCAACAGTGGGAGGAACACAGCCTGCAGCAACACTGCTGTAAATCTGAGTTTCACCAATCATATGCCTCCAGCTGTTGCAAAACTACAACTCAAAGGATGTGTGGGCATGCTGGGAGCTGTAGTTTTGCAAAAGCTGTAAGCACACAGTGTGTGTGTATAGCATAAAACCAGAAAGGAAAGGGTTACAGATGCTCACTCCTGAGACCAGTGACTGAGGAGAGTGAGGGAGGGGGAGTGGTTATCACCCGAGAAGAAAGGGACCCGCCCCCCTGCTTCTGGTCAACAACATTAAGGTAATTCAGAAGTAAAGCTAATTCTGAGAGAAATATAGGTCATAGACACATAAAAATGATGTGTACATGATCAGGATGAGATACTGAGCAACATATAACAGTTTTGTTTTTTTAGTTTTTTTGGGGGGGGGAGGGGGGTGATCTGACAGGTACGCTTTAAAATTAGAGATTGAGGTAGATCCCAGGTTTTCAGTGCAAATACTCTCTAAGGGTTACTGATCATTTAATGCCATAATTAGCATAATAGGGAATATCCATAATTGACCAATGATAATAATAATGGCTCGGCTCACTTTCAACTCAGTTTTGTGTAAATGACCTGAGATTAAAAGTTTTAAGAGTTTACATGACCCCGGATACTGGAAGCAACCATGATCTTCGGGTAGGTATAGTGAGGTACAGTTTTAGACCGTGTATCACTCCTTGGTAAGAAAGCAGTGTGGGTCTGCTCACTCGATGTGGACCAGCTGCGACACGGACAGGTGCGGACTTCACCTTTTGTGGAGTATGAAAAGAAGAGCAAATCCAGCGCAGTACTAGATGCAGAAGGTGCGTTTTTTTCAATATTGCACACAGAACCGAAGACGAACATGGCAGTGACGCGTTTTGGCCGGCGGCACCCTGCCTTACTCATACTCGTATGAGTAAGGCCGGGTGCCGCCAGCCGAAACGCGTCACTGCCATGTTCGTCTTGGGTTCTGTGTGCAATATTGAAAAAAACGCACCTTCTACATCTAGTACTGCGCTGGATTTGCTCTTCTTTTCATCACTCCTTGGTGTCTCGGAGGCCTTCGCTACGTAAGAAGTCACTTGTATTATAAATAGACAGGGATGAGAATCTCCCGAGATTCGTTTCAGGTCCGAATTGGCGAATCAGGTTTTGGCTAGGTTCGGATTTGGATGTATAAAGAATGAAAGATGGCGCTCACCACGTGGCGGCAGTATTTTCCATTTATTTGTCAGACAGCTTAAGTCCAAGATGCAGATGGCCTTAGGACTCATTTCTATATGTGATTTGGATTATTTTATTGTGTAGTGTTTGGATTTGGATTGTCCATGCAAAGGATGTACAGTAGCAGAGACTTCTGTCAAAGACAAGAGTCCCTGCTTCTGTACAGTACTGCGAGCCATATTGAATTGCACAATATTCTACAAACATCTTCTTCTCTGAAACCGTTTGTTAGAACAACATATAATTGGGTAGACATGTTTAAGGTTAGCTCCTGTACCAAGGTTGTTAAAGCTGGTTCATTTGCATAATCAATATGGCCACCGCTCGCCAATAGTGATGGGCCATATTCGAATTCACGATATTTAGCGACTATATGGAGGAATATTCCTCCTGTGTTAGCGAAATTCGCATATTCGCTATGTTCGTTCTTTTTTTTTTTATGTGAAAATTCGTAATCAAATTCACATTGTGCGCATGCGCAATTATATCTCACCTAAAAGAAGGGAGGGATCAGTGTCCAGTCTGGAAGTGCTGATGTTCGCATAAACATTTGCATTCAAAAACAATACACGAACATTCGTCATTACGAATATAGATCACTATACTCTAAATATTCGCGAAATCGCGAATATTCGCTGTAAAAATTCTCATTTCGAATATTCGTGCTCAACACTACTCGCCAATAAGATTTAGATAGAATGTATTGAGTAGAAGCTGTGCTGTATACAGCATCCTTACCTCTGGCTGCTAAGGGTGCAGGGGAAGGAAAAAAACAAATCCAAAGCCCCTCCCCAAAAGATTGTATCGAAACCAAATTTTTTGTTAAACTCCAAATGTATCCGATGTGCGTAGAATCGATTCACTGATCTCTATGAATGTCACATGCTAGATGGGGCCCTATTAGGAATATTAAAGGGGTATTCCTGGCAAAAACATTTTATCCCCTATCCCCGGGTTTCCGGGACTGGGGACGTGATGTCACGCCACGCCCCCTCCATTCATGTCTATGGTAGGGGGCGTGACCCCCTCCCATAGACATGAATGGAGGGGGTGTGGCGTGACGTCTTCGAAACTGGAGATTCAGCACCCGCGGGTGCTGCAGGAAGATCGCGGGGGGTCCCAGCAGCGGGCCATCCCCCTCAATCAGACATCTTATCCCCTATCCTTTGGAAAGGGGATAAAATGTTTTTTGCCCGGAATACCCCTTTAAGAACCAGAAGCTTGAGGCTGCCCCTTCTGACTATTGTCTCTATTGAGCAACATAATGAATAATTTAAGCTCAGAAATATCCATATTGGAGGAGATTTATCAAAACCTGTCCAGAGGAAAAGTAGATGAGTTGCCCATAGCAACCAATCAGATCACTGCTTTCATTTTCCAGAGGCCTTTTCAGAAATGAAAGGAATGATCTGATTGGTTGCTATGGGCAACTGGGCAACTTTTCCTCTGGACGGGTTTTGATAAATCTCTCCCATACAGTATACAGCTCCTCTCTCTGTATATTTCTCATACGGTTCAGGTATGATAGACAGGAGAAGCCATTGACACGCGCCGAAAATTAGCGATAAATAGTTAATGTGACATTTTACCTCCTCGCAAGACGCGTCGTTCGTGCTGAAGGGATAGGAAGAAACGTAAAGGTCATCTCCTTCAAAAACATAATGTAATGACTGACAATGGCGGAGAATATTAATAATGCAAAAATCCCCCATTCCTGCTCCTCCGCGGGCTCCTGGTCAAGGGTCCTTAAATGGCAGGTCTGAAGAAGAGCGAAGCGCTGGCATCATGAGACTCTGGGGAGTCCGGGAAATGCTATAGCGACGAAATGCTATCACCCGAAGGTAAACATCGCCAATGGACAGGACTCCGAAAAGTCCCGTGGCCCCCAATACCAGTCTATGTCACTACCATAGTTCAGTTTTTAACCACAGCTTTTTGTAAACCCTCTCCTGTTTCAGAGTGGGGGCTGCCTAAATAGGCAGCCGCCTATAGCTGATTATATGAGGAGGAGGTTTGTTACAGTGTGTCACCCCAGTAGTAAGGAGATTACATGAGGAGGAGGTTTGTTACAGTGTGTCCACCCAGTAGTAAGGAGATTACATGAGGAGGAGGTTTGTTACAGTGTGTCATCCCAGTAGTAAGGGGATTGCATGAGGAGGAGGTTTGTTACAGTGTGTCACGCAAGTAGTAAGTTAAAGACATGAGGAGGGGGTTTGTTACAGTGTGTCACCCACGTAGTAGGGAGATTACGGGGGGGGGAGGTTTGTTACAGTGTGTCACCCCAGTAGTAAGGAGATTACATGAGGAGGAGGTTTGTTACAGTGTGTCCCCAGAGTAGTAAGGCAATTATATGAGGAGGAGGTTTGTTACAGTGTGTCACCCCAGTAGTAAGGAGATTACATGGGGGGAGGTTTGTTACAGTGTGTCACCCCAGTAGTAAGGAGATTACATGAGGAGGAGGTCTGTTACAGTGTGTCACCCCAGTAGTAAGGTGATTACATGAGGAGGAGGTTTGTTACAGTGTTTCACCCCAGTAGTAAGGAGATTATATGAGGAGGAGGTTTGTTACAGTGTGTCACCCCAGTAGTAAGGTGATTACATGAGGAGGGGGTTTGTTACAGTGTCACCTCAGTAGTAAGGTGATTACATGAGGAGGTTTGTTACAGTGTGTCACCTCAGTAGTAAGGTGATTACATAAGGAGGAGGTTTGTTACAGTGTTTCACCTCAGTAGTAAGGTGATTACATGAGGAGGGGGTTTGTTACAGTGTCACCTCAGTAGTAAGGTGATTACATGAGGAGGTTTGTTACAGTGTGTCACCTCAGTAGTAAGGAGATTACATAAGGAGGAGGTTTGTTACAGTGTGTCACCCCAGTAGTAAGGAGATTACATGAGGAGGAGGTTTGTTACAGTGTGTCACCCCAGTAGTAAGGAGATTACATAAGGAGGAGGTTTGTTACAGTGTGTCACCCCAGTAGTAAGGTGATTACATGAGGAGGGGGTTTGTTACAGTGTGTCACCCCAGTAGTAAGGTGATTACATGAGGAGGTTTGTTACAGTGTGTCACCCCAGTAGTAAGGTGATTACATGGGGAGCAGGTTTGTTAGTGTTTCACCTCAGTAGTAAGGAAATTACATGAGGGGGTTTGTTACAGTGTGTCACCACAGTAGTAAGCTGGGGTGTGTCAAAGGGTGGGGACAATGGGCGGGGTAAAATTTACTTTCAGAAAATTAACTTTCGCCTAGGATGGCAAAAATCCTTGCACCAGCCCTGAGCTCTAGAACAAGGTTTTTCCACAGGGCTTCACCAGGCCTTGATCCCACCCTGTTTGGAGTTGAAGGGAACAATCCCCCTGCCCCAGGTTCACATTCTGCCATAATATTCATAGACCACTAATTTTGGTTTCCACTTTTGCCTCATTGATGCATGAATATGATGAGTTCCTTAAAATCTCTCTTTATGTACGTTGGTCATGATGGTGGGCGCCATTTTCCAACAAAATACATGATTTGTTCCAGTAATGTCTTTTTGTGTACTGTATGACCTCTTTCATGTTGCTCCTATGTTTTTGCTTTGTATATTCTGCAGGCACAGGCTCCGTCCCTGTCTTGGGGGTCTCTTTGGAGGATAATTCCATTGGTATCACCTTCATCTCATCAGACTGGTTCCCAAGTCCTGAAATGCATTGGGAGGTGGATGGTGGCCCAGTGGTCTCAGACGGTCAGGAGATCATTCGTAACCAGAGCAATGGTCTGTTCCAGTTAGAGAGCAGAATTTTGCTGAACAGCCCCAGTGACGGCCACGTGTACGGCGCGGTGCGGCATCCAGTGACCGGGAAGGAAGTTGGACTTTATATGAAAATCTCAGGTGAGAGCCATGTTTCTGTTGTCTTCCAAAACCAACAGGTAGGTCAGGTCTTTGTTATCCTTGTACTTGTCTTGTCTAATATATATATATATATATACAGTGGGGCGAAAAAGTATTTACCGTATTTATCGGGGTACACCACGCACCGGCCTATAACACGCACCCTCATTTTACCAAGGATATTTGGGTAAAAAAAGTTTTTTACCCAAATATCCATGGTAAAATGAGGGTGCGTGTGTGCGCGTGTAAACCCTGATACATCCCAAGGAAAGGCAGGGGGAGAGAGGCCGTCGCTGCCCGCTTCTCTCCCCCTGCCTTTCCTGGGGTCTAGAGCCCTGCTGCCGCCCTTCTCTCCCCCTGGCTATCGGCGCCGCTGCCCGTTCTGTCCCCCTGACTATCGGTACCGGCACCCCATTGCTGGCGCCGACAGCCAGGGGGAGAGAAGGGGCAGCGGCACCCATTGCCGGCGCCGCTGCCCCGTTGCCTCCCCCCATCCCCGGTGGCATAATTACCTGGGTCGGGTCCGCGCTGCTCCAGGCCTCCGGCGTGCGTCCCCTGCGTCGTTGCTATGCACGGCGCGGCGCACTGACGTCATGCACCGCGCCGTGCAGCGCATAGCAACGACGCCGGGGACGCACGCCGGAGGCCTGGAGGAGCGCAGACCCGACCCAGGTAATTATGCCACCGGGGATGGGGGGAGGCAACGGGGCAGCGGCGCCGGCAATGGGTGCCGCTGCCCCTTCTCTCCCCCTGGCTATCGGCGCCGGTACCGATAGCCAGGGGGTGAGAAGGGCCGGCAGCAGGGCTCTAGACCCCAGGTAAGGCAGGGGGAGAGAAGCGGGCAGTGACGGCCTCTCTCCCCCTGCCTTTCCTGGGGCGGTATCGGCGTATAACACGCACATAGACTTTAGGCTAAAAATTTTAGCCTAAAAAGTGCGTGTTATACGCCGATAAATACGGTAGTCAGCCACCAATTGTGCAAGTTCTCCCACTTAAAAAGATGAGAGGCTGTAATTTTCATCATAGGTTGTAACCTCAACTATGAGAGACAGAATGAGAAAAAATCCATAAAAATCACATTGTCTGATTTTTAAAGAATTTATTTGCAAATTATGGTGGAAAATAAGTATTTGGTCACCTACAAACAAGCAAGATTTCTGTCTCTCGCAGACCTGTAAGGCTGCATTCACATCACGATTTCTCCAATTTCTCCATCCGACCTGAGTACACGATTTTTATAACTTAAAATCGTATGAAATCGTATATAAAGTCGGATCCATTGACCTCCATTAAAAAATCGGATCTATTACACACATCCGATTTGATCTGCATCCGATTTCACGAGATTTTTGTTCAGGTCTGAAATCGTGGTCAACCCCGATTTCAGACCCGAACAAAAATCATGTGAAATCGGATGCGGATCAAATCGGATGTGTGTAATGGATCCAATTTTTAAATGGAGGTCAATGGATCCGACTTTATATAAGATTTCATATGATTTTAAGTTATAAAAATCGAGTACTCAGGTTGGATGGAGAAATCGTGATGTGAATGCAGCCTAACTTTTTCTTTAAGAGTCTCCTCTGTCCTCCACTCGTTACCTGTATTAATGGCTCCTGTTTGAACTTGTTATAAGTATACAAGACACCTGTCTACAACCTCAAACAGTCACACTCCAAACTCCACTATGGCCAAGACCAAAGAACTGTCAAAGGACACCAGAAACAAAATTGTAGACCTGAACCAGGCTGGGAAGACTGAATCTGCAATAGGCAAGCAGCTTGGTGTGAAGAAATCAACTGTGGGAGCAATTATTAGAAAATGGAAGACACACAAGATCACTGATAATCTCCCTCGATCTGGGGCTCCACGCAAGATCTCACCCCGTGGTGTCAAAATGATCACAAGAACGGTGAGCAAAACTCCCTGAACCACTTGGGGGGACCTAGTGAATGACCTGCAGAGAGCTGGGACCAAAGTAACAAAGGCTACCATCAGTAACACACTACGCCGCCAGGGACTCAAATCATGCAGTGCCAGACGTGTCCCCCTGCTTAAGCCAGTACATGTCCGGGCCTGTCTGAAGTTTGATAGAGAGCATTTGGCTGATCCAGAAGAGGAATGGGAGAATATCATATGGTCAGATGAAACCAAAGTAGAACTTTTTGGTAAAAACTCAAATCATCGTGTTTGGAGGAGAAAGAATGCTGTGTTGCATCCATAGAACACCAATACCTACTGTGAAGCATGGGGGTGGAAACATCATTCTTTGGGGCTGTTTTTCTGCTAAGGGACCAGGACGACTGATACGTGTAAAGGAACGAATGAATGGGGCCATGTATCGTGAGATTTTGAGTGAAAACCTCCTTCAGCAAGGGCATTAAAAATGAAACGTAGCTGGGTCTTTCAGCATGACAATGCACACCGCCAGGGCAATCAAGGAGTGGCTTCGTAAGAAGCATTTCAAGGTCCTGGAGTGGCCTAGCCAGTCTCCAGATCTCAACTCCATAGAAAACCTTTGGAGGGAGTTGAAAGTCCGTATTGCCCAGCGACAGCCCCAAAACATCACTGCTCTATAGGCGATCTGCATGGAGGAATGGGCCAAAATACCAGCAACAGTGTGTGAAAACCTTGTGAAGACAGAAAACATGTGACCTCTGTCATTACCAACAAAGGGTATATAACAAAGTATTAAGATGAACTTTTGTTATTGACCAAATACTTATCTTCCACCATAATTTACAAATACATTCTTTAAAAATCAGACAATGTGATTTTATGGATTTTTTTTCTGTCTCTCCTAGTTGAGGTTATAACCTATAATGAAATATCAGCCTCTCATCTTTTTAAAATGACAGAACTTGCACAATTGCTACCTAATCATTTTGGGGAGGAAAAGCAACAAAGGAGGAAGCTTTTGTCCTCATATCCCCTCCTTAAATCCATATCCCCTCCTCATATCCCGACCCCAAATCTCCTCCTCATATATCTTTCCTCATATCCTGTCCCTATATCCCGTGCTCATTTCACGTCCCAATATCCTGTCCCCATACCCGTCCTCATATCCCGTCTTCATATCCAGGCCCCATATCCCAAACTCATATCTCATCCTCATATCCAGTCCCCATATCCCGTCCCCATTTCACATCCCAATATCCTGTCCCCATACCCGTTCTCATATACCGTCTTCATATCCTGACCTCATATCCAGTCCCCATATCCCAACCTCATATCTCATCCTCATATCCGAACCTCATATCCCAACCTCATATCCCGTCCTCATATCCCTGCCTCAGGTGGGGCTGAGTTGTGATGAAGATATTATAAGCTGAAAATAAAAAGGGGTGTGGCTTAAATGTTGGGCGTGGCTTTGCCAGATGGGGCATGGAATGCGGGAAGGATGTGGCTTGCCAGCCGGACTGATGCATCCACCTGGAGATGCAGAGCGGAGCTTGTGGA
The DNA here is from genome assembly GCF_029499605.1 of Hyla sarda. NCBI lineage: Eukaryota > Metazoa > Chordata > Amphibia > Anura > Hylidae > Hyla > Hyla sarda. The sequence goes on along the minus strand of NC_079197.1, from coordinate 172,948,636 downwards.
GTAAGGTACTGGAAGTCCTACATACTTGCATGGGACTTGAAACAAAAACCCCATCCTTCACATATGGGGGTAGGTTAGGGGTTAATTTAACTATTATATATTTTTAGTTGACTTATCAGTAACATGTGACCAAGTATTATCAAAATATCTCCAGCTGTTTGGAAGTTATGCTGGAACATATATTTCCCATAGACTTGTATGGGACTTTAAATAAAAACCTCGCCCCTGGCAAATGGGGGTAGGTAAGGGTTAAATTACATATCCTATGTTTCTGGTTGACATATAAGTAACATGTGGCCAAGTTTCATGTTAATATCTTCAGCCGTTTGGAAGTGATGCTGGAACATACACACACACATATACATGCATACAAACACACACATACACACACATACATACACACACATACATACACACACATACAAACACACATACATACACACACATACATACACACACATACATACACACACACATACATACACACACATACAAACACATACATACATACATACATACATACACACAAACACATACATACATACACACATACAAACACATACATACACACACATACAAACACACACATACATACACACAAACACATACATACACACATACATACACACATACAAACACATACATACACACACATACACACATACAAACACATACATACACACACACATATACACACATACAAACACATACATACACACATATACACACAAATACATACACACTCCTACATAGACACATACATGCACACACAAACATACATATATATATATATATACACTAGCTGAGTACCCGGCGTTGCCCGGTTTTTCCTTCCTAATCCTTGTTGGGGAGCAAAATAAACAAAGTAGGAAGCTTTTGACTTCATATCCCGACCTCATATATTGTTGTCATATCCCAACTCCATATCCGTCCTCATATCCTGACCTCCTATCCCGACCTCCTATCCCATCCTCCTATCTCGACCTACTATCCCGTCATCCTATCCCGACCTCCTATCCCGTCCTCCTATCTCGTCCTCCTATCCCGACCTCCAATCCCGACCTCCTATCCCGACCTCCTATCCCGTCCTCCTATCTCGACCTCCTATCCCGACCTCCTATCCCGTCCTTCTATCCCGACCTCCTATCCCGTCCTCCTATTCCATTCTCCTATCTCGACCTCTCATCCCGACCTCCCATCCCGTCCTCATATCCCGACCCATAATATGTGACCAGGTATTGAAATATCTCCAGCCGTACGGAAGTTATGTGGGAACATATATTTCCCATTGATTTGCATGGGACTTTAAGCAAAAACCCTGACCCTCACAAATGGGAGTAGTTAAGGGTTAAATTAACTATCCTATATTTTAAGTGGACATATAAGTAACATGTGACCAAGTATTATCGAAATATCTCCAGCCGTTTGGAAGTTATCCAGTAACATATATTTCCCATAGACTTGTATGGGACATTAAACAAAAACTCTGACCCTGGCAAATGGGGGTGAGTAAGGGTTAAGTAACATGTGACCAAGTTTCATGTTAATATCTTTAGCTGTTTGGGCGTGATGCTGGAACATACACACATACATACACATACATACACATACATACACACATATACATACATATATACACATACACACATACATAAATATATACACACACATACATACATACATACATACACACATATATACACACATACATACATACACACATACATACATACATATATACACACATACATACACACATATATACACACATACATACATACACATACATACACACACACATACACACATACATAAATATACACACACACACATACATACATATATACACACATACATACATACATACACATACATACACACACACATATATACATACATATACACACATACATACACACATACATAGATATATACACATACATACATACATACACACATACATACATATATACACATACACACATACATAAATATATACACATACATATATACACACATTCATACATACATATATATACACACACATACATACATACTGTACATACACACAAACATACACATATATATATTTATACACACACACACACACACATACATATATACACATACATACATACACACATACATATATACACACATACATACACACATACGTACACACTTACACATATACATGCATACACATACATACACACTTACACATATACATACATACACACCTACATACACATATACATACATACGAACATACATACACACTTACACACACACACATACATACACACTTACACACATACATACACACACACACATATACACACATACATACACACTTACACACACACACATACATACACACATACACACATACATACACACATACATACACACTTACACAAATAAATACATACATACATACATACACATACATACACACATACATACACATATACACACATACATACATACACACACACATACACATACATACACATACATACATACACATATATACACACATACATACATACACATACATATACACATATATACACACATACATACATACATACACACATACATACACACACATATTGAATTATATATATAACTGACTATTTCTTTGTCTCCCCAGAGGACATGTTTCCCCGTCTCTCATCGTGGGCGTACGCCTTCATCTTTTCCTCTTTGACATTGACAGCAGGAGCCATTTTTGCAATTGTTTACATCCAGAAGCAGCACAAACAACAAGGTGGGACTTAAATGATTTGTCCAGTTTAGAAAACAAATATTCTTACACCCTGTTAGGGCATTATATGTTATTAGAGAGGGGGGTCCTGTTCAGGACTTTCTTGATCAGACTAAACAGCAACTTCAAGGAGCTCCTCCTTCTCTGGAGGACCCAGCACATCCATACATTACCCAGACAGGCCACTGATGTCAATGGACACCATGTAATACTTACTTTTTCCTATGGGGGTGTTGTAGGAGAATTCACTACTTTATTTTAGTCCAGTTGATCGCTGAGGGTCCCAGGAGCTTGACACATTATGATCAGCTTGAAAAAACATGAATGCAAGAACATCTGTCCGGGTTTTGTTTTGTTATATTTCTTATTGGTGTGGTAGATTCTCTGAGCCGCAATTGGTTTGGTCCAGCTAGACTGGGGTGCATAGTCTAAGGCAGTGTCTAAAACTGTGGCCCTCCAGATGTTGCAAAATTTCAACTTCCAGCATGCCCGGACACCAAAGTTCTGTCTGGCTCCTCCAGAGGATGCACACTATCCCAGAAAGGTAAATCAAGGCTTCCCTCTAATCTCCCTTAGTGTAGTGGTTTTCAAACTGCAACCCTGCAGCTTTTGCAAAACTTCAACTCCAAGGATGCCCGGACAGCCGAAGGCTGTCTGGGTATCCTTGGAGTTGAAGTTTTGCAACATATGGTGGGCCACAGTTACAGTAAATGGTCCTTATAGGCCAATGTTTTCCAACAAGGGTGCCTCCAACTGTTGCAAAACTACAACTCCCAGCATGCCCGGACATTATGCTGCTTGGGTCCAGGAGTGAAATGTTGCCCTGCAATTCTGGGGTTTTGTATTTTTTTAAGTTTACACCATTTACCATATGGGAATAATAATGTTATATTGTAATAGTTTGGACAATTTCGCACGCGTCGATACCTAATATGTTCATTTTTATTATGTTTACATGTTTTTTATATGGAGAATGGGAAAAGGGGGTGATTTGAACTTTTTAAATGGAAGGGGTTAATGTGTCTCTTTTAATCTTTTATTAAACTTTTTTTTTAACACTTTATTAGTCCCCTCAGGGGACTTTGAGAAAGAATCATCAGATTCCTTGTAGAGATCAATGCAGTTCCATGGAACATTATTAATCTGTGTGCTCTGCGATCATTTGGTAGAGCCTGGTGAAGCCAGGATCTATCAATGACAGAGCCATGGACCAAATGGAAGCAGAGATAAGCCCTCCGGCTACCTCCACAGTGGATCGTCCCCCCCGTGATCGTGCTGCAGGGGGGTGATCCACCCCACTAGACCACCAGGGATGGTTTAAAGCTCCCCTTAGATGCCGCTGTTAGCTTTGACAGCGGCAATCTAAAAGGTTAATAGCCGGCTGCGGTGATAGCTGCATTGCGGCTATTAGCAGCGGCCCCCAGCTACAGCAATCAGCTGAGGGCCCCCAGGTATGGAGCGGGCTTGAGTCAGGGGCCCGCTCCATACACCCTGAGCGGCACCATGATGGACTAAGTCCGTCATGGGTCGTAAAGAGTTTAAAAATCCTCTCGGCCGGCAATTTGCTGCCACTGGGAAGGTGCCGCCTGGGTCCTATGGACCCAGCAGGACCCATTGTAGGGCCAGCCCTGAATGTTCCTGCTGCTTGCCCCCACAATGATGTATGGTTATATCTGTTTGTTGTCATCGGAATATTCATCCATTGGTGGCAACAGCGCGGATGGGGCAGTAGTGTAGACAGGACTGGTGCCAAGGATGAGATGCTAGAAGATAAGGCAGGACCATAGTCAGAAAACAGGCATGGGGTAAGAAATAGTGATGGTAGGAGAGTTATCAAGGAACAAGGCCTAGGTCAGGGTTAACGTTGGAGTCAAGATCAGGATAACAAAGTACAAACATGAAAAATAGGCAAATGTTAAACTCCAAACTCCAATGTAAAGCCAAATGCCTGTAAAAAATGTCATCAGCTAATACTGGTTGCTATGGCAACTTGGTGCCACCGGACGTGATGAATGGGAGATCCATAGCTGGATCATGGCTGAAGACGGGCTTCATGAAAAAAGCTTATGGTTGGCGAGAAACTGGACACAGCTATGGACTGGACCCAAAACTTCTCACCGGGAAGGGTAACAACCCCCAATCGGTTCTTGACCCAGCCAGCTATAAAAAAGGTATTGATTAGATATTTTATCTAATAAAAACAATGGGGAAGATTTATCAAAACCCGTCCAGAGGAAAAGTGGCCCAGTTGCCCATAGCAACCAGTCAGATTGCTTCTTTCATTCTTCAGAGGTCTTGTTAACAATGAAAGAAGCGATCTGATTGGTTGCTATGGGCCACTTTTCCTCTGGACAACTTTTGATAAATCTCCCCAAATGGAGATCTTCCTAGTATTAGAAATATTGCAAGGGGTCAGGGGTGGTAAATTCTGACCACCGGCTAAAAGTTATGGACATCAGTGTTGGCTTCTCTGCTATTTGGGTTCCATGATTATGATCTGAAGACCAGCCAAGTGGGTGGCATGTTACCACCTAGGGGATAAGATGTCTGATCACGGGGGGTCCCGCCGCTTGGGCCCCCGCGATCTCCCTGCTGCACCCGGCATTAATTTAGAACATCGGGTGTAGCACCGGAGGTGTGTGACGTCACGGCCACGCTCCCTGAATGCAAGTCTATGGGAGGGGGCGTGAAGGACGTCACGCCCCCTCCCATAGACTTGCATTGAGGGGGCATTGCCGTGACGTCACGAGCGGGCATGGCAGTGACGTCACGATTCTCCACCTGGCATCGACAGTCATCCGGCACTGACCGAAGTTCGCTCCGTGCATCGAATGTCTGGGCACAGAATCTAATCTTGTTTTCTCCCTCTGTTTTAGCGGACCTCCGCAGGACCATAGGTGAGCTATGACGCCATATATCAGTATTAACCAGGTATAGTGACTGGTATCCTGTGTTGATTTCGGTTTCTCTGTTTTTACAGATGATCTCTCTTCTGAAGTTGGTAAGTTTCCCATTTCATTACAAAATCCAAAAATTGAGCACCAATTCTATACAAATGACACCTTGTACCCACGGCCCATGATGTGCTAAAATGAAGACGTGCCAACCAAACCGGACTATCAAATGATGGAAGGTCAAAATGTTTCATGCTTATCTTGGATTTTACCTTATTCTTCTACCCTGTAAACCATAATCTTGGGCAAAAAAAATAAACTTTTCCGGGTTGGCCGTCCACTCTACCAAAACCCTTTCTCCATCCAGCCGGCCTGATGCTAGTTGGTCTACCAACCATGGTGAAAGTGGCCTGGGCCTCCTCACCCTGCACAGGTCCATATTGCTTTTCCTATTGCACAAAAAATGAAATAAAAAATAAATAAATATATAAATATACAAACATATTTATATATATATATATATATATATATATATATATATATATATATACGGTATGTATATATATATATATATATATATATATATATATATATATATATAAATATATATATTTTTTTTATTTTTTTTATTTTTATAACATCTTTATTTTATTATTCCTTTTTACCTCAACCACTATAATATTTACATCTTCATATAATTACAACCCCCATCACAAATAAAATCTCACATATTATTAAAGGGGTACTCTGGTGAAAAACTTTTTTTTTTTTTTTTTTTTAAATCAACTGGTGCCAGAAAGTTAAACAGATTTGTATATTACTTCTATTAAAAAATCTTAAACCTTCCAGTACTTATTAGCTGCTGAATACAACAGTGGAAATTCTTTTCCGTTTGAAACACAGAGCCCTCTGCTGACATCATGACCACAGTGCTCTCTGCTGACATCTCTGTCCATTTTTGGAACTGCCAGTGTAAAAAGAAATCCCCATAGCAAACATATGCTGTTCTGGACAGTTCCTAAAATGGACAGAGATGTCAGCAGAGAGCACTGTGGTCATGATGTCAACAGAGAGCTCTGTGTTTCAAAAAGAAAAGAATTTCCGCTCTAGTATTCAGCAGCTAATAAGTACAGGAAGGATTAAGATTGTTTCAATAGAAGTAATTTACAAATCTGTTGAACTTTCTGACGCCAGTTGATTTAAAAAAAAAAAAAAAAAAAAAAAAGTTTTTCACCGGAGTACCCGTTTAAAATCCCCAATTGACACTTTTTTTTTTACTTACAACTACACACTTCAATTCCTACTTCCAAGAGAGAAAAGGAAAAAAAAAAAAAAAGGAACAACATTTTTACATTTCGACCCTGCCGCACCGCTCCTCTACATCTCCTTTCCCTTCCGCGGCGTCTCCTCTTTCTCTTTTTTTCCAGCTGCTTTTACCATTTAATATTTTCCAAAGTATATATCATTATTATATTTCACTTAATTTAGCGCTTACTCCACTTGCCAAAAAGAGAATGTATCCTCCCATGACACCATCCTTCATAACTCTCTCGTGATCTACTGTTGATATGTTAATTACTTATCCCCAGGGTCAACAAGCTCGAGGAGAAACTACCGCTTATTTTAACTTACCGTATATACTCGGGTATAAGCCGAGTTTTTCAGCACAATTTTTCGGCCTGAAAAGGCCCCCTCGGCTTATACTCGAGTGAAAAAAAAATATACATACCGTTGTGGGGAGGGGGGGGGGGGGGTTGGCCGGTTCCCCCATCTTCGCTGCAGGGACCATCCGACTAGTGACGCTGCATTGACGACAACGCACATGGACGTCCGTGCGCAGCAGACGTCTGTGACTTCAATGCAGCGTCACTAGTCTGGGGCCGGCCCGGAGTGGAGATGAGGGTCTCCTGATGAAGATGGATGGCCCAGTCCGGCTCACCCTCCCCACCAGCATGCGGACGGTCCCTGCAGCTACTAAGCAACAGGACCGAGAGAACTGGGGAGGCGAGTAGACAACGTGGGGGGGCCTATATGATGACGGAGGGGGCGGTCTGGATGATGACAGGGGGATATAGATTGGGGGTGATGATGACAGGGGGTTCTGGATGATGACAGGCGGGGATGATGTATTTTCCCCCCTAGGCTTATATTCGAGACCCAGTCCCAGGTACTCCCAGGTTCTGGGGGTGAAAGTAGGGGCCTCGGCTTATATTCGGGTCGGCTAATACTCGAGTATATACAGTAATCTAGAATTTTTTTCTCATTTCAAACTTTCATACAACCCTATATTAAAGGTATTAAAGGGGTACTCCGGTGGCAACTGGTGCCAGAAAGTTAAACAGATTTGTAAATGACTTCTATTAAAAAATCTTAATCCTTCCAGTGCTTATTAGCTGCTGAATACTACAGAGGAAATTATTTTCTTTTTGGAACACAGTGCTCTCTGCTGACATCATGACCACAGTGCTCTCTGCTGACATCTCTGTCCATTTTAGGAACTGTCCAGAGCAGCATATGTTTTCTATGGGGATTTTCTCCTACTCTGGACAGTTCTTAAAATGGACAGAGATGTGGGCAGAGAGTTCTGTGTTAGAAAAAGAAAATAATTTCCTCTGTAGTATTAAGCAGCTAATAAGTACTGGAAGGACTGAGATATTTTAATAGAAGTCATTTACAAATCTGTTTAACTTTCTGGCACCAGTTGATAAAAAAAAACTTTTCCACCAGAGTACCCCTTTAAATAAAAGTGGAAGGGCCCACAACATACAAGAGAAAATATATATATATATCTTTAAAATTTTATTTGACAAACAAAAATTCTGCTCAGTTGAAATGAATGTTCAGCCAGGATTGTCCAATTATTTCAAGTCCCCATTTTCTCATTTTAGCTTGGAGAAAAGCCGTTATGACTCCAGGTAAGTGACCATATTATTTATCTGGGGTCTTCCTCACCAGAGGCTTTTACCCTTTTTTTCCTGTCTAAATTTGGCGCAAATTTTTGGGGCACAGTTTTTGCACCTTTTCTTTGCGCCTTTTCGTTTACGCACATTCCTTTGGTTGGCTGTTGTATGTGCGTTTTCAGTCGGGTTTTTCCTATGGTCAGGAATTTATGAAAATGCTACTTTTTAATGAGGCGCATAATTTGGCACAAATCCATTAAAAGGGCGCAAGTCACCTCCATAAAAAAAAGTGGCATAGAAAAGACACATTACAAAAATTAGTTGAAATTAATAGAAGCAAATCACCTTGTTATTTGAAATATATATATATATACCGTATTTTTCGCCCTATAGGACGCACCGGCGTATAAGACGCACCCAATTTATAGGTGCAAAATCTAAAAAAATAAAGATTTTGAACTCAATAGTGGTCTTCAACCTGCGGACCTCCAGATGTTGCAAAACTACAACTCCCAGCATGCCCGGACAGCCAACGGCTGTCCGGGCATGCTGGGAGTTGTAGTTTTGCAACATCTGGAGGTCCGCAGATTGAAGACCACTGCATAGGAGGTAATACTCACGTGTCCCCGCCGCTCCCGACCCGTCACCGCTGCCCTGGATGTCGCTCCATCGCTGTCGCCGTGTCCCTGTCGATCCGGAACATCTCTGCTGCCGGCCGGGTATCCTCGCTCTCCGTCGTCGCCATCACGTCGTTACGCACGCCGACGCACGTACGCGACAACGAGGAAGGAGAGCGCCGGCCATACAGGGGATCCCTGAACGGAGAAGACACCGAGGAGGCAGGTAAGGTGTCCCCCCCCCGTTGTCCTGTAAGCACTAACCCGGCTATTCAGTCGGGCTGTTCGGGACCGCCGCGGTGAAATTGCGGCGGTCCCGAACTGCCCGACTGAACAGCCGGGTTAGTGTCACTTTCACTTCAGACGCGGCGGTCAGCTTTGATCGCCGCGTCTGAAGGGTTAATACAGGACATCACCGCGATCAGTGATGTCCTGTATTAGCCGTGGGTCCCGGCCGTTAATGGCCGCAGGGACCGCCGCGATAGGGGTGTATTCACCGTATAAGACGCACCGACTTTCCCCCCCCCCCAAGAAAAAGTGCGTCTTATACGGCAAAAAATACGGTATATATATATATATATATATATATTTATTTATTTATTTATTTTTTCCTTTCAAAAATATAACAAAAAAAATAAAACTTTGTTAATAATTATTTTTTTTTATTTTTTTTCAATATGATTAGGATTAGAGATGAGCGAACTTACAGTAAATTCGATTCGTCACAAACTTCTCGGCTCGGCAGTTGATGACTTTTCCTGCATAAATGAGTTCAGCTTTCAGGTACTCCGGTGGGCTGGAAAAGGTGGATACATTCCTAGGAAAGACTCTTTCCTAGGACTGTATCCACCTTTTCCAGCCCATCGGAGCACCTGAAAGCTGAACTCATTTATGCAGGAAAAGTCATCAACTGCCGAGCCGAGAAGTTCGTAACGAATCGAATTTACTGTAAGTTTGCTCATCTCTATTTAGGATGGACATGTTTAAAAGTCCTTATATTTGTAATGTAAAATAAAGGACATTCACAATAAAGCCACTAAACTGCCCTGCAGTAACACACAAGGATTCACCTCTGAAAGAGCCATCACCTGAAAGGTGGGTAAATTCACAAATATGACAGTCATTTCCGAAATTGCACCAAATTTATAGCCTGACTTTTTGTAAATTTGGTGCGGTGAGTTAAAATTCCACCCATGAAAATAAAGGAGCAAAAAAACACATACAACAGCCATTATTCCTAAATACCCCCCCCCCCCCCCCCCCCCCCATTATGTTAAGTCCAGAGACAGCCCTGTTGCCCCAACTTTTTAACTTCTTAGAGAAATTTTCAATTAATTTTTTGGGAGAGTGTAGTGGGCATGCTCTGTATCATGTGCAGGGAAAAAGAGAGGGGGACATTAATTACAGTGGTTTTTGTTATAGAAAAGTATAGTGGGCATGCTCTGTATCATGTGCAGAGGTCACTGATCAGGAAAAAGAGAGGGGGACATTAATTACAGTGGTTTTTGTTATAGAAAAGTATAGTGGGCATGCTCTGTACGATGTGTAGAGGTCACTGTGAAGGAGATGGCGGAATTAGGAAAAAATTATAGTGGGTGAAATGAAGCCTAGTTAATTCTCAATGGTTCTGATAGGAGATTGTAGTGGGCATGCTCTGTACCATATGCAGAGGTCACTGTGCAAGAGAATTGAGGAGGATATTAAACCAAATGGGTGATCAATCCCCTGTGGTATTCTACACCAGAGGTCCCCAACCCGGTCCATAATTCCCACCAACAGTCCAGGATTCGAATTTAACCCTGTTCTATTTTATTGCAGTAACTAAAAAACCCTGGAATTTTGCTGGACCTAGAGGACCGAGTTGGAGGCTGCTGTTCTACACCAAAGGACCCCAACCCAGTCCTTAAGGCCCACCCACTGGAGTAATTGAAAAAACCTGGAATGTTGCTGGGCCGTGAGGACCGAGTTGAGGACCACTATTCTACACCAGAGGCCCCCAATCCAGTCCTTAAAGGGGTTATTAAGGAAAAAATTTTTTTTATATATATATATATATCAACTGGCTCCAGAAAGTTAAATAGAATTGTAAATTACTTCTATTAAAAAATTTTAATCCTTTCAATAATTATCAGCTACTGAAGTTGAGTTGTTGTTGTTTTCTGTCTGACAACAGTGCTCTCTGCTGACATCTCTGCTTGTCTCAGGAACTGCACAGAGTAGAAGAGGTTTGCTAGGGGGATTTGCTTCTAAACTGGGCGTTTCCCGAGACGTGTGTAATCATAGAGAACTTAGACAGAAAAGAACACCTCAACTTCAGAAGCTCATAAGTACCGAAAGGATGAAGATTTTTTAATAGAAGTAATTTACAAATCTGTTTAACTTTCTGGAGCCGGTTGATATATAAAAAAAAGTTTTTTCCTGGAATACCCCTTTTAAGGCCCACCCACTGGAGTAATTGAAAATACCTGGAATGTTGTTGGTCCATGAGGACCAGGTTGGGGACCCTTGTTCTACACGTCCTATATCAGCATTTTACTACCTTTTTACTCAAGCTAAATGTCACCCTTCTCTTTCAGAACACATTACGTTAAGTCCAGAGACAGCCCACCCCGAGTTGTCCGTCGCCCCCAACTTCCTAACGCTCATGAATCGACGGCCGGTTGACCCATTTCCCTCGAGCAATTCCCGTTTTGAAACTGAGCGTTGCTGCCTGGGACTACCTGCCTTTTCCACCGGCTGCCATTACTGGGAAGTGGAGTTAGGCAATTGCCTGGAGTGGGCCGTTGGAGTGGCTTCCCCCCAGGTCAGGAGAAGAGGAGACGCGTATATGTTTCGACCCCAGGAAAACATTTGGTGTATCTCCCGTTTCGTAGAAGACTTTAGAGCCCTAGACACTCAAGAGGCTCCTCTAGCAGTGGGACAGCTTGAGCGAGTTGGGGTCTACCTGAATCTTTCGGGACCCCGGCAGCTTACCTTCTACGATCCAAAAACTTGGGATGCCCTCTATACATTCGATGGCGTTGGACATTCTAGAGAACGTGTCTTACCCTTCTTCTGGTTGGGCACAACTGGAGACACCGTGAGGTTGATGGGTGGAGACCAACAAGAAATCCAGAATGGAATTATGGGAAATTAAAGATGGTGGGAAGATTGAAGTGGACTGGTTCTGGTATTGACGGGTGAACTGTAAGATGCATATATAGTAGTGCAGTGGTCTTCAAACTGTGGACCTCCAGCCACCTGAGGAACCTCTTAAAGGGGTACTCCGGTGGAAAACTTTTTTTTTTTTTTTTAATCAACTGGTACCAGAAAGTTAAACAGATTTGTAAAATACTTCTATTGAAAAACCTGAATCCTTCCAGTACTTATCAGCTGCTGTATGCTTATAGGAAGTTCTTTCCTTTTTACATTTCTTTATTAGCCTGATCACATTGCTCTCTGCCGACACCTCTGTCCATGTCAGGAACTGTCCAGAGCAGGATAGGCTTGCTATGGGGATTTGCTCCTCCTCTGGACAGTTTCTGACATGGACAGAGGTGGCAGCAGAGAGCACTGTGGTCAGACTGGAAAGACTACACAACTTCCTGTGGAGCATACAGCAGCTGATAAGTACTGGAAGGATTAGGATTTTTCAATAGAAGTAATTTACAAATATGCTTAACTCTCTGGCACCAGTTGATTTAAAAGAAAATGTTTTTTCCAGCGGAGTACCCCTTTAAGTCTATAAAGGTTTTTGTTTTAGAATATACAGTGAAACCTCTCCAGGAGACCACCTTTATTGAGAAGACCACCTCCTTATCCAGACTAGATTTCATATGATGGATTTTTCAGTACGCCATATGGAGGGATGCTTTTTCTAAAATTTTGACTAAGAATGTTCCCAGAAATCTAATTCCCTTTTTCCCATTTCTTGCGCGTTTCACCTCCTCTTTACACTACAGAAGTGGTCTTAAAACTGAGGACCCCCACCTGTTGCAAAACTACAACTCCCAGCATTCCCGGACAGCCGTTGGCTGTCCGGGCATGCTGGGAGTTGTAGTTTTGCAACAGCCGGAGGTCCACAGTCTGAAGACCACTGGAGTAGTGTATAGAGGAGGTGAAACACGTAAGAAACTGGAAAAAGGAAATAGACCATTTTTTCCTAAATTTGTGTTCCTTCTCAGGACTGTTCCAAATATTCCGACTTTTGAAGATAGAAAGAGGAATTCCATTAATCCAGCGTTCGAGTCATCCGACACTTTGCACATTACTGACTGGTGACCAATAATCACACCTGACTCAAAAGTTTATTACAGCTTCTGGATGATAATCTGGAATGTCTGTCTATCTACTCACGCCTGGGCCTATAGTTGCCGGATAAGTGTATGATTGTAGGGGCCCGACTGGTGGGAACCCCCGCAATCTTGAGAACAGGTCTACAGGGGTTCTAGTGTGCATACTCGTTCATACTATACAAGCACGCCCACTGTCCTTCCATTCAGATGGGAATTTAGGAAGGCCCATTCTTGAGGGGATGGGGGAGTCATCGGACCCCCGCTATCATGTCTATCCTGTGAATAGGGGATAATTACCCATGGTAGCAAAACCCCTTTAAATCATTAGTCCAAATGATGCTGCAAAAAGTACAGATATTTTATTTAAAGGGAATGTATTACCTATATATTTTTGTACGAATAAAAATGTTGTATTGTTACATATTCTTTTAATCGTTTTTTCTTTTTTTTTTTTTTTACTTTATGATTGTATGTTTGTGTACTCTAGTTTCTGTACATAATAATAGGGGCGGCCATCTTGCCTGGACTGTTGGTTTGTGCCGTTCGGAAATTTGTTGTACAGCTGCCAAACGGACATAAGAAATATAAGTTAGAAAAAGACTTATTGATGTTTATGGGAGAGTGTAGTGGGCATGCTCTGTAACATGTATAGAATCACTGTGCAGGAAGTGGAAGGAAGGAGGAAAACAAAAATCACAATGGGTGGGGACCTAAATAAATTCTTAATTATTTCTATGGGGGAGTGTAGTGGGCATGCTCTGTAACATGTGTAGAATCACTGTGCAGGAAGAGGAAGGAAGGAGGAAAACAAAAATCACAATGGGTGGGGACCTAAATAAATTCTTAATGATTTCTATGGTGGAGTGTTGTGAGCATGCTCTGTAACATGTGTAGAATCACTGTGCAGGAAGAGGAAGGAAGGAGGAAAACAATAATCACAATGGGCAGAGAATTATAAAAGATTTCTATAGGAGAGTATAGTGGGCATGCTCTGTAACATGTGTGGAGGTCACTGTTCAAAAGGAGGGAGGAAGAAGACCATAATCAGGAGGTGGACTTTAATCGCAGTGGGTGAGGGCTAAGAAACATTCTCAGTGATTTCTATGGAGGAATGTACTGGGCATGCTCTGTAACATGTACAGAGGTCACTGTGAAGGAAAAAGAAGGAATGAGAAAAACATCATAATTGGTGGGGGGGGGGGGGGCGATAGATTCTCAATGATTTCAATGGGAGATTATAGTGGGCATGCTCTGTACCATGAACAGAGGTCATAGTGTAGGAATAGAGAGGTGATCATTATTGCAATGGGTGAGGGCCTAGAAAGTGTATTGATGATTTCTGTGTGAGATCGCAGTGGGTGAGGGCTCAGAAACATTCTAAGTGATTTCTATGGGAGAGTGTAGTGAGCATGCTCTGTAACATATACAGAGGTCACTGTGCAGGAGGGGGGCATTAATCACAGTGGATGAGGGCTTAGAAAAATCCTTAGTAATTTGTATGGGGCAGTATAGTGGGCATACTCTGTAACATATGCAGGGGTCACTGAAAACAGCACAATTAGGGGCATTTGAATACATTCTCAATTATTTCAATGGGAGATTGTAGTGGGCATGCTCTATAACATAAACAGAGTGCAGGAATAGAGAGGTGATGATTATTGCAATGGGTGAGGGCCTATAACATGTGCAGGGAGGAGGGAGACCAACATTAAAGGGGTACTCCGGTGGAAAACTTTTTTTTTTTTTTTTATCAACTGGTGCCAGAAAGTTAAACAGATTTCAGTACTTATTAGCTGCTGAATACTACAGAGAAAATTATTTTCTTTTTGGAACACAGAGCTCTCTGCTGATATGACGAGCACAGTGCTCTCTGCTGACATCTCTGTCCATTTTAAGAACTGTCCCGAGTAGGAGAAAATCCCCATAGAAAACATATGCTGTTCTGGACAGTTCCTAAAATGGACAGAGATGTCAGAAGAGAGCACTGTGGTCATGATGTCAGCAGAGAGCTCTGTGTTCCAAAAAGGAAATAATTTCCTCTGTAGTATTCAGCAGCTAATAAGTACTGGAAGAATTAATATTTTTTAATAGAAGTAATTTACAAATCTGTTTAACTTTCTGGCACCAGTTGATTAAAAAAAAATTTTTTTCCACCAGAGTACCCCTTTAATCCTGATGGGTGGGGGGGTCCATGCTTGGGGCCAGAGAGCCACTATGAAAGGTAACATCCACTTTGGCGGCCATATTTTCCAGCTTTCCCAGGTGATATCCGCTGTTCTACAGAATTTACAGAAGCCATCACAAGGCTGTATATCAGTGTTTCCCAACCAGGGTGCCTCCAGCTGTGGCAAAACTACAACTCTCAGCATGCCCAGACAGCCTTTGGCTGTCTGGGCTTGCTGAGAGTTGTAGTTTTGCCACAGCTGGAAGCACCCTGGTTGGCATACACTGCTGGCTGTCCGGGCATGCTGGGAGTTGTAGTTTTGCCACAGCTGGAGGCACCCTGGTTGGCACCACTGCTGGCTATCCGGGCATGCTGGGAGTTGTAGTTTTGCCACAGCTGGAGGCACCCTGGTTGGCACCACTGCTGGCTATCCGGGCATGCTGGGAGTTGTAGTTTTGCCACAGCTGGAGGCACCCTGGTTGGCACCACTGCTGGCTATCCGGGCATGCTGGGAGTTGTAGTTTTGCCACAGTTGGAGGCACCCAGGTTGGCATATACTGCTGGCTGTCCGGGCATGCTGGGAGTTGTAGTTTTGCCACAGCTGGAAGCAACCTGGTTGGCACCACTGCTGGCTGTTCGGACATGCTGGGAGTTGTAGTTTTGCCACAGCTGGAGGCACCCAGGTTGGTAAACACTGCTGTATATACAGAAGTCAATGCCGCCTGACTATAGACCTGTATGATGTATAATGTATCCGCACATCATATCCTCCAAATATTCTATACTGTCACGTGGATGATAACTATAATGTAATCATCGGATGACTACACACAAATCTGCATTGCCATCTATCTAAGCGTCTTATCCACATACTAGAAAGCTGAAGAGTGCGGCACATCCCCATGCAGCCGCCACATCCCGGGATCTTACACCTCCGGGCAGCCGATCCCTAGATTATACACAGACAGGTCAGATACCGGTAATTCAGGACGAGTCAGTCAGGAGACTAAGATCTCACTTAATGGCAAAATAAGATATCGTTTACATAGATTTGCATACTCGTGTGCTGAGCGCGGCAAACACTGGCGCGGGACTCATATCCTGCTTACAATAGATGCAAATATGCCGCCTGCTGGGTTGGCAGCTGACATTCTCATAGATGCTTGTCTACTAACAATAGACATCCATGGACTGTCCCCAGGACTGTCTCCGTAAGGGTACGTTAACACTGCGGAATTCCTGCAGAATTCTGTGAGCGGAATTCCGCGCAGGGAACATTACCATCAGTGCTGACCTGCAGCATGCAAGCCTCCTCCCTCCCCCTCCCCACCCTTCCTGCTTGGCTTCCATTTCTGAGACTTGTACAGGTGTTCATGCTGCAGCTCAGCACGCCCTCTAGAACTCCTGAACTTGGAAGGAAAACATGATTTTATAACTATGCAAAGACTAACAATAGACATCCATGGACTGTCCCCAGGAATGTCTCCCTAAGACACTGTGACTGTGACACTGTGAACATTACCATCAGTGTGAATGGGTCTTCCCCGAGACCCATTCACACTGAGGAATTTCAGCATAATTCCACTGCTGAAATTGTTCCGCACAGAGAATGAACATGTTCATTCTTTGTGCGGAATTCCGTGAGCACTGCAAAGCCGTCAATGGTGACGGCGCAGTGCCGCGCGGTCCTACTGCCGAAGTATTTTCGGCAGGGGCTGGCAGACGGAATCTCCGCTCGCGGGATTCTGTGAGCGGAGATTCCGCAGTGTGAACGTACCCTAATAGAGAATAGAAATCCTGTATCCCCTGATGCACCCTCAGCTGTGCAAAACCCATCTGCAAAGTAAAGTCAGGGTTTAAAGGGGTACTCCAAATTTCCCCAAATCAACTGGTGCCAGAAAGTTAAACAGATTTGTAAATTACTTCTATTAAAAAAATCTTAATCCTTCCAGTACTTATCAGCTGCTGTATACTACAGAGGAAGCTGTGTAGTTATTTCCAGTGTGACCACAGTGCTCTCTGCTGCCACCTCTGTCCATGTCAGGAACTGTCCAGAATACAAGCAAATCCCCAGAGCAAACATCTTCTGCTTTGGACAGTTCTTGACAAGGACAGAGGTGTCAGCAGAGAGCACTGTGGTCAGACTGAAAAGAACTCCAAAAAGAAATACAACTTCCTGTGGAGTATACAGCAGCTGATAAGTACTGGAAGGATTAAGATTTTAAAATAGAAGTAATTTACAATCAAGTTTTTCTTCCAATCGTGAACTATAGTGAGAGTTTTGGCTTCTTCTGGATCAACCAGTAGGAAAAGTTGGACTGGCAGAAATAGCACCAAATAGCACCAAAACTACAACTACTTAACAAATACTAAATGTCTCTTAGCTGATGGCTGCTTGCATGAGTATAAAATCATGTTTTTCTTCCAAGCTCAAATGTCATAGAGGCTGTGCTGAGCTCCATCATGCAAGCCTCCTCCCTCCCCCACCCTTCCTGCTTGGCTTCCATTTCTGAGCCTTGTACAGACATTCACGCTGCAGCTCAGCACGGCCTCTAGAACTCTTGAACTTGGAAGGAAAACATGATTTTATAATTATGCAAAGAGCCATCAGCTAAGAGACAGATATCACTTGCTGTCCATGTCTGCAGCTCTGAGCATGATACAGGGTAGTGTTTCCCAACCAGTGTGCCTCCAGCTGTTGCCAAACTACAACTCCCAGCATGCCGTTGGCTGTGTGGCCATGCTGGGAGTTGTAGTTTTGCAACAGCTGGAGACACCCTGGTTGGGAAACATTGGCCTATAAGGAATATTTGACTGTGCTTTATAGTGAGAGTGTTGTTGTCTTCTTCTGGATCAACCAGTAGGAAATGTTGGACTGGCAGAACGAGCACCCATATCAGCCATATAGAATCCTTAGAGGGTGGCACCTGGTGCGTTGGCATCAGAACAGACACTGTGGGCCCTTACACGCTTCTCCCTGTACACGCAGGAACATGTAGGTGAGGGAAGGCAGTGACATCACCGGTGCCAGGTGTACGCACATTGTTTATGCTAAATACCATAATAAAACCTACATTAAAAATCACTTATTCCGCCCACGGCACACGTCCTCGCACCGCGCCAGCTCGGAGAGAGAGGAATAAACCATGTAAATGTAATCGCAAAAGTAAGAAATGAAGATTCTTGTGCCGGAAATTGGTGGAGAGCCCCTGAAAAGTGAAGGGCTAAAGGGTATTATGAGATCTGCAGCTGTCCAGCAAATGCAGTACCACTCCTGGCCATTAGGAATGCCATACTGGCTGCTCATCGCTCCTCCAGGCCACCAACAGTCCAGGACTGGAATTATTCCCTGTTCTATTTTAATATAACAACTGAAAAAGACTGGAATGTTGGTGAATCTTAAAGGGGTACTCTGCCCCTAGACATCTTAGCCCCTATCCAAAGCATAGGGGATAAGATGTCTGATCGCAGGGGTCCCGCCACTGGGGACCCCCGCGATCTCGGCTTCGGCACCCCAGACATCCGCTGCACGGAGTGAACTTCGCTCCATGCCGGATGACTGGCGATGCAGTGCGGAGGCTCGTGACATTCACACTCCACTCGTGACGCCGCGGCCACGCCCCCTCGATGCACATCTGTGGGACTTGCATTGAAGGGGCCTGGCCATGATGTCACGAGCGGGGCGTGACCGTAACATCACGAGCCTCCACGTGGCACCCGACACTCTAAACGAGCGACGGGTGCAGCAGGGAGATTGCAGCAGCTGGACCCCCGAGATCAGACATCTTATCCCCCATCCTTTGGATAGGGGATAAGATGTCTAGGGGCGGAGTAACCCTTTAAGGACAGGGTGGACACAGACAACTGAGTACCACCATCTACCGGTCTACCTAGAACAAAATTGTGATGACTGGGTCAGAGCATCTCCAGAATGGCCAGTCTTCTCCGCAGGAGTGGGGAGTAAGGCGGCATTCACACCACGATTTCACCTTCTGATGCACAGATACGATTTCGGAAGCTCAAATCACCTGAAATGGTATCTGTCCATGGATAGGTACGGACAGATACGGAGCCATTAACTATTATGGGACTGCGGACCCGATTGTACTCAGCTAGTGACTATCATCTGGTCATTTTCTCAGGGGATCCGATTTTTGACTCAGACTGAAAATCGTGGTCTGACATCACAGATTGTCCACAGTCAGAGGGACCATACTGAGCCCTGGCCACCATTGTCTACAGTGAGCACCAGACTAGATGAGAGTTATACTGTGTAGGATGAGAGTTATACTGTGTAGGAGAAGCTTTATACTGTGTAGGGTAAGCGTTATTCTGTGTAAGATGAGAATTATACTGTGTTGGTTTAGCGTTAAACTGTGTAGGATAAGAGTTACACTGTGTAGAGTAAGCCTTATACTGTATAGGGTGAGTCCTATACTGTGTAGGGTAAGCATTATACTGTGTATAGTGAGCGTTATACTGTGTAGAGTAAGCATTATACTGTGAAGGATGAACATTATACTGTGTAGGGTAAGAGTTATACTGTGTAGGGTAAGCATTATACTGTGTAGGGTAAGCACTATACGATGTAGGGTGGGCATTATACTGTGAAGGATGAGCATTATACTGTGTAGGGTAAGAGTTATACTGTGTAGGGTAAGAGTTATACTGTGTAGTGTGAGAGCTATACTGTGTAGGGTACGCGTTATACTGTGTAGGGTAAGCTCTATACGGTGTAGGGTGAGCATTATACTGTGTAGGGTAAGAGTTATACTGTGTAGAGTAAGCGTTATACTGTGTTGGGTAAGCACTATACGATGTAGGGTGAGCATTATACTGTGAAGGATGAGCATTATACTGTGTAGGGTAAGAGTTATACTGTGTAGGGTAAGAGTTATACTGTGTAGTGTGAGAGCTATACTGTGTAGGGTACGCGTTATACTGTGTAGGGTAAGCTCTATACGGTGTAGGGTAAGCATTATACTGTGTAGGGTAAGAGCTATACTGTGTAGGGTAAGAGTTATACTGTGTAGGGTAAGCGTTATACTGTGTAGGGTAAGCTCTATACGGTGTAGGGTGAGCATTATACTGTGTAGGGTAAGAGCTATACTGTGTAGGGTAAGAGTTATACTGTGTAGGGTAAGCGTTATACTGTGTAAGGTAAGCTCTATACGGTGTAGGGTGAGCATTATACTGTGTAGAGTAAGTGTATATACTGTGAGTGTGCACTCACTAGTCAGTCGCTCCCAGTTGAGTAAACTGGAACATAAAACACTGACCTATCAGCCCCATTCACACACCGCACCACCAATCTACGTGACAGCACCCGGCAGCGGCACATCTCACTTTCTGGCGATGAAAATCTTTTTTCCCTTTGTCACTCGGTGACTTCAGTTCTATATAAAGAAAGTTCACACAGGTTTATAGACTATAATAAAATAAAGATGGAATCCAAATGTCACCTCCGCGCACAGCGCCACAGCGAGCAACACAATCCGATATAGTGTTTCCATTGTACTTTGTCAGCTGAAAACCTGTCCTGGCCTAAGGCTTTTCCACAGCTGAGGGTTTGCTACAATTGTGTCCGGTCAAAACATGAGCAGCGCAGATTTCTCTCTCCTGTTCTGATGATCCGTGACAATGTATCAGTGCAGGGAAAATGGGTCAGCCCAGAATACACAGGGCATAGCTTACGGCAATGATCCCCCAACTTGTGTGCCTCCAGCTGTTGCAAAACTACAACTCCCAGCATGCCCTGACAGCCGAAGGCTGTCAGGGCATGCTGGGAGTTGTAGTTTTGCACCTGCAATTAAGTCACTAGTCAAGGAATAGGAAGCACCTAAGACCTTTAACGCATGCTGGGAGTTGTAGTTTTGCACCTGCAATTAAGTCACTAGTCAAGGAACAGGAAGCACCTAAGACCTTTAACGCATGCTGGGAGTTGTAGTTTAGCACCGGCAATTAAGTCACTAGTCAAGGAATAGGAAGCACCTAAGACCTTTAACGCATGCTGGGAGTTGTAGTTTAGCACCGGCAATAGAGCCACCAGTCAAGCAATAGGATGCACCAGTACAATGCACCTAAGACCTTCAACACATGATGGGAGTAGTAGTTTTGCAGCTCCAATAGATCCATAAGTCGAGCAATATGATGCACCAGTGCAATGCACCTAAGACCATCAACACATGATGGGAGTTGCAGCTTTGCAACAATGTAAGAGCCACAGGTTAGAGAATGCATTTTCCCCACTTACCCCCTGATGAAGCTGTCTAGTGGTGAAACATGTCTGGGAAAGACTTTGATAAAAATTTGTGGCCATTGGTCCTTATAGTGCTGGGTGTAGATGCAGGCACACACCCGCGTATGTAAACCGCAGAGACAACACTGCTAGCTTTTTAATACATTTGAATATATATATATATATATATATATATATATATATATATATAGTCACACCGACGGGACACAGTTTTGGTAACGGGAACGGGAACACAAGGGTAAAATAGTAATAAAGTTTAAAAACCCAGCGCAAACTTTTGGTTACTCTAATGAAACCGCGCCGAGACACGCTGAAACACGCTGAGACACGCTGAGACACGCTGAGACTTATAGTTCCCCCATCAATGACAAGCAGTTTGCCCTAGTTCTGCATTCCGTACACACAATATGTAAAGTAACTCTTGTGACTTTGCAGCATTGTTTGCTATCCCCTCCTTTTTTTGGGGGGGGGGGGGGGGGGAGGCCCAGATTGATAGGGCCCCCCCCCCCCCCCCCCGTCACCCCTCCAGGGGCGGTACCGTGCCGGGCCACCTGCGTGCGTCACTGGGACAATCGCTATAGGTGACAGGTCCCTTATCAATGCACCTGCCGAGAGCGAGAGAGAGAAAGAGGGAGTGAACGGAGGGAAAAAAAGACGGGACCTGCACTAGGTGAGACTTCCAGACGGACAGGTTGGGCGAGATTCCCTCAGCTGCACTGGGCCAGATTAGACAGCCCTGAAAAAGTGTCCGTAAACTAACAGGAGGTCACACGGAGGAGGACGCTCTGCGGGAAAGGGAGACGCTCTGCGAAACCACAAAAGATTCGCCATAAATACTGCGGAATATAATGTAACCCGGAGCACCGGTGATAACAGACGGTGAGAGACTATGATACTATATAGAGAGAGGGAAGAGAGCGGAGCTAAGAGAGAGCGCCCGGTGCCAGCATCCACCGTGACGTGCAGGGATACACATCCTGCCAGGCACCACAGGGCACCGGCACATGTCATAGCGGACGGCTGGCACCGACTCACCTGCAGCCCCAACAGTGTAACAGTCTTATTTTAGTATTACAATTTTTCATATATTTTTTTTAATTCTTATATTCTTATTATATTATCACTATGTCTATTATTTTCATATTTTTTTCCTTACTTTACTATAAAATTTTTGGGATTTTTCCTTTATATTATTATAATTTTTATATTATTATTTATATGATGTTATTATTATTTTCTCTTACTAATACATATATATATACATATATTTGCTATTATTTGCTTCTTATATATTATTACTTTCTCTTACTAGTATATATATATATTGCTATAATTTTATTCTCATATTACTATTTCATTTTTTTATTAAAATTTTTTTACTATATTATTTTATTGGAATTTTTTCCCCCGCTATATCCTTCTTCTTTTATTATATACTTATTTATATGAGGTTATTATTTTTCCTACTATTTTTAGTTTTTTTATGTATTATTTTGCTATTGTTTTATTCTTATATTACTATTTCTATTTATTAACTTTTTTTTGTCCATATTTTACTATATTATTTTATTCAGATATTTCTCCCCGCTATTTTATTTATTTATATGATGTTATTATTATTTATATTAGGTTATTATTATTTTTCGCACTATTCTTTATTTTTTATCTATAATTATTCTATTTTTATATCACTATTTCTACAATTTTTCTTCCAATTCTTTATTATTTTTTTTAATAATTTTTCTATATATTTTCTTTTGTGGTTATTTATATTGTTATCAATATTTATATTATTATTATTATATATTTTGTTATTATTATGCTAGTTGTATTACTTTTTTTCCCCTTTATTTATTCTTTATAATTTTGGGATTTATTCATGCAATTATTTTATTATACTGTTATTTCTATTATCTATAAATTATTTTGTGAGTATTTTAGTTCTATTTTTGTTTATCTCTTATATTCATTATTTTTATTATCCTCCAACCTGGGGCTTGCCGGCCTGACAGCCATGCTGGGAGTAGTTGTAGTTTTCAAAAGTCGACGAGCCCCAGGTTGGGTACCGCAGTATTACAGGCACTTACGTTCTCCGCAGTGAAATCCTTTGCAAAAAAAATAAAGTAAAATGCAAATATATCTAAACATAGACATAATATACATAGACAAACATAGCAGAGCTGAGTTTGTTCTCAGGTCATGCTCACTATATCACAATGCGGTTTTACATAGGACTGCAGGTAAGTTGCATCAAATACCTTAACTCAGCTTTACAGCCCCAAGGAATGAGATGACGTCAGCTCTGCTATATATAACCACATCAATAAAATCTATTTATACAGCAACATAGCAAAGCAGAGCAGAGGTGGCAGTCGTACATGGGCCCGGGTGCCTAAAGGGGCCCAAGCGTGCCATGTTAGATGCCAATGTTATGAATGGCACATGATACCATCGGATGCACAAGCAGATTGGAGTCTCAGCAGGACCGGTTCTGCCTATAGGCACAATAGGCAGCTGCCTACAGCGCCCTCTTGATAGGGGTGCCGCTCTGCCCGCTGCAAGAAAGTTAACGCTGGGAGTTGTAGTCCTGAAACAACGGGTGGGGTTTCCTTACACAAAGGTTGGCCAAATTCCGGTTGCCAACACCGGAAGGGGTCTTTGGCGAATCGAAAACACATCCTTAGTCCTTCGCACACAGCTGAAACTTTGTTACAATGTATCCCTTCTAGGTATCACCTACACTAATACATTGTAACAAACAATCACCTTACGTGACAAGGCTTAAATTCGTCACACGCCTATAGGTAGGTGTTGGCCGAACGCTTGTTTATCTGCCAGATTTCCCTGCGGTTCCAGTATGTACATGCACGCTCGGCTGAGCGTGCATGAATATACTGGGGCCCAAGGGAAATCTGTTCTCGTCGCCTGTCTGGGCATCCTGGGAGTTAAAGATACAGCGTTCAAAGATATATTACAATTTTCTCTCATTCACTGACAGAATGCAGAGGTCTTGAAATAGGGGGAAAAAAAGTAAAACATAGGTGATATATGATGAATAAACCTTATTGGTGTAAGATGGTGAAACCCGTTGGAGTAGCTTAGAGACATTGGCAGTGTCTGTTTGGTATGGTATAGCATAATCTTCTACATTAGTGGTCTCCAATCTGTGGACCTCCAGCTGTTGCAAAACTACAACTCCCAGCATACCTGGACAGCCGTTGGCTGTCCAGGTATGCTGGGAGTTGTAGTTTTGCAACAACTGGAGATACCTTGGTTGGGAAACACTACTGTAGCTGCTGTGGAGCTCAAGTAGAGCTATTGTTTGTGTGGACAGACAGTGAGGCCTTCCAGGCATCAGGCCGGGCCTAGCAACTTGGCAGCAGCTGGGGATTGCAGTACTAAACTTGTGCCCCCCAACGCAGCTAGGAATTGCACCTAATGCTGGGAGTTGTAGTTTTGCAACATCTGGAGGTCTACAGTTTGGAGACCACTGGTGTAGAAGATTATGATATACCATACTAAACAGACATTGCCAACATATGCTGCTCAAACAGGTTTCACCATCTCATACCAATAAGGCTTATTCACAGGATAAAGAAAAGTTTAGATCATTGTCCTGCACTATTCCCTACAGAGAGTAGATAATCCAGCACCAACGATATAGCCATATAATTCTTCATTTAAGAAAAATTACAATACATTGATGTAGAACGAACTGAGCCAACGCGTTTCAGCCAGGTGGCCTTAGCTATAGATCGTTGACTTAGCTCCTCAACATCCGCGCAATCAGAAGTTCTCAAAGATGAGACATCTAATAGGCCAGACCATTTTTGACATGAAAGCCTATGGACATTAGATGCCTTCAGAGCGCCATCTAGTGTAGGTGTACGCCAGGAAATCGCCCAGCGTATACCTCCGCCAGACACTGCGAAACTTGGGGTGAAAGTTTAGCTTCCCTAAAAAGGTCTCCTTACTCTATGAATGAGCTTTATTGAACATTCAGTCGTCATTACAAATGATACAATAAGTCACAATCATATAAAGCATGACGGTACAATATACAGCACAGGTTCCCTAAGCTATACACCATACCACATGCTACACTAACATTCCGCTACATCACACATTATAAAAGAATAAAGGGACCATAAGACATGCCAAGCTTTATCTCATTGGCTCATCTCATTGTTACCCAGTATCTCATGTCTATGGTGACACTTAGGGCCATATGACACAGAAGGGTTATCAGCTGAACAGGCTGATATCCCTTGTGTAATGATCAGCTGAACACTTTGATCACTGGTGATGCAAGACGACAAATGTGCGAACGATCAGACGTTTTTTTACAATGATTAGTAACTTCTGGATTTTCCTTTTTTTTTTTACAGATTTCGAATGACTAGACCTTACCATGGAGGAAGAGGAACAATCAACTTCTGCTCCTGAGGGTAATGAAACTGTCCCTGAGGATGATGGAACTGCCCCTGAGGGTGATGGAACTGCGCCTGAGGGGGATGGAATCTCCGAGTGTGTGATCTGCTTCACTCCATATGACACCCTCTTCCATCTTCCCAAGGTCCTCTCCTGCGGCCATATCTTCTGCCTGGAATGTCTTTCTCGAATCACAGTGGGGTCGACGGAGCCAGAATCCCTATCTTGCCCAATATGTCGGGTGCCGACCCCGGTTCCCCCCAAGAAGGGTCCTCCGGCGCTGTCTACTGACAGAGACTTGCTACAGAGGCTCAGCAGGTCACTAACTTGCCCGGCGCCCTCCTTGAGATTCAGCCGGAAAAAGGGACGCTTGTACGTGCCGCAAAGCAGCAGCCTCAACATCGACACCGACAGTCTTAGCGTGGACCTCGGTCGCCCACCACCAGCCCCTCATTCTCCTCGAGGAATATGCCGGTACTTGAGGTCAGGAGGCTGCGTCTTCTACGGCTCAATTTTTTTAGTTGTGGCCCTAACGGTGGCGCTGATCCTGGCTGGAATCTATATATTTTACCTGCTCCCTTGGCGTTACACTAATGCTCCAGGGTCATCTTCAGGACCTGGCGGCTTCAATGATACCTACACTCTGAATATGACGACCACCCCCATGAAGGCACATACCTGACACTGATCTGTCCAAGAGACTGCCCCAGGGAATACATTTCGTGTTGATCAGACATAGACTTGGAGAACAAAACTCGCTCTCGTGAGGATCTTACAATATGGGAGGACGTCAACGTTTTTGAAGGAATTATTGTTGGACGTCCCCGAGAAGCGTGTTTTTGTGTTTTCTTCTCCACGCCTCAGGTCTATTGTTGTATCACCAGAGATAATCTCCTCGTTCTTACACTGTTGACTGTAATTTCTGGATCCTATAATTAGTAAGTGCTAATGCGCAACTTTTCAGACATTCCAATGTTTCCTAAGGACCAATGCCTCATCTGTAATGGAACCCGACACGGTGCCATGTATGAGCCATGACGAGCCGAGGACTGACCCGGCCTTTCATTAATAACTTCCTGCTTTGTAATGAAGAATTTATATACTCTAAATTATTTTTTGACATGCATTTATTTAGTATCAAAACCATGAATACATATGATAGACTCTAGATTCTCCATGCAAAGCTGGAAAATAACTATTTCTTTTATTGCTTCTGACCAACAATGGTTTTTGGTTAAAGCCATTTTGTGATAATATGTTGAGCGTCTTGTTGCTATTGTGACCTAGAATTGTCCGAAACTTGGCATTGTTCCATGCGAATTGGGAAAGGAGTTGCCATTCTGGCTTTGACCTGACCATTGGTCTAGTTTCCCCCACCTTTGGTTGCTTCAAGGTGAATGTAAAGAGGTTTAAGCCCATATAGATTTGCATAACAAAAGAAAACTAGTGAGATGAACTTAACCAGGACTGGCCTTCTACATTGTACCCATAACAGCCATAGGAGAGAGGTGGGGAGGGGGGGGGGCAATATGGCATATAGCTTGAAGAGTAAAGATGCCCGAATACATTATACAAAAGTTGGCTGAACCTGACAATTTTAGAAAGACCGATTAAACTAATGTATTTCAAGAAGTTGGGAGAAGACATGGGACATGTTGAAATCAAACAGTTCTGATCTTTTGTACCTTCAGGAGATAAACTGTAGTCAAAGAAGCGTAGCAGAGGCTTATACCCCTCTCCCCACCGAAAATGAGCCAAGAATTCATGTGTATGAGGGAGTTGAGAAAAAAAGCGTCGTCAATAGAACGGCATCTTTTGGCAACTGGCATTGGGTTTGTTTCTAGGTTTTGGCTGAGATGTGGACATCACTTCATCCACTCTCATGGGTCAGTCCCAGGACCCTCATAAATAAGTAAGGCAAATAGGCAGAACATGTTATGAATGACCAGATCCTATGGAATACTCAGGTCCTATACCTAATACTCAATAGCTATGCATTATAGTTGAATTTCTGGGTATTATGGCCACATGTTATTGCAATGATACATCAATCCGTACATAGAAAAATACACACTAAGCGGGTAAAACATTTTTTTGCAATTTCAGATGCAACTCACTACCTCATTGTGTAAGGCCCCGTCTTTCTTTGCCTGTGACGGACTTTGGCCACATTACTAAAAAAAAAATGATTGGGACCCCCATCCATACCCCAAATGGGAGACAGGCTTAAAAAGTGAGAACAATCTCAGGGTTATTCCCCCTTCTATGGGGGAAAAGGCCTTAAATGACTGTGAAGGAACATAGATGACCGAACCTGGGGTAGTTGGGCGTTCTTGGGAATTAATGGAAGCTGTGTTAATTGGTTGAGTGTCTACGGTTCCTCCAGCTGTTGCAAAACTACCACTTCCAGCATGCCCAGACCGCCGAAGTTTTGTAACAACAGGAGGAACCCTGGTTGGGAAACACTGCTCAATGGTATATCTGGTCCTAGAGAAGAAGACCACCATGTGAGGCATGCCATCAACATAATGGCACGTCCAAAGGATGGCATCATATGTGTCATACAGGTGACCCATTGGGTGCCCATTTCTATGCTTTTCTATTTATAATTGTTTGTGCCGCAACTATGCCAGCGTCATGATGCCTCCAGCATGTAACCGTATTACTGTGTGTGCCAAGTTTAACTATACTGTGAGTAACATAAAGGGGGCGAGTGGTGTGAACTGACATATACTTGGCCAGAATAGTGATGGACATAACGCAACCAGAGCCTCGATATCACTCGCCCCCGTCTGGACAACACCCACATTCGCCCTGCATTTACCTCACCAGTGTGACGGAATGCGAGCTCTGAAGGCAAGTTTTGCCGGTTTGTAAAATAAACCGAGCAGCCAATGCGATTCCAACAACCGGAGGCCACAATCTTTTCTGGCTGCAGTCGGCACAACCACTTTTATTTTTTTTCTGTGTACTGTCTCTTTAAATCAGGTCACATGGCAGCGTGGGAAATAGTGTTGTACCCAATTCAACTTTCTAACTGCAATATTGAAGAAAAAAAAATGGTTGCTGGAATCTGATTGGCTCCTGCGGGCAGAGGTTTTAGACTCTGTTTTAAGAAGGAACCCCGCACTTGGGTGGAGTGGTTAGCGGGAGTGTCAGTCACCTGTCTCTGTACTCGATATCACTTTAAGAAAATAAACCCGAAGATTGTGCAATATCCTGCTGTGTCATGTTTAGTTCTTATAAAAAAGACCAGTGTACAAGAGGTCGCTGCTGGATGAGTTACATGTTTTAATGTGCAGTTTTTATGCTTGTTTGTGCTGCTTTTTGCCCTTTCATGGCAAAACTAGTTGGGACCGGTGTCATCAGGGAAGGCAGAGAGGTACTAACTCTTAGGTCTCCAAACTATGGACCTCCATGTTGGCTGTCCGGGCATGCTGGGAGTTGTAGGTTTGCAACGGCTGGAGGTCCACAGCTTGAAGACCACTGCTTCATCTAGACATTTGATATTAGTAATCATATTAGTAATGCACATGTCAGCTTCTACAAACGTTTAAAGTATGTTGGAAGTTGTAGTTTTGTATTAGTCTTTTTGTTGGCAGACAGTTTTTTTTTATTTATTTAATTTATGAAGTTTAAGCAAAAATAAATAAATTGATAATACGGTACTGATGAATGCAGCATGGAAAAAGTAAAAAGTAGGGTCTAGATGAGTGCCCCTGTATAGTAGTAAAAAGTAGGGTCTAGATAAGTGCCCCTGTATAGTAGTAAAAAGTAGGGTCTAGTGCCCCTATATAGTAGTAAAAAGTAGGGTCTAGATAAGTTCCCCTGTATAGCACTAAAAAGTTGGGTCTAGATAAGTGCCCCTGTATAGCAGTAAAAAGTAGGGTCTAGATGAGTGCCCCTGTATAGTAGTAAAAAGTAGGGTCTAGATAAGTGCCCCTGTATAGCAGTAAAAAGTAGGGTCTAGATGAGTGCCCCTGTATAGTAGTAAAAAGTAGTGTTGCTCGCGAATATTCGCAATTCGAATATTATTCGCGAATATCGCATATTCGCGAATTTCGCAAATATAGCGCTATATATTCGTAATTACGAATATTCGTTTTTTTTTTTGTTTTTTTTTATTTGTTTCTTCACAGTACACATCACAGTGATCATCCCTCTCTGCTTCCAGCTTGTGTGGTGTAAAGAAGGCTGTAATACTACTGTGTGAGACTGCCGCGCGTAAATTCGCATATGCGAACATTAGCACATTCTAATTTTCGCATATGCGAATATTCGCGTAGATTAATTTTGTATGTGCAAATTTTCACATATGCTAATTTTCGCATACGCGAATGTTCGCATATGCGAAAATAAAACGAGGAGATAACGAATATGCGAATATTCGCGAATATATGACGAATATTCGTCCATATATTCGCGAATATTCGCGAATTCGAATATGGCCTATGCCGCTCAACACTAGTAAAAAGTAGGGTCTAGATAAGTTCCCCTGTATAGCAGTAAAAAAGTTGGGTCTAGATAAGTGCCCCTGTATAGCAATAAAAAGTAGGGTCTAGATGAGTGCCCCTGTATAGCAGTAAAAAGTTGGGTCTAGATAAGTGCCCCTGTATAGCAATAAAAAGTAGGGTCTAGATGAGTGCCCCTGTATAGCAGTAAAAAGTAGGGTCTAGATAAGTTCCCCTGTATAGCAGTAAAAAGTTGGGTCTAGATAAGTGCCCTTGTATAGCAGTAAAAAGTAGGGTCTAGATAAGTTCCCCTGTATAGCAGTAAAAAGTTGGGTCTAGATAAGTGCCCTTGTATAGCAGTAAAAAGTAGGGTCTAGATAAGTTACCCTGTATAGCAGTAAAAAGTTGGGTCTAGATAAGTGCCCCTGTATAGCAGTAAAAAGTAGGGTCTAGATAAGTTACCCTGTATAGCAGTAAAAAGTTGGGTCTAGATAAGTGCCCCTGTATAGCAGTAAAAAGAATGTTCACCATGATAGATGCAATTTAATTGATATAAGACAGTAAGAAAACTTGTTTCAGCGCCAACATTCACCTTCTTCAGGTCCAACGTCTATAGAAGGTCCATTTGCTACTTTAGTTTGCTACTAAACGCAGGAATAAAAAAGGAAGTAATGGAAGTAAAATAATGAATAGAAATAGGTATAAAAATCTATGAGCATTGGTATAAATATATATATATATATATATATATATATATATATACACACACACACATACACTTAAAAAAAAAAAAAAATAATGCCACAAGTAATATACCACTAAGTGGGGGCTTGGTATATCATAGAAAGAAACATAGTGAGGCGGCGGGGCGTAAAAAATTTAGATTACCACCCCCCCCCCCCCCTTTATTTATTTTTGTTCTTACATAATCTGCTTGGAAATGCATTGCTATCTATGGAAAAGGAGCATTTCCGAGTGGTCCTAAAACCGACTGATGACCACAGAAATTCAGGGTCTAAAAGATTAGTTATATATATATATATATATATATATATATATACCGTATATATATATATATATATATATATATATATATATATATATACTGTGACATAAATGTAGAAAAACAGACAAGCCTGCACATCCACATCCTGTACTAAGAACATTTACAAGCCCTCTCGCCATGTCACAGCCAACTGGGAAGAGTTGGTGCCTAACATCCCTAACTTAAAATGGTGTAGTGCCGGGTGGTGATCACCACAGTCACAACATCAGTGCCCACAGGTGTGGTGCTGTGGAGCTGCCGTGGTGACCTGTCTGAGGGGTGGCTCGGCCCAGAGCCGGGGGGGGGGGGGGGCTAGGTGGAGCAGTAATTATGGGGGTAAAAATTATGGGGGTAAAAAGCTAAGTATACACCTGTGTGATTAGGAAAAAGTACAATAAAATGCTCTGGGGAAACTAGAAGAACCCAGTGCGAATTTTCTCCTGTTCTGGACAGTTCCTGATACGGGCATCAGATGTCAGCAGAGAGCACTGTGGACAAGATAAAAAAGAAATTCAAAAAGAAAAGAATTTCCTCTGCACCATACAGCTGCTAAAAAGTACTGGAAGGGTAAAGATTTTTTAATAGAAGTAACTTACAAATCTGTTTAACTTTCTGGGACCAGTTGATTTAAAAAAAAAAATGTTTTCCACCGGAGTACCCCTTTAAAGCTGTGTTCACACAACGGAATGTGTGCGGAATGTGCGCACAGAATATCGGGGACGTTCATTCCGCAGCAGCAGAGTCCTGTTGACCTTAATAGGATACTGCTGCACCGATCACACGGGTGAAAATTTCCGCACTAGATGTTTTTGCCGCAGAGATTCCAATTCCGGCGTCCGCAGAAAGAATAGTTATATCTATTTCTTCCTGCGAATTCCGCAAGGAAATGGATTACTGTCTATGAGAAGCGAAATACCGGGTGGTCCTAGCAACCTCCGGAATGGGCAAACGTGCACAATGTCCGCCGTGTGTATCCGTCCGAAGACAGTGAGGCCTCCCGGGGCCAGCAACCGGGCAGAACTGAATTTGCGCCCCCCGCAGCTGGGAATTGCCCTAAAAGGAATTTTCTAGAGAGGAATTGCACATTGAGCATTTTTCTGCTTGTATTTAAAGGGGTACTCCGGTGGAAAAAAAAAAATTTTTATCAACTGGTGCCAGAAAGGTAAAACAGATCTGTAAATTACTTCTATTAAAAAAATCTTAATCCTTCCAGTACTTATCAGCTGCTGAATACTACAGAGGAAATTCTTTTCTTTTGGGATTTTTGAGAAAATCCCCATAGGAAACCTATCCTGCTCTGGACAGTTCCTAAAATGGACAGAGGTGTCAGCAGAGAGCACTGTGGTCAGACTGGAAAGAAATTCAAAAAGAAAAGATCTTCCTCTGAAGAAGCATACAACAGCTCATAAGTACTGGAAGGATTAAGATTTTTTTTTAATAGAAGAAATTTACAAATCTATTTAACCTTCAGGCACCAGTTGATTTAAAAAATGTTAATTACCCCTTTAAGTAATATGACCACCGAGGATTTACTGAGAAATAGAAAATTTGGAAAAACCTGAGATACCTGTTTTGGCATCAAAGTGTTTCTGCCAAGTAAAAACAGCTGTGAGTTTCTTGTTACCATTTACCCAAATCTCCTGCCTATTATTTGCACCTGACCCTAAAAAGGGGGGACTACTACCACTATCATTTCTAAATGCATTCCCTTCATCATCAGCGTGGTCTGATAGAAAGACCCTGGCCACCCTGTCCAGACTGGGACACCAGAAAAGTACTACCCCCTTCATCTGGTCACCCCAGTTGGGACTCCGCCCCCTACACACTGACCCCTGGGCTTTTGCATTAGTGTGAAAATTATGTAGGAAAGACCTGTTTGGATTACTCTGGGCCGCCCCAAGTATGTAAAAGCAAACCCAAACCCAACCCACGGGGGGCGGATAGAATAGTACTACACCCTATGTTAAAGGGGTACTCCACTGGAAAACATTTAATTTTAAGTCAACTGGTGCCAGAAAGTTAAACAGATTTGTAAATTACTTCTATTATGCTGTATGCTCCACAGGAAGTTCTTTTCATTTTGAATTTCCTTTCTCTCTGACCACAGTGCTCTCTGCTGACACCTCTGTCCATTTTTGGAACTGTCCAGAGCAGGAGAGGTTTGCTATGGGGATTTGCTCCTACTCTGGACAGTTCCTAAAATGGACAGAGGTGTCAGTAGGGGAAACTGTGGTCAGACAGAAAGGAAATTCAAAAAGAAAAGAACTTCCTGTGGAGCATACAGCAGCTGATAAGTACTGGAAGGATCAAGATTTTTAAATAGAAGAAAATTACAAATCTCTTTAACTTTCTGGGACCATTAGATTTAAAAAAAAAAACAAAACAAAAAAAAACATAATGTTTTCCAGTGGAGTACCCCTTTAACTAAACAAGTGGAACTCCAGACTGATACATTGTAACAAACTATCAGAAAAGTATAGAGATTCATGCTGCTGACCTGTTTAGCCCACAGCGGGTTGTCAAGGTTTAATACAAATGTAACAAACCCTCACTGTTTCCCAACCAGGGTGCCTCAAGCTTTTGCAAAACTACAACTCCCAGCATGCCCGGACAGCCAACGGCTGTCCGGGCATGCTGGGAGTTATAGTTTTGCAACAGCTGGAGGCACCCTGGTTGGGGGAAAAAACTGCAGTCAGCGAGTAGAGCTACTGTCTATGAAGACAAACAGTGAGGCCTTCCAGGCTTCAGGCGGGGCCTAGTAACCTGGCAGCTGGGAATTGCAAAGCATGGCTGTCCGGGCATGCTGGGAGTTGTAGTTTTGCAACAGCTGGAGGCACCCTGGTTGGAAAATACCTATCATAAAAGTATAGAGATTCATGCTGCTGACCTGTTTAACCCACAGCGAGCTGTCTATGTTGAGTAACAAACAGGGTGCCTCCAGCTGTTGCAAGACTACAACTCCCAGCATGCCCGATCAGCTGTAGTTTTGCAACAGCTGGAGGCAACCTGGTTGGAAAAAAAAAACTGTTGTAGCCAGCGAATGGAGATCAAGTAAAGCAACTGTCTATGAAGACAAACAGTGAGGCCTAGTAACCTGGCAGCTGGGAATTGCACAGCAGGGCTGACTGGGCATGCTGGGAGTTGTAGTTTTGCAACAGCTGGAGGCGCCCTGGTTGGAAAAAAACTATCATAAAAGTATACATATTCATGCCGCTGACCTGTTTAATCCACAGCGGGTTGTCTAGGTTGAATACAAATGTAACAAACTCTCACTGTTTCCCAAACAGGGTGCCTTCAGCTGTTGCAAAACTACAACTCCCAGCATGCCCGGACAGCCATGCTGTACAATTCCCAGCTGCCAGGTTACTAGGCCCCGCCTGAGGCCTGGAAGGCCTCACTGTTCATCTTCATAGACAGTAGCTCTACTTGAGCTCTACTCGCTGACTGAAGACTACAGCTGTCTGGGCATGCTGGGAGTTGTAGTCTTGCAACAGCTGTAGGCACCTTGGTTGGAAAAAAAACTATCATAAAAGTATAGAGAGTCATGCTGCTGACCTGTTTAGCCCACAGCGGGTTGTCTAGGTTGAATACAAATGTTAACAAACATTCACTGTTTCCCAACCAGGGTGCCTCCAGCTGTTGCAAAACTACAGCTGTCCGGGCATGCTGGGAGTTGTAGTCTTGCAACAGCTGTAGGCACCTTGGTTGGAAAAAAAACTATCATAAAAGTATAGAGAGTCATGCTGCTGACCTGTTTAGCCCACAGCGGGTTGTCTAGGTTGAATACAAATGTTAACAAACATTCACTGTTTCCCAACCAGGGTGCCTCCAGCTGTTGCAAAACTACAGCTGTCCGGGCATGCTGGGAGTTGTAGTCTTGCAACAGCTGGAGGCACCCTGGTTGGAAAAAAACTATCATAAAAGTATAGAGATTCATGCTGCTGACCTGTTTAGCCCACAGCGGGTTGTCTAGGTTGAATACAAATGTTAACAAACCTTCACTATTTCCCAACCAGGGTGCCGCCAGCTGTTGCAAAACTACAGCTGTCCGGGCATTCTGGGAGTTGTAGTCTTGCAACAGCTGGAGGCACCTTGGTTGGAAAAAAACTATCATAAAAGTATAGAGATTCATGCTGCTGACCTGTTTAGCCCACAGCGGGTTGTCTAGGTTGAATACAAATGTTAACAAACCTTCACTATTTCCCAACCAGGGTGCCGCCAGCTGTTGCAAAACTACAACTCCCAGCATGCCCGGACAGCCGTTGGCTGTCCGGGCATGCTGGGAATTGTAGTTTTGCAACAGCTGGAGGAACACTGGTTGGAAAAAAATAAACTGTAGTCAGTGAGTGGAGCTCAAGTAGAGCTACTGTCTATTAGTGATGAGCGGCAGGGGCCATATTCGAATTTGCGATATTTCGCAAACATATGGACGAATATTCGTCCTATGTTCGCGAAATTCGCCTATTCGCTATGTCCGTTGTTTTTTGTTTTTTTTCATACGACAATTCGAAATTAAATTCGCACAATGCGCAAGCGCAATTATATCTTTCACCTAAAAGAGGGGAGGAATCAGTGTCCAGTCTGGAAGTGGAGATATTTGCATAAATATTTGCATAAATTTGCATAAAAAAAAAAAAGGAATTTTCATCATTACGAATATACATCACTGTATTCTAAATATTCGCAAAATCACGAAGGGCCGATAATCGCGTTTAAAATTTGCATATCGAAAACTCGCCCTCAACACTGGACAAACAGTGAGGCCTTCCAGGTCTAGTAACTCGCCAGCTGGAAATTGCACAGCATGGCTGTCTGGGCATGCGGGGAGTTGTAGTTTTGCAACAGCTGGAGGCGCCCTGGTTGGAAAAAACTATCATAAAAGTATACATATTCATGCTGCTGACCTGTTTAATCCACAGCGGGTTGTCTAGGTTCAATACAAATGTGACAAACTCTCACTGTTTCCCAAACAGGGTGCCTCCAGCTGTTGCAAAACTACAACTCCCAGCATGCCCGGACAGCCATGTTGTACAATTCCCAGCTGCCAGGTTACTAGGCCCCGCCTGAGGCCTGGAAGGCCTCACTGTTCGTCTTCATAGACAGTAGCTCTACTTGAGCTCTACTCGCTGACTGAAGACTACAGCTGTCCGGGCATGCTGGGAGTTGTAGTCTTGCAACAGCTGTAGGCACCTTGGTTGGAAAAAAAACTATCATAAAAGTATAGAGAGTCATGCTGCTGACCTGTTTAGCCCACAGCGGGTTGTCTAGGTTGAATACAAATGTTAACAAACCTTCACTATTTCCCAACCAGGGTGCCTCCAGCTGTTGCAAAACTACAGCTGTCCGGGCATGCTGGGAGTTGTAGTCTTGCAACAGCTGGAGGCACCCTGGTTGGAAAAAAACTATCATAAAAGTATAGAGATTCATGCTGCTGACCTGTTTAGCCCAGAGCGGGTTGTCTAGGTTGAATACAAATGTTAACAAACCTTCACTATTTCCCAACCAGGGCGTCGCCAGCTGTTGCAAAACTACAACTCCCAGCATGCCCGGACAGCCAACGGCTGTCCGGGCATGCTGGGAATTGTAGTTTTGCAACAGCTGGAGGAACACTGGTTGGAAAAAAATAAACTGTAGTCAGTGAGTGGAGCTCAAGTAGAGCTACTGTCTATTAGTGATGAGCGGCAGGGGCCATATTCGAATTTGCGATATTTCGCAAACATATGGACGAATATTCGTCCTATGTTCGCGAAATTCGCCTATTCGCTATGTCCGTTGTTTTTTGTTTTTTTTCATACGACAATTCGAAATTAAATTCGCACAATGCGCAAGCGCAATTATATCTTTCACCTAAAAGAGGGGAGGAATCAGTGTCCAGTCTGGAAGTGGAGATATTTGCATAAATATTTGCATAAATTTGCATTAAAAAAAATAAGGAATTTTCATCATTACGAATATACATCACTGTATTCTAAATATTCGCAAAATCACGAAGGGCCGATAATCGCGTTTAAAATTTGCATATCGAAAACTCGCCCTCAACACTGGACAAACAGTGAGGCCTTCCAGGTCTAGTAACTCGCCAGCTGGGAATTGCACAGCAGGGCTGTCTGGGCATGCGGGGAGTTGTAGTTTTGCAACAGCTGGAGGCGCCCTGGTTGGAAAAAAACTATCATAAAAGTATACATATTCATGCCGCTGACCTGTTTAATCCACAGCGGGTTGTCTAGGTTGAATACAAATGTAACAAACTCTCACTGTTTCCCAAACAGGGTGCCTTCAGCTGTTGCAAAACTACAACTCCCAGCATGCCCGGACAGCCATGCTGTACAATTCCCAGCTGCCAGGTTACTAGGCCCCGCCTGAGGCCTGGAAGGCCTCACTGTTCATCTTCATAGACAGTAGCTCTACTTGAGCTCTACTCGCTGACTGAAGACTACAGCTGTCTGGGCATGCTGGGAGTTGTAGTCTTGCAACAGCTGTAGGCACCTTGGTTGGAAAAAAAACTATCATAAAAGTATAGAGAGTCATGCTGCTGACCTGTTTAGCCCACAGCGGGTTGTCTAGGTTGAATACAAATGTTAACAAACATTCACTGTTTCCCAACCAGGGTGCCTCCAGCTGTTGCAAAACTACAGCTGTCCGGGCATGCTGGGAGTTGTAGTCTTGCAACAGCTGGAGGCACCCTGGTTGGAAAAAAACTATCATAAAAGTATAGAGATTCATGCTGCTGACCTGTTTAGCCCACAGCGGGTTGTCTAGGTTGAATACAAATGTTAACAAACCTTCACTATTTCCCAACCAGGGTGCCGCCAGCTGTTGCAAAACTACAACTCCCAGCATGCCCGGACAGCCAACGGCTGTCCGGGCATGCTGGGAATTGTAGTTTTGCAACAGCTGGAGGAACACTGGTTGGAAAAAAATAAACTGTAGTCAGCGAGTGGAGCTCAAGTAGAGCTACTGTCTATTAGTGATGAGCGGCAGGGGCCATATTCGAATTTGCGATATTTCGCAAACATATGGACGAATATTCGTCCTATGTTCGCGAAATTCGCCTATTCGCTATGTCCGTTGTTTTCGAAATTCGAAATTAAATTCGCATAATGCGCAATTATATCTTCCACCTAAAAGAGGGGAGGAATCAGTGTCCAGTCTGGAAGTGGAGATATTCGCATAAATATTTGCATAAATTTGCATAAAAAAAAAAAAGGAATTTTCATCATTACGAATATACATCATTGTATTCTAAATATTCGCAAAATCGCGAAGGGCCGATAGTCAAGGTTAAAATTTGCATATCGAAAACTCGCCCTAAACACTGGACAAACAGTGAGGCCTTCCAGGCCTAGTAACTCGCCAGCTGGAAATCCGAGTACTGAACTAGCGCCCCCTGCAGCTGGGAATTGCACCGAAAGGAATTGCATGTTGAGCATTCGTCTGACTAATTATTCTGACCACCGAGGAATTACAGAAAACCTGCGAAACCTGTTTCGGCACCAAAAGTGTTCTACAGAAACATGTTTCCTTTCACTGACAGCAAGCAGAGATGTTTTTTATTTATTTATTAATTTTTTTTAAATTTAAAAGAATTGAATTAGAAGAAATTAGAATTGAATTGAATTAGAAGAAATATTGTACTGAATTACACTTCGTTGTTGTAAGATGTTTTGTTGGAAATGCCCGAAACGCGTCCAATCCGTTGTGTCTGATCCATCCTGTTATGCCGAGCATTCTCCGTGACTAACGGCCAACCTATTCCGGTAGATTCCACAGATCACAGCTCACGCACCAGATTCGTCCACAGCCATCTGATAGACAGAAAATGTCATTCCTCACCGTGGAATGACCCAAATTACCTCCAATTACCGCACCGATGATCCTCCCCCCCCCCCGGTGAGACGCCGTCCGAGATCCCGTCATGTGACACAAGAGAGGATGGGTTCACAGTCCTGAACCATTAGTCAGCGACTAATTCAGAACAGCAGAGCGAGATAGCACTCGTCTGGATGTAGAACACACGATCTTCAGGCCATAGACCTGTGTAAACAAGCAGTGATGTCATAATTCAGAACCAGGATGACATCACCGGATTAACATATTAAGTATAAACACTAATGTTTTCTGTATTTGATCCGTGCGATAATGTAATGTGTAATGTATATACCTGCAGTGTACACCTCTCCTGTATATACCTGCAGTGTGCACCTCTCTCCTGTATATACCTGTAATGTACACCTCTCTCCTGTATATACCTGCAGTGTACACCTCTCCTGTATATACCTGCAGTGTACACCTCTCTCCTGTATATACCTGTAGTGTATACCTCTCCTGTATATACCTGCAGTGTACACCTCTCCTGTATATACCTGCAGTGTACACCTCTCCTGTATATACCTGCAGTGTACATCTCTCTCCTGTATATACCTGCAGTGTACACCTCTCTCCTGTATATACCTGCAGTGTACACCTCTCTCCTGTATATACCTGCAGTGTACACCTCTCCTGTATATACCTGCAGTGTACACCTCTCTCCTGTATATACCTGCAGTGTACACCTCTCTCCTGTATATACCTGCAGTGTACACCTCTCTCCTGTATATACCTGCAGTGTACACCTCTCCTGTATATACCTGCAGTGTACATCTCTCTCCTGTATATACCTGCAGTGTACACCTCTCTCCTGTATATACCTGCAGTGTACACCTCTCTCCTGTATATACCTGCAGTGTACACCTCTCCTGTATATACCTGCAGTGTACACCTCTCTCCTGTATATACCTGCAGTGTACACCTCTCCTGTATATACCTGCAGTGTACATCTCTCTCCTGTATATACCTGCAGTGTACACCTCTCCTGTATATACCTGCAGTGTACATCTCTCTCCTGTATATACCTGCAGTGTACACCTCTCTCCTGTATATACCTGCAGTGTACACCTCTCTCCTGTATATACCTGCAGTGTACACCTCTCTCCTGTATATACCTGCAGTGTACACCTCTCCTGTATATACCTGCAGTGTACATCTCTCTCCTGTATATACCTGCAGTGTACACCTCTCTCCTGTATATACCTGCAGTGTACACCTCTCTCCTGTATATACCTGCAGTGTACACCTCTCCTGTATATACCTGCAGTGTACACCTCTCTCCTGTATATACCTGCAGTGTACACCTCTCCTGTATATACCTGCAGTGTACATCTCTCTCCTGTATATACCTGCAGTGTACACCTCTCCTGTATATACCTGCAGTGTACATCTCTCTCCTGTATATACCTGCAGTGTACACCTCTCTCCTGTATATACCTGCAGTGTACACCTCTCTCCTGTATATACCTGCAGTGTACACCTCTCCTGTATATACCTGCAGTGTACACCTCTCTCCTGTATATACCTGCAGTGTACACCTCTCCTGTATATACCTGCAGTGTACACCTCTCTCCTGTATATACCTGCAGTGTACACCTCTCCTGTATATACCTGCAGTGTACACCTCTCTCCTGTATATACCTGCAGTGTACACCTCTCCTGTATATACCTGCAGTGTACACCTCTCTCCTGTATATACCTGCAGTGTACACCTCTCCTGTATATACCTGCAGTGTACACCTCTCCTGTATATACCTGCAGTGTACATCTCTCTCCTGTATATACCTGCAGTGTACACCTCTCTCCTGTATATACCTGCAGTGTACACCTCTTCTGTATATACCTGCAGTGTACACCTCTCCTGTATATATATATACCTGCAGTGTACACACCTCTCCTGTATATACCTGCAGTTTACACCTCTCCTGTATATACCTGCAGTGTACACCTCTCTCCTGTATATACCTGCAGTGTACACCTCTCTCCTGTATATACCTGCAGTGTACACCTCTCTCCTGTATATACCTGCAGTGTACACCTCTCCTGTATATACCTGCAGTGTACATCTCTCTCCTGTATATACCTGCAGTGTACACCTCTCTCCTGTATATACCTGCAGTGTACACCTCTCTCCTGTATATACCTGCAGTGTACACCTCTCCTGTATATACCTGCAGTGTACACCTCTCTCCTGTATATACCTGCAGTGTACACCTCTCCTGTATATATCTGCAGTGTACACCTCTCTCCTGTATATACCTGCAGTGTACACCTCTCCTGTATATACCTGCAGTGTACACCTCTCCTGTATATACCTGCAGTGTACACCTCTCTCCTGTATATACCTGCAGTGTACACCTCTCTCCTGTATATACCTGCAGTGTACACCTCTCCTGTATATACCTGCAGTGTACACCTCTCCTGTATATACATGCAGTGTACACCTCTCTCCTGTATATACCTGCAGTGTACACCTCTCTCCTGTATATACCTGCAGTGTACACCTCTCCTGTATATACCTGCAGTGTACACCTCTCCTGTATATACCTGCAGTGTACACCTCTCTCCTGTATATACCTGCAGTGTACACCTCTCCTGTATATACCTGCAGTGTACACCTCTCCTGTATATACCTGCAGTGTACACCTCTCCTGTATATACCTGCAGTGTACACCTCTCTCCTGTATATACCTGCAGTGTACACCTCTCTCCTGTATATACCTGCAGTGTACACCTCTCTCCTGTATATACCTGCAGTGTACACCTCTCCTGTATATACCTGCAGTGTACACCTCTCCTGTATATACCTGTAGTGTACACCTCTCCTGTATATACCTGCAGTGTACACCTCTCCTGTATATACCTGCAGTGTACACCTCTCTCCTGTATATACCTGCAGTGTACACCTCTCTCCTGTATATACCTGCAGTGTACACCTCTCTCCTGTATATACCTGCAGTGTGCACCTCTCCTGTATATACCTGTAATGTACACCTCTCCTGTATATACCTGCAGTGTACACCTCTCTCCTGTATATACCTGCAGTGTACACCTCTCCTGTATATACCTGCAGTGTGCACCTCTCCTGTATATACCTGCAGTGTACACCTCTCTCCTGTATATACCTGCAGTGTACACACCTCTCCTGTATATACCTGCAGTGTACACCTCTCCTGTATATATATATACCTGCAGTGTACACACCTCTCCTGTATATACCTGCAGTGTACACCTCTCCTGTATATATATATACCTGCAGTGTACACACCTCTCCTGTATATACCTGCAGTTTACACCTCTCCTGTATATACCTGCAGTGTACATCTCTCTCCTGTATATACCTGCAGTGTACACCTCTCTCCTGTATATACCTGCAGTGTACACCTCTCTCCTGTATATACCTGCAGTGTACACCTCTCCTGTATATACCTGCAGTGTACACCTCTCTCCTGTATATACCTGCAGTGTACACCTCTCCTGTATATACCTGCAGTGTACACCTCTCTCCTGTATATACCTGCAGTGTACACCTCTCTCCTGTATATACCTGCAGTGTACACCTCTCTCCTGTATATACCTGCAGTGTACACCTCTCCTGTATATACCTGCAGTGTACACCTCTCTCCTGTATATACCTGCAGTGTACACCTCTCCTGTATATATCTGCAGTGTACACCTCTCTCCTGTATATATCTGCAGTGTACACCTCTCCTGTATATACCTGCAGTGTACACCTCTCTCCTGTATATACCTGCAGTGTACACCTCTCCTGTATATATCTGCAGTGTACACCTCTCTCCTGTATATACCTGCAGTGTACACCTCTCCTGTATATACCTGCAGTGTACACCTCTCCTGTATATACCTGCAGTGTACACCTCTCTCCTGTATATACCTGCAGTGTACACCTCTCTCCTGTATATACCTGCAGTGTACACCTCTCTCCTGTATATACCTGCAGTGTACACCTCTCCTGTATATACCTGCAGTGTACACCTCTCTCCTGTATATACCTGCAGTGTACACCTCTCCTGTATATACCTGCAGTGTACACCTCTCTCCTGTATATACCTGCAGTGTACACCTCTCTCCTGTATATACCTGCAGTGTACACCTCTTCTGTATATACCTGCAGTGTACACCTCTCCTGTATATATATATACCTGCAGTGTACACACCTCTCCTGTATATACCTGCAGTTTACACCTCTCCTGTATATACCTGCAGTGTACACCTCTCTCCTGTATATACCTGCAGTGTACACCTCTCTCCTGTATATACCTGCAGTGTACACCTCTCTCCTGTATATACCTGCAGTGTACACCTCTCCTGTATATACCTGCAGTGTACATCTCTCTCCTGTATATACCTGCAGTGTACACCTCTCTCCTGTATATACCTGCAGTGTACACCTCTCTCCTGTATATACCTGCAGTGTACACCTCTCCTGTATATACCTGCAGTGTACACCTCTCTCCTGTATATACCTGCAGTGTACACCTCTCCTGTATATATCTGCAGTGTACACCTCTCTCCTGTATATACCTGCAGTGTACACCTCTCCTGTATATACCTGCAGTGTACACCTCTCCTGTATATACCTGCAGTGTACACCTCTCTCCTGTATATACCTGCAGTGTACACCTCTCTCCTGTATATACCTGCAGTGTACACCTCTCCTGTATATACCTGCAGTGTACACCTCTCTCCTGTATATACCTGCAGTGTACACCT
Source organism: Hyla sarda (assembly GCF_029499605.1). Classification (NCBI taxonomy): domain Eukaryota; kingdom Metazoa; phylum Chordata; class Amphibia; order Anura; family Hylidae; genus Hyla; species Hyla sarda. The sequence goes on along the minus strand of NC_079197.1, from coordinate 172,904,231 downwards.
CTCCTGTATATACCTGCAGTGTACACCTCTCTCCTGTATATACCTGCAGTGTACACCTCTCCTGTATATACCTGCAGTGTACACCTCTCCTGTATATACCTGCAGTGTACATCTCTCTCCTGTATATACCTGCAGTGTACACCTCTCTCCTGTATATACCTGCAGTGTACACCTCTTCTGTATATACCTGCAGTGTACACCTCTCCTGTATATATATATACCTGCAGTGTACACACCTCTCCTGTATATACCTGCAGTTTACACCTCTCCTGTATATACCTGCAGTGTACATCTCTCTCCTGTATATACCTGCAGTGTACACCTCTCTCCTGTATATACCTGCAGTGTACACCTCTCTCCTGTATATACCTGCAGTGTACACCTCTCCTGTATATACCTGCAGTGTACACCTCTCTCCTGTATATACCTGCAGTGTACACCTCTCCTGTATATACCTGCAGTGTACACCTCTCCTGTATATACCTGCAGTGTACATCTCTCTCCTGTATATACCTGCAGTGTACACCTCTCTCCTGTATATACCTGCAGTGTACACCTCTTCTGTATATACCTGCAGTGTACACCTCTCCTGTATATATATATACCTGCAGTGTACACACCTCTCCTGTATATACCTGCAGTTTACACCTCTCCTGTATATACCTGCAGTGTACACCTCTCTCCTGTATATACCTGCAGTGTACACCTCTCTCCTGTATATACCTGCAGTGTACACCTCTCTCCTGTATATACCTGCAGTGTACACCTCTCCTGTATATACCTGCAGTGTACATCTCTCTCCTGTATATACCTGCAGTGTACACCTCTCTCCTGTATATACCTGCAGTGTACACCTCTCTCCTGTATATACCTGCAGTGTACACCTCTCCTGTATATACCTGCAGTGTACACCTCTCTCCTGTATATACCTGCAGTGTACACCTCTCCTGTATATATCTGCAGTGTACACCTCTCTCCTGTATATACCTGCAGTGTACACCTCTCCTGTATATACCTGCAGTGTACACCTCTCCTGTATATACCTGCAGTGTACACCTCTCTCCTGTATATACCTGCAGTGTACACCTCTCTCCTGTATATACCTGCAGTGTACACCTCTCCTGTATATACCTGCAGTGTACACCTCTCCTGTATATACATGCAGTGTACACCTCTCTCCTGTATATACCTGCAGTGTACACCTCTCTCCTGTATATACCTGCAGTGTACACCTCTCCTGTATATACCTGCAGTGTACACCTCTCCTGTATATACCTGCAGTGTACACCTCTCTCCTGTATATACCTGCAGTGTACACCTCTCCTGTATATACCTGCAGTGTACACCTCTCCTGTATATACCTGCAGTGTACACCTCTCCTGTATATACCTGCAGTGTACACCTCTCTCCTGTATATACCTGCAGTGTACACCTCTCTCCTGTATATACCTGCAGTGTACACCTCTCTCCTGTATATACCTGCAGTGTACACCTCTCCTGTATATACCTGCAGTGTACACCTCTCCTGTATATACCTGTAGTGTACACCTCTCCTGTATATACCTGCAGTGTACACCTCTCCTGTATATACCTGCAGTGTACACCTCTCTCCTGTATATACCTGCAGTGTACACCTCTCTCCTGTATATACCTGCAGTGTACACCTCTCTCCTGTATATACCTGCAGTGTGCACCTCTCCTGTATATACCTGTAATGTACACCTCTCCTGTATATACCTGCAGTGTACACCTCTCTCCTGTATATACCTGCAGTGTACACCTCTCCTGTATATACCTGCAGTGTGCACCTCTCCTGTATATACCTGCAGTGTACACCTCTCTCCTGTATATACCTGCAGTGTACACACCTCTCCTGTATATACCTGCAGTTTACACCTCTCCTGTATATACCTGCAGTGTACACCTCTCTCCTGTATATACCTGCAGTGTACACCTCTCCTGTATATACCTGCAGTGTACACCTCTCTCCTGTATATACCTGCAGTGTACACCTCTCCTGTATATACCTGCAGTGTACACACCTCTCCTGTATATACCTGCAGTGTACACACCTCTCCTGTATATACCTGCAGTGTACACCTCTCTCCTGTATATACCTGCAGTGTACACCTCTCTCCTGTATATACGTGCAGTGTACACCTCCTGTATATGCCTGCAGTGTACACCTCTCTCCTGTATATACCTGCAGTGTACACCTCTCTCCTGTATATACCTGCAGTGTACACCTCTCTCCTGTATATACCTGCAGTGTACACCTCTCTCCTGTATATACCTGCAGTGTACACCTCTCCTGTATATACCTGCAGTGTACACCTCTCCTGTATATACCTGCAGTGTACATCTCTCTCCTGTATATACCTGCAGTGTACACCTCTCTCCTGTATATACCTGCAGTGTACACCTATCTCCTGTATATACCTGCAGTGTACACCTCTCCTGTATATACCTGCAGTGTACACCTCTCTCCTGTATATACCTGCAGTGTACACCTCTCTCCTGTATATACCTGCAGTGTACATCTCTCTCCTGTATATACCTGCAGTGTACACCTCTCTCCTGTTTATACCTGCAGTGTACACCTCTCTCCTGTATATATCTGCAGTGTACACCTCTCCTGTATATACCTGCAGTGTACACCTCTCCTGTATATATATATACCTGCAGTGTACACACCTCTCCTGTATATACCTGCAGTTTACACCTCTCCTGTATATACCTGCAGTGTACACCTCTCTCCTGTATATACCTGTAGTGTATACCTCTCCTGTATATGCCTGCAGTGTACACACCTCTCCTGTATATACCTGCAGTGTACACACCTCTCCTGTATATACCTGCAGTGTACACACCTCTCCTGTATATACCTGCAGTGTACACCTCTCTCCTGTATATACCTGCAGTGTACACCTCTCTCCTGTATATACCTGCAGTGTACACCTCTCCTGTATATACCTGTAGTGTATACCTCTCCTGTATATACCTGCAGTGTACACCTCTCTCCTGTATATACCTGCAGTGTACACCTCTCCTGTATATACCTGCAGTGTACACACCTCTCCTGTATATACCTGCAGTGTACACCTCTCTCCTGTATATACCTGCAGTGTACACCTATCTCCTGTATATACCTGCAGTGTACACCTCTCTCCTGTATATACCTGCAGTGTACACCTCTCTCCTGTATATACCTGCAGTGTACACCTCTCCTGTATATACCTGCAGTGTACATCTCTCTCCTGTATATACCTGCAGTGTACACCTCTCTCCTGTATATACCTGCAGTGTACACCTCTCTCCTGTATATACCTGCAGTGTACACATCTCTCCTGTATATACCTGCAGTGTACACCTCTCCTGTATATACCTGTAGTGTATACCTCTCCTGTATATACCTGCAGTGTACACCTCTCCTGTATATACCTGCAGTGTACACCTCCTGTATATATAGGATTTTGTGATTAATAATGGATAATAAAATCGTCAGTCGTTTATTTATTGCAATCTCCAATCACAGTATAGAAAACATTGTAGGTGCCGCAGGTGCAGGTGACGCTAGAGATGGATGTTCCCTGAGGGGACGGATTCGGGGGGGGTCTTGTTTTGGGGGCTTCCAGCAGGACAGGGATCAGTGTACAGCACAGGGGCTCTAGTGGCCGATATGAAGAATAAGGTGCCGATATATGAGACATCCAGAGACGAGTGCTGAGAGAGTCTGAGAGACAGATAGAAAGGAGACAGACGTCTGGAGGAGAGGTGAACTGACATGTAGATGAGACCTCCGCACACCCTGGGGGCGGCCATATTGTAACACCCCGTCCCTACTTGTATAGCAGGTGCACGCGGCTCCCGTCACAGCTGTTCCTGCCCAGTTTGTCCCCCCCTTCAGCCACCAGGCATCTGGCCAGAGGGAGTCCGGGCTGGTAGAGGGAGGAGACCGCCCCCGAGGAGTTAGGATAGTGATTGTCGGAGCAGTTTTCCCGCGCCGTCACAGACTGTTTCCTACGAGAGCGCAACTGCTGGCGCAACTCCATGACCCGCTCTTCTTTCTATACAAGAGACAAAGAGAAACGGTGAGACGGACCTGAAAGTCTCAGACAACACAGAAAAGCTTAAAACACCCCCCAAAATACATAAATTACAGGTTGTCATGACCCCTACACCACATGTCCCATTATGCTCAAGATCTCTGCTTGCTGTCAGCAAATAGGAATATTCTTTACATTAAGAAGCACTCCGGGAGTTTGTTTTTATTTATATAGTGCAGCAAAGACTATTATCAGAAAATAATGGAGAGGTTCTTGTGTATGACTTGTGCTTACCTTTTTAGCTGATGGGACAGACAGGGAGGAAGGTGTATAACTGCTATATATCCTGATCCCATAGAAATAGCAGCAGTATACAGATAGAGCCGGAAAGGAGGGGTATAACTACTATATATCCTGATCCCATAGAGATAGCAGCAGCAGTATACAGATAGAGCTGGAGAGGAGGGGTATTACTACTATATATCCTGATCCCATAGAGATAGCAGCAGCAGTATACAGATAGAGCTGGAGGGGAGGTGTATTACTACTATATATCCTGATCCCATAGAGATAGCAGCAGCAGTATACAGATAGAGCTGGAGAGGAGGGGTATTACTACTATATATCCTGATCCCATAGAGATAGCAGCAGTATACAGATAGAGCTGGAGAGGAGGGGTATAACTACTATATATCATGATCCCATAGAGATAGCAGCAGTATACAGATAGTGCTGGAGGGGAGGGGTATTACTACTATATATTCTGATCCCATCAAGATAGCAGCAGCAGTATACAGATAGAGCTGGAGGGGAAATGTATAACTACTATATACCCTGATCCCATAGAGATCGCAGCAGCAGTATACAGATAGAGCTGGAGGGGAAATGTATAACTACTATATACCCTGATCCCATAGAGATCGCAGCAGCAGTATACAGATAGAGCTGGAGGGGAAATGTATAACTACTATATACCCTGATCCCATAGAGATCGCAGCAGCAGTATACAGATAGAGCTGGAGGGGAAATGTATAACTACTATATACCCTGATCCCATAGAGATCGCAGCAGCAGGACCACACTGAGCAGCTGAATCCTGTATGGCTGCATCCTAAAAGATGCCATCTTATTTGAGACAACACATCCTGACCTATTCAAGCTCACACAGCTGTAGGTTTGTTACAATGCATCACTCTTATCACCTAAACTCTGTGTAGCTGTCTAAAGTCAGCTGACTAGTTTCCAGATTCTAAATGTAAACAGAAATATTACCATATCCTGACATCAAACAGAGGTCTTGAGAATGTCAGGAATTAAAGGGGTACTCACGGCCACGCCCCTCGTGCCGTCACACCACACCCCCTCAATGCAAGTCTATGGCAGGGGGCGTGGCAGTCGCCACGCCCCCTCCCATAGACTTGCATTGAGGGGGCATAGCGTGATGGTATGAGGGGCGTGGAGTGACAGCCCTTGGATACGGGATTAGATGCCTAGTGGCGGAGTACCCCTTTAATTGGTACAAAGTTTAATAATGATTAAAATCCCCAGGATGACATCTAAGATCCTCCATCACCTCGGCGATGATCCGGCCCAGCTCCTGGTTCTCCCTCTCCAGCAGTCGGGACTTCTCCTCCTCATTGTTATTGGTGGAGGATCCGGTCTTCAGGGTGTCCTGCTGCTCCGACTGCCATTCCCCTCTGGTGATGAGACGCCTCATCTGTGAACAACAAGGACATCAGTAACCTTCTGCAGCAATGCAGGACCACGTACATTTACCCTCACAGTTAAAGGGGTATTCCAGTATCAGAATTTTTTTATTTTTTTTTGGGAAACAAATCACCCCAAGACATATAACTTACTAATATAGTGTTATCATTGTAGTGGGTTCAGCACGATCCACCCCTGACAGGAAGTTGTGTAGTCTTCTCAAAATCAGTGAGGTGTTGTCTCAGCAGCTCCTCAGCTTCTCCCCCTCTCCTACAGGAAGTTGTGTAGTCTTAACATTGTCAGTGTGGTGTTGCCCTAGCAGTTCCTTCCTCTCTCCTGACTGACAATAAGAGGACTGCACAATTTTCTGTGTGGTGTTGCCTCAGCCGCACCCTGACTGCTTCCTCTCTCCAGACAAAAGGTTGTGTAGTCCTCTTATTGTCAGTGTGGTGTTGTCCTAGAAGCTCCTCCCTCTCTCCTGAAAGAAAATTGTGTAGTCCTCTTATTGTCAGTGTGGTGTTGTCTCCAGCTTACCATCTCCTCCTTTCCGAGACAACCCATCCTCTGCTGGCTCAGGAAGTGTAGCTGGATCCTGTCTCTGACCCCTAGCCCCGCCCCCTGAGTGAGGTGATCACATCTGACCAGCCCCACCAGCTACATCATTGTTTCCCCATTTATACATATATATATATATATATATATATATATATATATATATATCTTAGGGGATATTTAGGGAAGAATTAGGTGTGGTTACCGTTTGTGCTGAACAATGTTACAGGCGGGGGAGCAGACAGGGAATGCATGCAGCAGGTGCTGCAACCTCACTGTCTCCTGTTTACTAAAATACTCTGCAAAAGCTCTGGGCTGGAAACTGTCAGGAGTGCGGTGGGAGAGGAGTGGGCAGGGTTGGAGGAGTGAAATAAAGAGATAAGGGAAAGCATTTTGGGAATTTTAGAGCAAAAACAAAAAGAAAAAAAGAGAAAAAAAAAAAAGCATTCTGGGAATTGTAGTATCAGGAAGTACAGGATTAAGAACCCCCCCCCCCCCCCTCCCCCCAGAGCAAATAGATTCTTGGTGGATTCTAAACTGGGGCAGATAGGTAAAAAAATTTTTTACCTAAAAGAAGAGTCCCCCTTTAAATGGATACTCCGCCCCTAGACATCTTATCCCCTATCCAAAGGATAGGGGATAAGATGTCTGATCGTGGAGGTCTGGCCGCTGGGGACCCCCGCGATCAGACATCTTATCCCCTATCCTTTGGATAGGCGATAAGATGTCTAGGGGCGGAGTATCCATTTAAAGGGGGACTCTTCTTTTAGGTAGTGCCGGAAGCTTGTGACGTCCCGGCCAAGGCTGCTCGTGACGTCACGCCCACGCCCCCTCAATGCAAGTCTATGGGAGGGGTCGTGGCGTCCGCCACGCCCCCTCCCATAGACTTGCATTGAGGGGGCATGGCCGTGACGTCACAAGCGGGATGTGACCGTGACGTCATGAGCCTCCACCCCGCATTGCCAGTCATCCGGCATGGAGTGCAGTTCAATCCATGCACCGGATGTTTTGGGTGCCGCTGGGGACCCCTGCGTTCAGACATCTTATCCCCTATCCAAAGGATAGGGGATAAGATGTCTAGGGGCGGTGTACTCCTTTAAGAGTTAAAATCTGCAACACAAATCCGAATGCGGAGGAGAATTATGGATTTGTGATGTAGATAAGTGATGGATTCGCTCTCTGTACAGTCACTGCAGTATAATCCATACCGCTACACCAGTGTCTGTCTAGGGAGACGATGTCGCTGTGTGATTGATTTGCGGCTGTTTATAACAGCTGTGGCTGAAATATATAAACCTAATAATTTACAAGGAGGGTTCACATACTTTTGGCCCTACGGCCTACAATGAAATGTATGAATTATTTCCGAGCTAGTCAACGCGTTTTAGGATTTTTCCTAGAATTCATCCGTAACCTTCTAATATTCGGATTTGCGCACACCGAGATTTATATGACGGCAATAAACCAAAGAGTTAAATGTGGCTGAGGGGAGATCAAATGATATAGACGGGAACATGAGAAGACGGTGCGGCCTGCGCTGCCCCCTCCTGTACAATTGATCTACAGCTTATGCCAATCCTCCTGTGGCTTCCTGGCATCACGTTCCAAACCACTTGTCTGGCTGAGCGATAAGTGAGGTGTAAGTATAGATCCGTACTGCGGGCACACACCTCAACATCATGTTACTGCGGGAGAAAGTGTACCCCCCTATACCAACCCCGCAGGAACATGACCTGCTGGTGAGGTCACTGTGTACATACATTACATTACTTATCCTATACTGATCCTGAGTTATATCCTGTATTATACTCCAGAGCTGTACTCACTATTCTGCTGGTGAGGTCACTGTGTACATACATTACATTACTTATCCTGTACTGATCCTGAGTTATATCCTGTATTATACTCCAGAGCTGTACTCACTATTCTGCTGGTGAGGTCACTGTGTACATACATTACATTACTTATCCTGTACTGATCCTGAGTTATATCCTGTATTATACTCCAGAGCTGTACTCACTATTCTGCTGGTGAGGTCACTGTGTACATACATTACATTACTTATCCTGTACTGATCCTGAGTTATATCCTGTATTATACCCCTGAGCTGTACTCACTATTCTGCTGGTGGGGTCACTGTGTACATACATTACATTACTTATCCTGTACTGATCCTGAGTTATATCCTGTATTATACTCCAGAGCTGTACTCACTATTCTGCTGGTGAGATCACTGTGTACATTACATTACTTATCCTGTACTGATCCTGAGTTATATCCTGTATTATACCCCTGAGCTGTACTCACTATTCTGCTGGTGAGATCACTGTGTACATACACTACATTACTTATCCTGTACTGATCCTGAGTTATATCCTGTATTATACTCCAGAGCTGTACTCACTATTCTGCTGGTGAGATCACTGTGTACATACATTACATTACTTATCCTGTACTGATCCTGAGTTATATCCTGTATTATACCCCAGAGCTGTACTCACTATTCTGCTGGTGAGGTCACTGTGTACATACATTACATTACTTATCCTGTACTGATCCTGAGTTATATCCTGTATTATACTCCAGAGCTGTACTCACTATTCTGCTGGTGAGGTCACTGTGTACATACATTACATTACTTATCCTGTACTGATCCTGAGTTATATCCTGTATTATACTCCAGAGCTGTACTCACTATTCTGCTGGTGAGGTCACTGTGTACATACATTACATTACTTATCCTGTACTGATCCTGAGTTATATCCTGTATTATACCCCAGAGGTGTACTCACTATTCTGCTGGTGAGGTCACTGTGTACATACATTACATTACTTATCCTGTACTGATCCTGAGTTATATCCTGTATTACACTCCAGAGCTGTACTCACTATTCTGCTGGTGGGGTCACTGTGTACATACATTACATTACTTATTCTGTACTGATCCTGAGTTATATCCTGTATTACACTCCAGAGCTGCTATTAACAATTCTGCAGGTTTCAGATTTATAGCTCCTAGCGTTCTGCTGGCTCGGTGTCTGTATACTGTGTCTCGGTGTCTGTATACTGTGTCTCAGTGTCTGTATACTGTATCTCGGTGTCTGTATACTGTGTTTCGGTGTCTGTATACTGTGTCTCCGTGTCTGTATACTGTGTCTCCGTGTCTGTATACTGTGTCTCCGTGTCTGTATACTGTGTCTCCGTGTCTGTATACTGTGTCTCGGTGTCTGTATACTAGGTCCCGGTGTCTGTATACTGTGTCTCGGGGTCTATATACTGTGTCTCGGGGTCTGTATAGTGTGTCTCGGGGTCTGTATAGTGTGTCTCGGGGTCTGTATAGTGTGTCTCGGGGTCTGTATAGTGTGTCTCGGGGTCTGTATGCTGTGTCTCGGGGTCTGTATGCTGTGTCTCGGGGTCTGTATAATGTGTCTCGGGGTCTGTATACTGTGTCTCGGTGTCTGTATACTGTGTCTCGGTGTATGTATACTGTGTCTCGGTGTCTGTATAGTGTGTCCCGGTGTCTGTATACTGTGTCTCGGGGTCTGTATACTCTGTCTCGGGGTCTGTATAGTGTGTCTCGGGGTCTGTATAGTGTGTCTCGGGGTCTGTATAGTGTGTCTCGGGGTCTGTATACTGTGTCTCGGGGTCTGTATACTGTGTCTCAGGGTCTGTATACTGTGTCTCGGGGTCTGTATAGTGTGTCTCGGGGGCTGTATAGTGTGTCTCGGTGTCTGTATACTGTGTCTCAGGGTCTGTATACTGTGTCTCAGGGTCTGTATAGTGTCTCGGGGTCTGTATGCTGTGTCTCGGGGTCTGTATGCTGTGTCTCGGTGTCTGTATACTGTGTCTCGGGGTCTGTATACTGTGTCTCGGGGTCTGTATACTGTGTCTCGGTGTATGTATACTGTGTCTCGGTGTCTGTATAGTGTGTCCCGGTGTCTGTATACTGTGTCTCGGGGTCCGTATACTGTGTCTCGGGGTCCGTACACTGTGTCTCGGGGTCTGTATAGTGTGTCTCGGGGTCTGTATACTGTGTCTCGGGGTCTGTATACTGTGTCTCGGGGTCTGTATACTGTGTCTCGGGGTCTGTATACTGTGTCTCGGGGTCTGTATACTGTGTCCCGGTGTCTGTATACTGTGTCTCGGGGTCTGTATACTGTGTCTCGGGGTCTGTATACTGTGTCTCGGGGTCTGTATAGTGTGTCTCGGGGTCTGTATACTGTGTCTCGGGGTCTGTATACTGTGTCTCGGGGTCTGTATACTGTGTCTCGGGGTCTGTATACTGTGTCTCGGGGTCTGTATACTGTGTCTCGGGGTCTGTATAGTGTGTCTCGGGGTCTGTATAGTGTGTCTCGGGGTCTGTATAGTGTGTCTCGGGGTCTGTATACTGTGTCTTGGGGTCTGTATACTGTGTCTCGGGGTCTGTATAGTGTGTCTCGGGGTCTGTATACTGTGTCTTGGGGTCTGTATACTGTGTCTCGGGGTCTGTATGCTGTGTCTCGGGGTCTGTATACTGTGTCTCAGGGTCTGTATACTGTGTCTCGGGGTCTGTATACTGTGTCTCGCGGTCTGTATACTGTGTCTTGGGGTCTGTATACTGTGTCTCGGGGTCTGTATACTGTGTCTCGGTGTCTGTCTACTGTTTTCTCTGTTGATGTCTATTTTGAGAAGAGTTGTTCTTAGGCCAAGGATCTGGTAAAATATGAACGATTCCTTTGCCTTTTAGAGGATCTGTAAGAGCAGTTGTTGTATGAGGAAGAGCTTGTCACCCCCCAGAATCATGAATTCAGCTCCGGAGTAAAATACAGGATGTAACTAAGAAAAGTTATAGTGATGATTTACTTAAAATCTTCCTCACCTTAGGAACAAACATCACGACCAGAGTGATATAGGCCGAGAAGACGATGGCCAGCGAGGAAAACGCAAAGGAGGCGTCTTGTTGACTACTGAGGATCATGGTCACTGGCGCTGTGATGAGACACAAGACCTACAGAAGAACATGGGAAGAAAGGACGGTCAGGCTTCATTCAGGACATTCACATCGGTAGAGATAGCTGTCAGTCAAAGAAGGGTTGGGCCAACTGTGGAAGGCCAACTTTAGTCCTTAGAGACGGTTATTCCCATCTTATAAAATGACCATATAGTAAAAAAAACGTCTGGTACTGACAAAGAGCTCTACAAATGTACCGATGGGACCCCCCGCGATCTCCGTGCAGGCACCCTGGGGTTCCGGACATCAAGTTCACAATGCTGGGTTCGGGCGACCAAGGTGGTGACGTCATGCCACGCCCCCTCCATTTATGTCTAACGGAGGGGGCGTGACAGCGGACAGGAGAAAAGATGTCTAGTGGCGGGGTACCCCTTAAAGGGGTACTCCACCCCTAGACATCTTATCCCCTATCCAAAGGATAGGGGATAAGATGTCTGATCGCGGGGGTCCCGCCGCTGGGGACCCCAGCAATATAGCATGCAGCACCCACCTGTATCTGCTCCCGGCAGGGGTACTCCGCCACTTGACATCTTATCCCTTATCCAAATCAAGACATCTTATCCCCTATCTCTGTGCAGTACCCGGCGTTCGTTTAAAAAAAAAACAGGCAGCGGGGGTCGTGACGTCAAACCCACGCCCCCTCATGATGTCACACCACGCCACCTCAATGCAAGTCTATGGGAGGGGGCGTGGCGGCTGTCACACACCCTTTCATAGGCTTGCATTAAGGAAGCATGGTGTAACAGCACTAGGGGGCGTGGCCATGAGGTCACGACCCCCGCCGCACAAAATGTTTCAAACACTGGGGCAGCGGAGTACCCCTTTAAGTTAAAATCTGGGGAGCTGAATTTTGAAACGGGGTAAAATCTGCAATGGGCAACTTAAATAAAACAAAAAGCAGAAACATTTCGTAGAGATTGGAAAATTTGGATGAATTCAAAATTGACCTAAAAAGGAGAAATGGATAAGGTGATCGGTCACCTGTTTATTGGGGGGTATTGGGGGGGGGGGGGGATTATGGTAATAGGATTTATGTTATTTTATACCAAAGCATCTATTTTTTCTATTGTTATATTTAATAAAGAATTAAAAAATATATATAAACAAAAACAAAAAAAAGGAAATACAATTATTATTTTTTTTTTTAAGTATTAAAAAAAACCGTATAAAAACAAACAAACATATAAAGGTTGTGGAGTACAATGGTGATATTTCTGGAGGCCCAGGTGTTGTGAGATACATATTGGGGCGATTTATCAAAACCTGAGGAAAAGTTGTCCATTTGCCCATAGCAACCAATCAGATCGCTACTTTCATTTTGCAGAGGCCTTGTTAAAAGTGAAAGAAGCGACCTGATTGGTTGCTAAGGGCAACTGGACAACTTTTCCTCAGGTTTTGATAAATCTTCCCCATTATATACCGGTATATATATATATATATATATATATATATATATATATAGATAGATAGATATATAAAATATAATATGGTTAATTTTACCAGGACTAGAAAGTGAGCCCTGAGGAAGATGAAGCTTTTTGTTATGGATTCACACACTATTGTGCCGGTCTAAGAATAGAGGCCGTCATATATATGTGTGTGTATATATATACATATATATATATATATATATATATATATATATGTATATATACACATATATATATAACGGCCTCTATTCTTAGACCGGCACAATAGTGTGTGAATCCATAACAAAAAGCTTCATCTTCCTCAGGGCTCACTTTCTAGTCCTGGTAAAATTAACCAAATTCTTCCCTCTCAGCAAAGCCTCAAATATGCAATTTTCGGGTGGATTGATTCCTTAATGATCCTTGTGTCACCGGTTAATTTTATCGCCTTTTTTCCTCCGCTCACCGATAACTGGAGAATAGACGCCATTCCGCAGGTTCAGCTAATTTCTAATCCTATTTCTTTACAAGGCGCTAAGACAGAATTCCGCTCCTCGCTCGTAATACTCACAGCCACGTTGTAGATGGCCATCCCCACCGCGCGATGGTCATTGATTTTCTCGGTGGAGACGCTCTTTGTTTCGTAAGCTAGAAAAATGCCGAGCAAAAGCAGGAGACCCTTGGAGCCGTACACAATACCTGAGAAGAGAAGAGCAAATAAGGTGTAACAGAATATTCCAGCAAAAGAGAACGGGAGACATGGAGAAGATGAAGAGAACGTGATATCTCCATAAGTCGATGCCCAGGGACGTGCACACAGACTCAAAAGGCTGCCCTATTAATGCACCCGACTATGATGCCCTCACTGACTAGGACCTCTGTGGAGTGATGGGGTCTCATTCAGCTGACATGACTGTCGGAGGTCCCTTATCTAAGGAATTGTGTTGTATTAACATATGTAAGGATTTTACAACCTTTTTTTTTTTTATAATGAGAAGTGGCTTTTTTTTTTTTACTTGAGCCCCTGCCCCCCAAAATGTTTGTGCGCGTTACTGTCAATGCCATCATGGCAGGTAATGTCACGTTGGATATACCACTATGGCTTACAATCTGGACACCGCATCACAATGTAGAAGAAAGATGATACTCGGCACTCACCAGTGATGCACAGTGAAGATTTATTATGCCATAGTGTTGTACAAGGACGCGTTTCGGCGTGGGAGCCTTCCTCAGCTGTCTGCCTATAGGCAGACAGCTGAGGAAGGCTCCCACGCCGAAACGCGTCCTTGTACTACGCTATGGCATAATAAATCTTCACTGTGCATTACTGGTGAGTGCCGAGTATCATCTTTCTCCTACCTGTGGCTTTACCCTACCTCGTGCACCACCGCAGATTCCACGGAATTGCCGACATCTTCATTTTGTATGGGAGGTTGAGTAACGTTACATTGGTTGGGAAGCCATCTACTAAACCTGTTGAACGTTCCTCTCAGGAAAATACAGTAATCCCTCAACATACGATGGTAATTCCTTCCAAATGAACCATCGTTACTTGAATCCACCGTATGTTGAGGGATCCGTGCAATAGTAATATAGAAAGTTATACTCACGTGTCCCCGCTGCATCGGACCGTCACCGCTGCCCTGGATCGTCGCTCTCCATGGCAGTCATCACGTCGCTGCGCACGCTCCTCCTATTGGATGACGGGACGGCGTGCGCGGTGACGTGATGACGATGAAGGAGAGTGACGGCCATGCAGTGGAGCCTGAAGACGATGGTCCGGAGCATCGGGGATAGGTAAATGACACTCACTGGAAGCATCGTATGTTAATGTTGCCTTCAACATGCGATAAGCTCTGAGAGGCCATCGTATGTTGAAATTATGGTATGTCGGGGCCATTGTAGGTTGGGGGATCACTGTACCCACCCGAATGACCATCCCGAAGACGATACAGACTCATACTCACCGAGCCATGTGTTCATCTTCACAGAGCTGCAGTGCTCCAGCTGAGGCAGGATGAGGACATCAAGGTCTCCACGGGGTTCTTCTTTAGTGAACTCCTAGAATGGACCAGAAATGGACATGAAGTGAAGACTTGTCAATTGGGGGTTCTCTACAATTATGGCTGGGGTATATAGGATTCAGTAAACCCTGGGGACTACCTAGGAATTTGGAGAGTGGATCCCTGGTAAACATCAACTGTGAAGGGTAGAGTTCTTGGTAGTTTCCAAACTTTTTTGAGAGGTTTCCCCCGGTTCAGAAGATGAAAGCCAAAAACACAATTAGGCTGGGTTCACATATGTCCAGCTTGGTTTCCCTCCGGCGTGAAACTGATGCTAGAACTGATCTAATTTATTTGAAGAGGACAGTTCACAATCAGCCAGTGTTTCAATTTTGACGCCAGATGATTGGGCACATACCGGAGGGCACCGGACAAGGGAACCTTTTGTCCATGAAACAATGGACGCCGGATGCCATACAACTGATGACAACTTTTCATCAGTTATGGCATCAGTTGCGTCAAGATCACCGGACATATGTGAACACAGCCTTAGGCTGCATTCACACCACGTTTTTGCAATACAGTTCCCGTATCAGGTTCTTGATGAACAACTGATTACTCAAAACCTGACTAAACCGTATCAAAACGTGTGTACAAATTTTAACCTGTATACGGTTTAAAAAATTAAGTCCGGTTGCATACGTTTAAGAAAAAACGTATCCGTTTTTAACTTTTCACTCCATTATGAATAAAGTTTCATTTGTTTGATTGAAATTCCAAGAAAAAACTGTGCAAAGTCAAAAACCGTCTGGTGCAAACCGGATGGAACCGTACGCACATACAGTTCTGTACGGTTCCCATTGACTCCCATGTTAAAAATAAAAACGTATACGGTTTAATACGGTTTTTCACCCAGACCAAAAACCATGGTAGACTACGGTTTTGGGTACGGGAAAAAAACTGACAAAACCGTACAGGTTGCAAAACGGACACAACCTGATTCATTATTTGGCATACGGTTTTCAATGGAGAGTCAATGCGTACGGTTTTCAATATGGTTCCGTACGGTTTTCACATTAAAAACATATGCAGGAACTGTATTGCAAAATTGTGGTGTGAACCCGGCCTTAGAGGGGTTGTCTCATCATGACTATAACCTCTTTCCATATGTCCTATTTGGGTATTTGGACAACCTGGGAATAAGCCAATCTCTGCCGGTCTGGCCTCTGGCGGCTCTAGTATTTAGCAGGTATCTCCAGGCTTCACATTTTTCCTGAGGCGGCCACTGTCAGGAAAATGTAGGATTGGATAGCGACCATGGGAAGAGATTGTCTTCTAAAGGTTGTTTTCCATGTCCTCACCTCAATCGTACGCTGCAGAGGATCCACTATCTGCCAGATCCCAAAGGTTATTACGTCCAGGCCCAGGAGTAGTCCAACTGTACTGTACAGCTTCCAGGGCTCCAGGGTCTGTGATAGCTGTAAGTAGAAAGAATAATGGAGTCAGACTGGTATATACACAACGTAAACAGGAATAATCTTTGCATCACCTACACCAGAGGTCCCCACTTCTAAACATACTGTAGGGAATACCGGGTGTAGCATGGGTGCACCCCCACAATCGGACATCTAATCCCCTTTAATGAAACTGGTTCCTCAAAAAACGAGCCCCCATATTGCTTGACAGGAAAATAAAAGAGCATTGGGTCTTAGAAAGAGTGCGAAAAAACTAAAATGATGCAACATTGATAGGATAAAGGGGTATTCTAATATGAGAATATTGTATTTAAATAAGACTTTCACCCCAACACATATAACTCACTAATATAGTGTTATCACTAATTGTACTGGCTTCTGTATGTTATCGCAAGATTCACCCCTGACAAGAAGTTGTGGTTTTGTCTCAGCAGTTTCCTGGCTCCTCCCTTTCTCAGAGATAAAGCTTCATCCTCTGCTGTCTCAGAAGACGTGCCTGGATCTTGTCTTTGGGCTCTAACTGTGCCCCCCTGAGTGATGTCATGACCTCTGACCCGCCCCTACAGCCTACATCACCATCGCCCTGTCATATACACATATATATCTTTATTGGGACATTGAGGAAGGTGCTGAGCTATTCCACAGGAAGAGGAGCAGACAGGGAATGCATACAGCAGGTGCTGCAATCTCACAGACTGTGTGATAGTCTGCTGAGAAATTAGACTCTCTGCAGCAGCTCCGGGCAGGGAACTGGAAGGATTTCTGTGGGAAGGGGGTAGGAACGGTGTGAGAACTGTAAGGAAGAGCTGAGGGAATGCAATGCATTCTGCTCAGCCAGGAAGTACAGGACTATGACCCCCGGAAAATAGATTTTGGTGGTTTCAGAACTGTGACAGACAGGTTAGCAGTGCTAGATGCTTTTGAAGCATTTTTATGTTTTGTTACCTGATGTTGAACTAGTGGGAACTGAGTTCCTGCCCTTTTTCCAGAGCAGGAACACCATTCCCATTAGCAATAGTCCTTACGGACCAGCCCTTGAGTGGAAATCTTGGGTGAGTTCCTACACTTTTTTTCCCAGGACTTGACCCTACCTTTAACCCATTACCACACCTTGACATAACAATCCCTCATGGCCTTAAATAGTAAGCACCCTACTACTAACTATTTTGTCATGGTGATTGCATGGTCAATGCCGCTGCGCCCATCCGATCCCCGAGCATGCGTTTATAGTGACCCCCCGACCTACGATGGCCCCGACATACGATAATTTCAACATGCGATGGCCTCTCAGAGGCCATCGCATGTTGAAGGCAGCATCAACATACGATGCTTTTGTATGTCGGGGCCATCGCATAAACGGCTATCCGGCAGCGCAGACTGCTTCAGCTACCACCGGATAGCCGTTTACGGTGCCCCGTGTTGTCCGCTGACGATCACTTACCTGTCCTCGGGGCTCCGGCGCATCCTCTACGGGATCCTCTGCATCGTCGTCATCACGTCGCCGCACACGCCGTCCCGTCGTCCAATAAGAGCGGAGTGCGTAGGGACGTGATGGCGGTGACAGAGAGCGAGGATGCCGGGGAAGCAGAGGCCTTGCCGGAGTGGCGGGGACACCCCGGGGACGCGGCGACAGCGATGGAAGGCGACATCCAGGGCAACGGTGACGAGCGGTGACGGTCCGGAGCGGCGGAGACAGGTGAGTACAACTTCCTATACCAGTGGTCTTCAACCGGCGGACCTCCAGATGTTGCAAAACTACAACTCCCAGCACGCCCGGACAGCCAACGGCTGTCCGGGCATGCTGGGTGTTGTAGTTTTGCAACATCTGGAGGTCCGCAGGTTGTAGACCACTGTCCTATACTTTACATTGCACGGATCCCTCAACATAAGAGGGTTTCAACAAACGATGGTCCATTTGGAACGGATTACCATCGTATGTGGAGGGACCACTGTATATTCATGAGGCCTAAACGTGATCAAGTAATGGCTTCCCGTACAGGACTGGGGGGCCCTGGATTCCATTCCACTGGTGGACGGACCCTCGGCACCCAGTCTAACCCTGTGGGGCGCTGTTCTCTCATTATCTCTGAGAGACGACTTTTATTTCGAAGCCTTCCAGATATTTTCTCGGGTAACTCGCATATTATATCGGAACGTTTGGTTTTTCACCTCCGAGCGCCGATAATTATCACAAACTCCGACTTATTATATTATAAACCTGACGTCTCTTCCCATTTATTCGGCCTCGGGGGTCTTCATAGTGCCCCTAATGCTAGAATTCATGGTCTTCTTCGCAGCCATTAACAGCATTGTGAATACTTAGCCCTGCAATAACGAGCGAACCCCCGAGACATCATAATGTGTCGCCCCCTGGAGGCCGTTACGGTAGTTTCTGTAAATGCTCATTATTACTCTTCGGGAAGATAAGATGACACGTCCGTCCTGTTGTTAACCCTTGAAGTCCAGATCTCCAGTGGCTTTCGGTCCTTTCTCCGTAATCACTAGAATCCATTAGGGGAATTACTCTGAGCTGAGAGATTATTTGTCCATTTTTTTATATTGGAATGGTTTTTATTCGGAATATTATTATTTTTTTTTTCTATGATTATTTCTGTTCTTAATGAGACCTGAGAAGCCATGGCTGCCGCGATACTTCCAGTACGCGAAGCCATATTAATGTAATGATCAGCTTGCCGTCCTCTGTGCTGCTGAAAGAGGCTGTGATACCCCGCCGCTTCTCCTACGTGAGGTGTGCTGACAGAATCGGGTTAAGAACTGCGCTGTGCGATCAAGCAGGACAGTTTTGCTCTGCTGCCTCTAGATCTCCGCAGACAGACCCGGCCTAAGGCTTCCTACCAGACATACAGAAGTGGCAGAGACCGGAGCATCGATTCCAGGTACGCTGTCACATCGGGGCCGTCTGGATACACCGCTAATGTGAAATCAAAACACTCGAGAAGTAGGAAACCACTCTGTCTACAACTCCTGGCAAAAAAAAAAAATTTAAAAATCGTGTTGTCCCCAGTTCACCTGACTTTTTATTTTATTTTATTGTTTTTAAACACAACAACACAAAATAAAATGTCTGATACCGTAACATTCTGCTCCATGACACGGCGCTCAACACATTGAAGGTTATTCTTTATATTCATAAAATTATTCACGTTATTTTTCTAGATCAAGTAAATACAGTAAAGCAAAAAACTTATGGAATAACCTTGTCATTTACTTTTTCTATTTTTTATTTATTTTTATTTTTTTTAACGAATCCTGGAACAACATTTTTAATGACTCTCCGGATAAAAGGGAAAGTGCTGACGGACCATTAAAGGGGTACTCCGCCACTAGACATCTTATCCCCTATCCAAAGGATAAGGGAGAAGATGTCTGATCCTGCAGGTCTCGCAGCTCGTAAAGAACGCTGGGTGAGGGTGGCGGGGGGCGTGTGGCCACGCCCCCTCGTGAGGTCACACCACGCCTACTCAATGCAAGTCTATGGGAGGGGGCGTGGCTGCCGCCACGCCCCCTCCCATAGACTTGCATTGAGTAGGCGTGGTGTGACGCAACGAGGGGCGTGGGCGTGACGTCACAACCGCCGCCGCCTATTTCAAGCCTTCAGAACAAAATTTGTTCGGAACAAACACTAGGGCAGTGGAGTACACCTTTAAAGTGACGGGTCATGATGAAAAACGTGAGCCGAACAAAAGAGCTGCCAATTGTATTAATGGAAAGGATTACACAACTCCAATAGGATGGAAATGCGGCAGAAGATGCTGGTTGTTCCCTGTCAGCTGTGTATATGGTACAAGTATAAAAGAAAGTAGGAAGATTGACTTGCATTGAGTAGGCGTGGTGTGACGCAACGAGGGGCGTGGGCGTGACATCACAACCGCCGCCGCCTATTTCAAGCGTTCAGAACAAAATGTGTTCGGAACAAACACTAGGGCAGTGGAGTACCCCTTTAACGTGACGGGTCGTGATGAAAAACGTGAGCCGAACAAAAGAGCTGCCAATTGTATTAATGGAAACGATTACACAACTCCAATAGGATGGAAATGCGGCGGAAGATGCTGGTTGTTCCCTGTCAGCTGTGTATATGGTACAAGTATAAAAGAAAGTAGGAAGATTGAAAAAAGGAAAACATACGGGAAGAGCAAGGAAGAAGTCACAGGGTCAAGATAGAAAAACCATGGAACAATTATAAGCTAACATGTTCCCAATCTGATTAGACACCTGTTGGAGGGATTGTCAAAAACTAAGACCCATTTGAATATTTTCTGGGTTATGCCCAGTCACTGAAAGAGTTTTCGATTTCCTACTCTTAAATGGGCACTGTCATTAAAACAAATTTTTGCTATTGCTCTCCTTATGGTAAAAAAAAAATCTTTCTAAAGTACTTTGTTTAAAAAAAATTAAGTTTTCTATGTTTTATTTGTGTTTAAAAAAGCTGCCACTAGGTGTCTCCCTCCTTGTCCAGAGCACATTTCCCCCGTCTCTTGCACAGATTTTGGACTCCTGCTGACCTGGCAGAAGTCCAAAATCAGGAAATGCAGTCTGGATTGCTGAGGGGGGGGGGGGGGGGGGGTGTTTGCAGACTTGGCCAATCATAGCTCATCTCACACTGAACTGCTCTGGGCTGTGTGTAGCAGAGTGAGGGAGGAAGTTCTCCCCTGTATGGCTTCAGATGATGTCACGTCTGCTGGGGAACGTCCCTTCCCAGTCTGTGATTCTGACTAAGCAGAAAATATAGAGTAATATCAAGGTAGAAAACTAAAAAATAATAAAAATAAAGGCAGGGGGTGGTTTATCATGGCGGGAGCAATGAACCGGGAGGATTTTAAAATGTTACAAGATCATGAGAGGTACTCATTTCCTCTGTAGTATTCAGCAGCTAATAAGTACTGGAAGGATTAAGATTTTTTAATAGAATTAATTTACAAATCTGTTTAAAGGGGTAGTCCAGGCAAAACCTTTTTTTTTATATATATATATCAACTGGCTCCGGAAAGTTAAACAGATTTGTAAATGACTTCTATTAAAAAATCTTAATCCTTCCAATAGTTATTAGCTTCTGAAGTTTTCTGTCTAACTGCTCAATGATGATGTCACGTCCCGGGAGCTGTGCATGATGGGAGAATATCCCCATAGGAACTGCACAGCTCCCGGGACGTGAGTCATCAGAGAGCAGTTCGACAGAAAACAGCAACTCAACTTCAGAAGCTAATAACTATTGGAAGGATTGAGATTTTTTAATAGAAGTAATTTACAAATCTGTTTAACTTTCTGCCACCAGTTGATTAAAAAAAAAAAGTTTTCCACCGGAGTACCCCTTTAATTTTCTTTTTATGGCATATTTAGAAGTTTGGTTTTCTGCACCGATATAACTCATGAGTAGAAATCAGGTCGAATTTATCGCATTGTCTTCGAAATCTCTGTGTAGACTAATATTTGCTCTCGCTGCCGTGTTGAAGATTGAACCTGACCTTACGCTCTGTTCCTATTTGTCTTTCCACTGTTAGACGTCGCCTCTTTACGTTCTGTTGTTTCACCCAAAAAAGGAAAACTTTTCAGAAAAATAGTTTGAAGCAGAAAATCCACAGAAAAATGCCTGGAAAATATAAAATGCTCAACGATAGAAACAAAGAGCAAATGGAGGATACAGAGTTAAAGGGGTATTCCAGGAAAAAAAACTTTTTATATATATATATATATATATATATATATATATATATATATCTCAACTGGCTCCAGAAAGTGAAACAGATTTGTAAATTACTTCTATTAAAAAATCTTAATCCTTTCAATAATTATCAGCTGCTGAAGTTGAGTTCTTTTCTGTCTGGCAACAGTGCTCTCTGCTGACATCTCTGCTTGTCTCGGGAACTGCACAGAGTAGAAGAGGTTTGCTATGGGGATTTGCTTCTACTCTGGACAGTTCCCGAGACAGGTGTCATCAGAGAGCACTTAGACAGAAAAGAACAACTCAACTTCAGCAGCTTATAAGTACTGAAAGGATTAAGATTTTTTTAATAGAAGTAATTTACAAATCTGTTTAACTTTCTGGAGCCAGTTGATATATATATATAAAGTTTTTCCTGGATAACCCCTTTAATGTCTATTATAGAGCTGTAAGAAATCGATGAATGCAACGGGATCCAGCGCGGACACCGAAACCAAAGAAAACAAGGTTACAGCGGCTAAAGAGTAGAATCATGGAGAGTGGAGGATTGGATGAAAGTGATATCGCTGATCATTGACTCCACGTCTCGGAGCGTCTTCATCCTGCTCCCTAGGATGACCCCATTATAAAGGTTTACTACTGCTGGGACCCGGAGAGTGAAGCATGCTGCCCAGCACTTCCACCCTCTTGGGTCTAATGATCGGTGAGACCCTGACCGATCAAAACTTTTACCGTGTCTCTGCATGTGAACAGTTCTTTTTTAAAAGGCAGGGACACTTTAAAAGGGCCCCTAGACATCTTATCCCCTATCCAAAGAATAGCGGATAAGATGTCTGGTCTCCCTGCTGCACCCGGCATTCGATCAGAGGGTTGGGTGCAGTGCCGGAGGCTCGTGATGTCACGGTCACGCCCTGTTCGTGATGTCACGGTCACGCCCTGTTCGTGATGTCACGGCCACGCCCTGTTCGTGATGTCACGGCAACGCCCCCTCAATGCAAGTGTATGGGAGGGGGCGTGACGGACGTCACGCCCCCTCCCATACACTTGCATTGAGGGGGCGTGGCTGTGACATCACGAGCAGGGCGTAAAAGCGACGTCAGGAGCTTCCGCCCCGCATCCGGCACAGAGCGAAGTTCGCTCCGTGCACCAGATGTCTGGGGTGCCGCAGCCGAGATCGCGGGGGGGGTGGGATCCCGCGATCAGACAACTTATCCCGGATGAGATGTCTAGGGGCGGAGTACTCCTTCAATCTTGTTTTACGAAAGCCTAGTGTCCCGAGGATTGATTCCTGCACTTTGCACTATGGGAACAATTGTTTGACAAAAGAGTGTGGTTGGGTCACGTGGGCGAATAAAAGCGATTTAAATCCTTCCAGCCCTTGCTACTTCTCTCCTCCCGAGAGGCCATATTGGAGCAGGGCCTTCCTGCTCAGATAATCATTGGCCAAGACCACACACTGAGCGCCCCCTACAGAAAATATTCAGGTATGATGGGTGTACATGGCATCTGGAATAATGGGCCAGATGAGCATTCATTCGGTTGGTCAGAAGACTAATCACACAAGGTGCAAAGTGGAGAAGGTGACAAAACCAATCAACTGGATTCCACTATGGAGGTTCACTCTAGGGCCGGTCATTGACGGATCCGCAACGTAAAATGCACTGCGGCTCCGTTACATATGACCCTACCCTTAAAGTGGAACTTTTTTTTTTTATTTAAATCGACTGTTGCCAGAAAGTTAAACAGATTTGTAAATTACTTCTTTTAAAAAAAATCTTAATCCTTCCAGTACTTATTAGCTGCTGAATACTACATAGGAATTTATTTTCTTTTTGGAACACAGAGCTCTCTGCTGACATCACGAGCACAGTGCTCTCTGCTGACATCTCTGTCCATTTTTAGGAACTGTCCAGAGCAGCGTATGTTTGCTATGGGGATTTTCTCCTACTCTGGACAGTTCTTAAAATGGACAGAGATGTCAGCAGAGAGCACTGTGGTCATGATGTCAGCAGAGAGCTCTGTGTTCCAAAAAGAAAATAATTTCCTCTGTAGTAT
This sequence comes from Hyla sarda, assembly GCF_029499605.1. Taxonomy (NCBI): domain Eukaryota; kingdom Metazoa; phylum Chordata; class Amphibia; order Anura; family Hylidae; genus Hyla; species Hyla sarda. The sequence goes on along the minus strand of NC_079197.1, from coordinate 172,880,314 downwards.
TCCGCAGCTAATAAGTACTAGAAGGATTAAGATTTTTTTTTTTTTTTTATAGAAGTAATTTACAAATCTGTTTAACTTTCTGGCACCAGTTGATTTAAAAAAATAAAAGTTTTCCATCGGAGTACCCCTTTAAAAAGGGAAACTGACAGGAGCATCACCCGCACTAACCATGCATTGATCTCGAGTTCTGTAGAAAAGTTCTAATAAGTAAGTGATCCTCTTGGCATCCCACAGCCCTATGGTGCGCCATTCTGCCCACCCACACCGGACCGGCGATATGCTCCCCTCCATAAATATACATGTTCCTTTCCTCAGCGCGTTGCTGATGTTAGCGGTGTTCGCAACACTATAGAGGGAAGAAAAGAACGGACGATAAGCTGCGAAGAGAAACACGGTGGGCAGAGCGGTGCACCAGGGGGCAAGGGAATGCCGAAGAAGCAGTTGTAGATTTCACTAGGAATCAGCAGCAGATCTGCAACAAAATCCGCAACATCTGTGGATTTTCTGCAGATTTTGACTTTTCACATTGAGCTTATGGAGAAAATGAGCCATAAATCCACAGCACATCCGCTTATAAAATCCATACAGCAGGTGAATGTCCAGGAAAATCCAATGCAGAATTATTCTACGGCCTGTTAGGTAATGTTCATACATGGCGGGCGCTAGGACCGCTAAGAAATGCGCCGCCTCAAAGACAGCAATGCATTTCCTTGCGGGCTCTGCAGAAAGGATAGACTTGTCGGAATCAGAATATCCGTGGCAGAAACATCTGGGGCGGAAATCCTGCCGTGTGAACAGTGCAGCAGAAGCCCATTGAAATCAATAGGACCCTGCTGCGGATATTCTGCACAAGACATTCTACCCGTGTGAACCCACAGCCTTAGGGTATGTTCACATGCCAGACTTTCCGCAATTGCACAGAAATTCAGAATTCTGCCAGAATTCCGGCGGAATTTCTGTGTTCTCTGAACACAGAATTCTCCCCCCCCCCCCATTGACCTCACTAGGATTCAACTACAAATTCAACAAAATATAAGACTGATCTTATTCTTCTTCAAAAAGCAGAATTTCCATGTCGGGCATCTCGACAGGACAGCGGAATCCCATTGAAAGAAATGAACAGTAAATCCTGGCGGGTATGTTCACACGGTGGAAACAACATTACCCTAAAAAGGAGAAATTTCCTAAAATCTTATTCACAACACTGGATTTTCCACACACAAATCTGTTGGGTATGGCCACACGTTGCGAACATGCTGCGGCATTTCCACATTAAAGGTGTTATCCAGGTAAAAACTTTATATACATATATATATATATATATATATCAACTGGCTCCAGAAAGTTAAACAGATTTGTAAATTATTTCTATTAAAAAATCTTAATCCTTTCAGTACTTATGAGCTGCTGAAGTTGAGTTGTTCTTGTTACGCCTAGCGCTCCGGGTCCCCGCTCCTCCCCGGAGCGCTCACGGCGTCTTTCTCCCTGCAGCGCCCCGGTCAGTCCCGCTGACCGGGAGCGCTGCACTGTCATGGCCGTTGGGGATGCGATTCGCACAGCGGGACGCGCCCGCTCACGAATCGCATCCCAGGTCACTTACCCGTCCCGGTCCCCTGCTGTCATGTGCTGGCGCGCGCGGCTCCGCTCTCTAGGGCGCGCGCCAGCTCTCTGAGACTTAAAGGGCCAGTGCACCATTAATTGGTGCCTGGCCCAATTAGCTTAATTGGCTTCCACCTGCTCCCTGGCTATATCTGACCTCCTCCCCTGCACTCCCTCGCCGGATCTTGTTGCCTTGTGCCAGTGAAAGCGTTTAGTGTGTCCAAAGCCTGTGTACCTGAACTTCTGCTATCCATCCTGACTACGAACCTTGCCGCCTGCCCCGACCTTCTGCTACGTCTGACCTTGCCTCTGCCTAGTCCTTCTGTCCCACGCCTTCTCAGCAGTCAGTGAGGTTGAGCCGTTGCTTGTGGATACGACCTGGTTGCTACTGCCGCAGCAAGACCATCCCGCTTTGCGGCGGGCTCTGGTGAAAACCAGTAGCCTCTTAGAACCGGTCCACTAGCACGGTCCACGCCAATCCCTCGCTGACACAGCGGATCCACAACCCGTAAGCCGAATCGTGACAGTAGATCCGGCCATGGATCCCGCTGAGGTGCCGCTGCCAAGTCTCGCTGATCTTCCCACGGTGGTCGCTCAGCAATCGCAGCAGATTGCCCAACAAGGACAGCAGCTGTCGCAGTTGACCGCCATGTTACAGCAACTTCTGCCTCTGCTACAGCAGCAACCATCTCCTCCGCCAGCTCCTGCACCTCCTCCGCAGCGAGTGGCCGCTCCTAACCTACGCTTGTCCCTGCCGGACAAATTTGATGGGGACTCTAAACTCTGCCGTGGATTTTTGTCTCAGTGTTCCCTGCATATGGAGATGTTGTCGGACTTGTTTCCTACAGAACGGTCTAAGGTGGCGTTCGTAGTAAGCCTTCTTTCAGGAAAGGCCTTGTCTTGGGCCACACCGCTCTGGGACCGCAATGATCCTGCCACAGCCACAGTCCAGTCCTTCTTCGCTGAAGTCCGAAGTGTCTTTGAGGAACCTGCCCGAGCCTCTTCTGCTGAGACTGCCTTGCTGAACCTGGTCCAGGGTAATTCTTCCGTTGGCGAGTACGCCATACAATTCCGTACTCTTGCTTCTGAACTATCCTGGAATAACGAGGCTCTCTGCGCGACCTTTAAAAAAGGCCTATCCAGTCGCATCAAGGATGTGCTGGCCGCACGAGAGATTCCTGCCAACCTCCAAGAACTCATCCATTTGGCTACCCGCATTGACATGCGTTTTTCTGAGCGACACCAAGAGCTCCGCCAGGAAAAAGACTTAGATCTCTGGGCACCTCTCCCACAGCATCCTTTGCAGTCTACGCCTGGGCCTCCCGCCGAGGAGGCCATGCAAGTGGATCGGTCTCGCCTGACCCAGGAAGAGAGGAATCGCCGTAGAGAAGAAAATCTCTGTCTGTACTGTGCCAGTACTGAACATTTCTTGGTGGATTGCCCTATCCGTCCTCCACGCCTGGGAAACGCACGCACGCACCCAGCTCACGTGGGTGTGGCATCTCTTGGTTCTAAGTCTTCTTCTCCACGTCTCACGGTGCCCGTGCGGATTTCTCCTACAGCCAACTCCTCCCTCTCAGCCGTGGCCTGCTTGGACTCTGGTGCCTCCGGGAATTTTATTTTGGAGTCCTTTGTTAATAAATTCAGCATCCCGGTGACCCGTCTCGTCAAGCCGCTCTACATTTCCGCGGTCAACGGAGCCAGATTGGACTGCACCGTGCGTTACCGCACAGAACCCCTCCTGATGTCTATTGGACCCCACCTCGAGAGAATTGAGCTCTTCGTTCTCCCCGGCTGTACCTCTGAGGTCCTCCTCGGTCTGCCATGGCTCCGGCTTCATTCCCCCACCCTTGATTGGACCACCGGGGAGATCAAGAACTGGGACTCTGCCTGCCACAGGAAGTGCCTCTCCCCCCCTCCCAGTCCCATCAGGCAAGCCTCTGTGTCCCCTCATGGCTCCCGTCCTTGTGTCTCCCTGCCCCGTGCCAAACTTCACCCTCTGCCCTCCCTCCCCATTCCAACTCCTGCTGTACTGCCTGCCGTTGAGGAAACCCTCCATTCTTTCCCAGTGTCCTCATCCCAGGGGAGGCAGTTACCGGACAAAAAAAAGGGGAGACCTAAGGGGGGGGGGGTACTGTTACGCCTAGCGCTCCGGGTCCCCGCTCCTCCCCGGAGCGCTCACGGCGTCTTTCTCCCTGCAGCGCCCCGGTCAGTCCCGCTGACCGGGAGCGCTGCACTGTCATGGCCGTTGGGGATGTGATTCGCACAGCGGGACGCGCCCGCTCGCGAATCGCATCCCAGGTCACTTACCCGTCCCGGTCCCCTGCTGTCATGTGCTGGCGCGCGCGGCTCCGCTCTCTAGGGCGCGCGCGCGCCAGCTCTCTGAGACTTAAAGGGCCAGTGCACCATTGATTGGTGCCTGGCCCAATTAGCTTAATTGGCTTCCACCTGCTCCCTGGCTATATCTGATCTCCTCCCCTGCACTCCCTTGCCGGATCTTGTTGCCTTGTGCCAGTGAAAGCGTTTAGTGTGTCCAAAGCCTGTGTACCTGAACTTCTGCTATCCATCCTGACTACGAACCTTGCCGCCTGCCCCCGACCTTCTGCTACGTCTGACCTTGCCTCTGCCTAGTCCTTCTGTCCCACGCCTTCTCAGCAGTCAGTGAGGTTGAGCCGTTGCTTGTGGATACGACCTGGTTGCTACTGCCGCAGCAAGACCATCCCGCTTTGCGGCGGGCTCTGGTGAAAACCAGTAGCCTCTTAGAACCGGTCCACTAGCACGGTCCACGCCAATCCCTCGCTGACACAGCGGATCCACAACCCGTAAGCCGAATCGTGACAGTTCTTTTCTGTCTAAGTGCTCTCTGATGACACCTGTCTCGGGAGCTTTCCAGAGTAGAAGCAAATCCCCATAGCAAACCTCTTCTACTCTGTGCAGTTCCCAAGACAAGTAGAGATGTCAGCAGAGAGCACTGTTGTCAGACAGAAAAGAACTCAACTTCAGCAGCTTATATTTATTGAAAGGATTAAGATTTTTTTTAATAGAAGTAATTTACAAATCTGTTTAACTTTCTGGAGCCAGTTGATATATATATATATATGTATAAAAGTTTTTTCCTGGAATATCCCTTTAAAATCTACAAGGAATTTTTTTTTTTTTGGGGGGGGGGGGGGGGGGATTATGACGCTCCATATTAATTTCAGATTTCGAATTCCCATTTGAAGTTGTTGAATTTGTAGAATTCTGTAATAGTAGATTTCAAATCAGATTTTGTGCAGATATTTTCCTGCCCAGAATGGATCGTTTTGGAATTAAAATTTTTGGGGAACTTAGAAAATCCAGCAGCCAATAGGTTAGATGTGCCTTCAAAACCCCAAATACCCCAAACTAGATTCTGAACCCACAAACTAACCTATAGGAGTCTGGAAGCTTTTTTGTCGCACCGTATATTCCAAGTTCTGCGGAGACAATATATCCGATATCCGCGAGCTCTCCTCCGCCGCAGACACAAGTTGTACTTTATTGGGAGCCGCGTTGCGGATTATGTACTGCTGATTATATTCCTGCGAGATTTATCAAACAGCCAAAAACATTATCTTAAAGGTGACAACTACAGTGTAATGAAAAAAGGCAAACAAAATCGGAGATTTATGACCCTATGGCGCGCGACGCGGCGCAGGATGGAATGCAACAAAACCCGGGAGCCGCTCGCGGAAATACATTAATAACGGCGCAAGACAAAGTGGCCGTCGGACTGGAAATGAGGACATTAGTGAGATAAGCCATTATAAATCACCGCTATCCTAATAACCTGGAATCCTGCGCTCCGGCCTGGAGACATGGCGCCCGCGATAAGGTTCTGAAGATTACGGAGGTTATATACAGCGCTCCGAGGAAACCTATATAGCTTGTGATATCATATACGAGTATACTGTCCGCTTAACCATATATAGGATTTCTATTATATTTATTACTGAATTTACACTTGAAGTGGCCCCGGCCCGGTACAACATAAATCAGCGCTGGAGCCCTGAATATGTATAAACCATACGGGGGGCACAAAGGGTCATCACATTATCATGGCCGACAGTCTTCTTAGGTATCTTATACTGTATGTGCAGCTTTGGATATTAACCAGAGCTCAAGTTCTGCAGGAACGCGTGGAAACTAAGTTCCTGCACTTTCTTCACAGCAGGAACAACATTCCCATTAGCAGGAGTCCTGCAGGACCAGCACTTAAAGGGGTATTCCAGGAAAAAACTTTTTTTTATATCTATATATATATATATGTATATATATATATATATATATATATATATACAGTATATATATATATATATATATATATATATATATATATGCGAGCAAGGTAGAGCCGCTCACCACTCCCCCGTCCACTGCGCCTCCTTGTGCTACGGACACCGGTACCGCCCCCGGTTCAACAAAGATTAGAAGAAAGAAATGTCCGGCACTCAGGTGTTTGCAGGTAAAAACTTGGTATGGCTTTATTTACAACGACCAACACAGGACAGGATCTGACGCGTTTCGCACTGAAGAGTGCTTAAGCACTCTTCAGTGCGAAACGCGTCAGATCCTGTCCTGTGTTGGTCGTTGTAAATAAAGCCATACCAAGTTTTTACCTGCAAACACCTGAGTGCCGGACATTTCTTTCTTCTAATGGAGTGGATCTTTGAACTACAGACACTTAAACCGAAGGGGCTTAATGTAGACTTTAAGATAACACACAGAATATGTAATGCTTAGGCTACTGTCGCATCTCATGTAAAATAACTTTTTTTGTAAAAAAAATTTTTTGTAAAAATTCTTTTTGCTGGAAGAATTTTTAGTAATTTTTGTATGTTTTCTTTCCTTTTTATGCAGATGGAGAGAGAGAGAGGATGGCGGCCCCCTCACCAGAATAACAACATGAAAGAATAAGAACTATATAAATAATTTCTATAGAATACTGTACACTTTATTATTTTTTTATTGCCTTGGATGCCGACTTTTCTCTGTGTGGGGTAATGTAGGATGCCAGAGACATAACACTTGATGCTTGCACCTTGCTATACTGGGTCCTTGAGTGAAGTCGCATGTGTGGCACTTTTCCCAAACAAGAGCCGATTGGCCGGTCCCTTCCACAACACCTGTGGCACGAGTGAGTTTGATCCCTGTCCAGGGGTCACTCATCCGGCTACAGCAAAACGGTACTGATGGGGCATCCAGTGCTGGAGTCCCAACGTTACCCAATGGTGTTGGGGACCTGGGAGATTGCTGTGCCAGTGTGAATGGAATAGCTTAATTTTGGACCCTCAAATATTTTGGGTAAGAATTCCCTAGTCAAAAATGGCGCTGAGCAAGAGCTCAGAGTGAGTACGCACGCGCCCGCAACTACAGCATCTAACCATACCCTGATGCGCCTTAAGTGCACGCATGCGCAGAGAACAAGGGAGCGCTGACACGCATTGCGGGTCAGTACATCCTTACGGCGCTCAGTGCGCCTGTGCGAGATACCAATGTCACATGAGCATCACATGACCGGAGTCTTTCTTCCGGTCTGGCCACACACAGAGAAACGGAAGCAAACATGGCGTTCCTTGTGACATATGTTTACAAACGAACTGGTGAGTAGGCAGTGCCAGAACTACCCTCGACTCCTCCCTCGATATTGCGATATTATTTATGTGATTTTAGACGCTAAATACACTATATGTGACACTAACACTGCTTAGTATATCGCCCTTATGGCGTCTTAATATGAATTTTATTCACTATGTTTTAATTTGTTTTATGATTACTTGTGATCACGATATTTTACACTGTTTTGATATTGTAACTTGATTAATTATGCAAAACTATTGCACATGTTTCACCCCTATATATTGTAAGCACTTGCACATGTTATTTGCTTGACAAAGACCGTGAGAGACGGTTGAAACGTCGTGGCATCTGATGAATAAAGCCTGACACGCTTTCATCTAAGCCGGTGTGCTGCTGTTTTGCTTTGCTATATATATATATATATATATATATATATATATATATATATATATATATCTCAACTGGCTCCAGAAAGCTAAAAAAAAAAACAGATTTGTAAATTACTTCTATAAAAAAAAATCTTAATCCTTTCAAGAATTATGAGCTGCTGAAGTTGAGTTGTTCTTTTCTGTCTGGCAACAGTGCTCTCTGCTGACATCTCTGCTTGTCTCGGGAACTGCACAGAGTAGAAGAGGTTTGCTATGGGGATTTGCTTCTAAACTGGGCGGTTCCCGAGACAGGTGTCATCAGAGAGTGCTCAGACAGAAAAGAACAACTCAACTTCAACAGCTCATAAGTACTAAAAGGAGTAAAAAGACATTCATAGAAGTCATTTACAAATCTGTTTAACTTTCTGGAGCCAGTTGATACATAAAAAAAAAAAAAAAGTTTTTCCCTGGAGTACCCCTTTAAGTTGAAGAGTTCCCACACTTTTTTTCCTAGGACTTGACCCCTGATATTAACCCCCAACTAAAAAGGATTATACCATTTAGAAAACCCATTCTTATACACACTTGGGGGGAAATTCTTAGTTAAAGGGGTACTCCGGCCCCAAGACATCTTATACCCTATCCAAAGGATAGGGGATAGGATGTCTAATTGCGGGGGTCCCGCCGTTGGGGACCCCCGCAATCTAGCCTGCAGCACCCACCTGTAAGCAATGCAGGAAGCGCTGGAGGCTCTCAGTGTTATGCCTCCCGACCACGGGGACGGAGTATCTTGACGTCACGTGTGACGTCACGCCCCGCCCCCTCAATGCAAGTCTATGGGAGGGGGCGTGATGGCCCCTCCCATAGACTTGCACCAAGGGGGCGTGACGTCACACGTGACGTCAAGATACTCTGTCCCCGTGGTCGGGAGGCATAACACTGAGAGCCTCCAGCGCTTCCTGCATTGCTTACAGGTGGGTGCTGCAGGCTAGATTGCGGGGGTCCCCAACGGCGGGACCCCCGCAATTAGACATCCTATCCCCTATCCTTTGGATCAGATATCCTATCCCCTATCCTTGGAGTACCCCTTTAATGAGTAGGATGGGGAGCTCTGTTCGGGATCCTTACTGCGAAGTTAAAGTGGAGAGCGGCTAAAATAGAGTGTTTCTCGCTCTGAAGGACCGTCCTGTCCTACGTTACACGGACAATTTGTTGATTTGAATGGGGGCTGTGTAATGCTTCATGTCTCCTGTTGTGGCGCTGCAGGAAAAGTGAACACTTAAGGCCCTTTGTTATATTCTTGCATATAGGGGCAGTATTATAGTAGTTATATTCTTGTATTTAGGAGCCGTATTATAGTAGTTATATTCTTGTATATAGGGGCAGTATTATAGTAGTTATATTCTTGTATATAGGAGCAGTATTATAGTAGTTATATTCTTGTATATAGGAGCAGTATTATAGTAGTTATATTCTTATATATAGGAGCAGTATTATAGTAGTTATATTCTTGTATATAGGAGCAGTATTATAGTAGTTATATTATTGTACATAGGAGGCAGTATTATAGTAGTTATATTCTTGTATATAGGAGCAGTAGTATAGTAGTTATATTATTGTACATAGGAGCAGTATTATAGTAGATATATTCTTGTATATAGGAGCAGTATTATAGTAGTTAGATTCTTGTATATAGGAGGCAGTATTATAGTAGTTATATTCTTGTATATAGGAGGCAGTATTATAGTAGATATATTCTTGTATATAGGAGCAGTATTATAGTAGTTATATTCTTGTATATAGGAGGCAGTATTATAGTAGATATATTCTTGTATATAGGAGCAGTATTATAGTAGATATATTCTTGTATATAGTAGCAGTATTATAGTAGTTATATTCTTGTATATAGGAGCAGTATTATAGTAGTTATATTCTTGTATACAGGAGCAGTATTATAGTAGTTATATTCTTGTATATAGGGAGCAGTATTATAGTAGTTATATTCTTGTATATAGGAGGCAGTATTATAGTAGTTATATTCTTGTATATAGGGGCAGTATTATAGTAGTTATATTCTTGTATATAGGAGGCAGTATTATAGTAGTTATATTCTTGTATATAGGATCAGTATTATAGTAGTTATATTCTTGTATATAGGAGAAGTATTATAGTAGTTATATTCTTGTATATAGGAGAAGTATTATAGTAGTTATATTCTTGTATATAGGGGGCAGTATTATAGTAGTTATATTCTTGTACATAGGAGCAGTATTATAGTAGTTATATTCTTGTATATAGTAGCAGTATTATAGTAGTTATATTCTTGTATATAGGAGCAGTATTATAGTAGTTATATTCTTGTATATAGGAGCAGTATTATAGTAGTTATATTCTTGTATATAGGAGGCAGTATTATAGTAGTTATATTCTTGTATATAGGAGCAGTATTATAGTAGTTATATTCTTGTATATAGGAGCAGTATTATAGTAGTTATATTCTTGTATATAGGAGCAGTATTATAGTAGTTATATTCTTGTATATAGGAGACAGTATTATAGTAGTTATATTCTTGTATATAGGAGCAGTATTATAGTAGTTATATTCTTGTATATAGGAGCAGTATTATAGTAGTTATATTCTTGTATATAGGAGCAGTTTTATAGTAGTTATATTCTTGTATATAGGGGGCAGTATTATAGTAGTTATATTCTTGTATATAGGAGGCAGTATTATAGTAGTTATATTCTTGTATATAGGGACAGTATTATAGTAGTTATATTCTTGTATATAGGAGCAGTATTATAGTAGTTATATTCTTGTATATAGGAGGCAGTATTATAGTAGTTATATTCTTGTATATAGGGACAGTATTATAGTAGTTATATTCTTGTATATAGGGACAGTATTATAGTAGTTATATTCTTGTATATAGGAGCAGTATTATAGTAGTTATATTCTTGTATATAGGAGGCAGTATTATAGTAGTTATATTCTTGTATATAGGAGCAGTATTATAATAGTTATATTCTTGTATATAGGAGCAGTATTATAGTAGTTATATTCTTGTATATAGGAGGCAGTATTATAGTAGTTATATTCTTGTATATAGGAGCAGTATTATAGTAGTTATATTCTTGTATATAGGAGGCAGTATTATAGTAGTTATATTCTTGTATATAGGAGCAGTATTATAGTAGTAATATTCTTGTATATAGGGGCAGTATTATAGTAGTTATATTATTGTATATAGGAACAGTATTATAGTAGTTATATTCTTGTATATAGGAGCAGTATTATAGTAGTTATATTCTTGTATATAGGAGCAGTATTATAGTAGTTATATTCTTGTATATAGGAGACAGTATTATAGTAGTTATATTCTTGTATATAGGAGCAGTATTATAGTAGTTATATTCTTGTATATAGGAGCAGTATTATAGTAGTTATATTCTTGTATATAGGAGCAGTTTTATAGTAGTTATATTCTTGTATATAGGGGGCAGTATTATAGTAGATATATTCTTGTATATAGAAGGCAGTATTATAGTAGTTATATTCTTGTATATAGGAGCAGTATTATAGTAGTTATATTCTTGTATATAGGAGGCAGTATTATAGTAGTTATATTCTTGTATATAGGAGGCAGTATTATAGTAGTTATATTCTTGTATATAGGAGCAGTATTATAGTAGTTATATTCTTGTATATAGGAGGCAGTATTATAGTAGTTATATTCTTGTATATAGGAGCAGTATTGTAGTAGTTATATTCTTGTATATAGGAGCAGTATTATAGTAGTTATATTCTTGTATATAGGAGAAGTATTATAGTAGTTATATTCTTGTATATAGGAGCAGTATTATAGTAGTTATATTCTTGTATATAGGAGGCAGTATTATAGTAGTTATATTCTTGTATATAGGAGGCAGTATTATAGTAGTTATATTCTTGTATATAGGAGCAGTATTATAGTAGTTATATTCTTGTATATAGGAGCAGTATTATAGTAGTTATATTCTTGTATATAGGAGGCAGTATTATAGTAGTTATATTCTTGTACAGTGGGGTAAAAAAGTATTTAGTCAACCACCAAAAGTTCTCCCACTTAAAAAGATGAGCGGCTATAATTTCCATCATAGGTTATAACCTCAACTATGAGAGACAAAATGAGAAAAAATCCATAAAATCACATTGTCTGATTTTTATAATTTATTTGCAAATTATGGTGGAAAATAAGTATTTGGTCAATAACAAAAGTTCATCTCAATACTTTGTTATATACCCTTTGTTGGCAATGACAGAGGTCAAACGTTTTCTGTAAGTCTTCTGCAGTGATGTTTTGGGGCTGTCGCTGAGCAACATGGACTTTCAACTCGCTCCAAAGGTTTTCTATGGGGTTGAGATCTGGAGACTGGCTAGGCCACTCCAGGACCTTGAAATGTAAGTCTTCACAAGGTTTTCACATACTGTTGCTGGTATTTTGGCAGATCTCCTCTAGAGCAGTGATGTTTTGGGGCTGTCGCTGGGCAACACAGACTTTCAACTCCCTCCAAAGGTTTTCTATGGGGTTGAGATTTGGAGAATGGCTAGGCCACTCCAGGACCTTGAAATGCTTCTTACGAAGCCACACCTTCTTTGGCCGTGGCGATGTGTTTGGGATCATTGTCATGCTGAAAGACCCAGCCATGTTTCATCTTCAATGCCCTTGCTGATGGAAGGAGTTTTTCACTCAAAATCTCACAATACATGGCTCCATTCATTCTTTCCTTTACACGGATCAGTCATCCTGGTCCCTTAGCAGAAAAAACGCCCAAAAGCATGATGTTTCCACCCCCATGCTTCACAGTAGGTATGGTGTTCTTTGGATGCAACTCAGCATTCTTTCTCCTCCAAACACGACGAGTTGAGTTTTTACCAAAATGTTCTACTTTGGTTTCATTTGACCATATGACATTCTCCCAATACTCTTCCGGATTATCCAAATGCTCTCTAGCAAACTTCAGACGGGCCTGGACATGTACTGGCTTAAGCAAGGGGACACGTCTGGCACTGAATGATTCGAGTCCCTGGTGGCGTAGTGTGTTACTGATAGTAGCCATTGTTACTTTGGTTCCAGGTCTCTGCAGGTCATTCACTAGGTCCCCCGTGTGGTTCTGGGATTTTTGCTCACCTTTCTTGTGATCATTTTGACACCACAGGGTGAGATCTTGTGTGGAGCCCCAGATCAAGGGATATTATCAGTGGTCTTGTATGTCTTCCATTTTCTAATAATTGCTCCCACAGTTGATTTCTTCACACCAAGCTGCTTGCCTATTGCAGAATCAGTCTTCCCAGCCTGGTGCAGGTCTACAATTTTGTTTCTGGTGTCCTTTGACAGCTCTTTGGTCTTGGCATTAGTGGAGTTTTTAGTGTGACTGTTTTAGGTTGTGGACAGGTGTTTTTATACTGATAAGAAGTTCAAACAGGAGCCATTAATACACGAGTGGAGGACAGAGGAGACTCTTAAAGAAGAAGTTACAGCTCTGGGAGAGCCAGAAATCTTGCTTTTGCTGTTTGTAGGTGACCAAATACTTATTTTCCACCACAATTTGCAAATAAATTCTTTAAAAATCAGACAATGTGATTTTATGGATTTATTTTTCTCATTATGTCGCTCACAGTTGAGGTTATAACCTATGATGAAAATTACAGTCTCTCATCTTTTTAAGTGAGAGAACTTGTACAAATGGTGGCTGACTAAATACTTTTTTGCCCCACTGTATATAGGAGGCAGTATTATAGTAGTTATATTCTTGTACATACGTGGCAGTATTATAGTAGTTATATTCTTGTAAATAGGAGCAGTATTATAGTAGTTATATTCTTGTATATAGCAGCAGTATTATAGCAGTTATATTCTTGTATATAGGAGGCAGTATTATAGTAGTTATATTCTTGTAAATAGGAGCAGTATTATAGTAGTTATATTCTTGTATATAGCAGCAGTATTATAGCAGTTATATTCTTGTATATAGGAGGCAGTATTATAGTAGTTATATTCTTGTATATAGGAGGCAGTATTATAGTAGTTATATTCTTGTATATAGGAGGCAGTATTATAGTAGTTATATTCTTCTATATAGGATCAGTATTATAGTAGTTATATTCTTGTATATAGGGGCAGTATTATAGTAGTTATATTCTTGTATATAGGAGCAGTATTATAGTAGCTATATTCTTGTATATAGGAGCAGTATTATAGTAGTTATATTCTTGTATATAGGAGCAGTATTATAGTAGTTATATTCTTGTATATAGGAGCAGTATTATAGTAGTTATATTCTTATATATAGGAGGCAGTATTATAGTAGTTATATTCTTGTATATAGGAGCAGTATTATAGTAGTTATATTCTTGTATATAGGAGCAGTATTATAGTAGTTATATTCTTGTATATAGGAGCAGTATTATAGTAGCTATATTCTTGTATATAGGAGCAGTATTATAGTAGTTATATTCTTGTATATAGGAGCAGTATTATAGTAGTTATAGTCTTGTATATAGCAGCAGTATTATAGCAGTTATATTCTTGTATATAGGAGGCAGTATTATAGTAGTTATATTCTTGTATATAGGAGGCAGTATTATAGTAGTTATATTCTTGTATATAGGAGGCAGTATTATAGTAGTTATATTCTTCTATATAGGATCAGTATTATAGTAGTTATATTCTTGTATATAGGGGCAGTATTATAGTAGTTATATTCTTGTATATAGGAGCAGTATTATAGTAGCTATATTCTTGTATATAGGAGCAGTATTATAGTAGTTATATTCTTGTATATAGGAGCAGTATTATAGTAGTTATATTCTTGTATATAGGAGCAGTATTATAGTAGTTATATTCTTGTATATAGGAGGCAGTATTATAGTAGTTATATTCTTGTATATAGGATCAGTATTATAGTAGTTATATTCTTGTATATAGGAGCAGTATTATAGTAGTTATATTCTTGTATATAGGAGGCAGTATTATAGTAGTTATATTCTTGTATATAGGAGCAGTATTATAGTAGTTATATTCTTGTATATAGGAGACAGTATTATAGTAGTTATATTCTTGTATATAGGAGCAGTATTATAGTAGTTATATTCTTGTATATAGGAGCAGTATTATAGTAGTTATATTCTTGTATATAGGAGCAGTATTATAGTAGTTATATTCTTGTATATAGGAGCAGTATTAAAGTAGTTATATTCTTGTATATAGGAGCAGTATTATAGCAGTTATATTCTTGTATATAGGAGGCAGTATTATAGTAGTTATATTCTTGTAAATAGGAGCAGTATTATAGTAGTTATATTCTTGTATATAGGAGCTGTATTATAGTAGTTATATTCTTGTATATAGGAGCAGTATTATAGTAGTTATATTCTTGTATATAGGAGCAGTATTATAGTAGTTATATTCTTGTATATAGGAGCAGTATTATAGTAGTTATATTCTTGTATATAGGATCAGTATTATAGTAGTTATATTCTTGTATATAGGAGCTGTATTATAGTAGATATATTCTTGTATATAGGAGCAGTATTTTAGTAGTTATATTCTTGTATATAGGAGCAGTATTATAGTAGTTATATTCTTGTATATAGGAGCAGTATTATAGTAGTTATATTCTTGTATATAGGAGCAGTATTATAGTAGTTATATTCTTGTATATAGGAGGCAGTATTATAGTAGTTATATTCTTGTACATAGGGGCAGTATTATAGTAGTTATATTCTTGTATATAGGAGCAGTATTATAGTAGATATATTCTTGTATATAGGAGCAGTATTATAGTAGTTATATTCTTGTATATAGGAGCAGTATTATAGTAGTTATATTCTTGTATATAGGAGCAGTATTATAGTAGTTATATTCTTGTATATAGGAGCAGTATTATAGTAGTTATATTCTTGTATATAGGAGACAGTATTATAGTAGTTATATTCTTGTATATAGGAGCAGTACTATAGTAGATATATTCTTGTATATAGGAGCAGTATTATAGTAGTTATATTCTTGTATATAGGAGCAGTATTATAGCAGTTATAGTCTTGTATATAGGAGCAGTATTATAGTAGTTATATTCTTGTATATAGGTGCAGTATTATAGTAGTTATATTCTTGTATATAGGAGCAGTATTATAGTAGATATATTCTTGTATATAGGAGCAGTATTAAAGTAGTTATATTCTTGTATATAGGAGGCAGTATTATAGTAGTTATATTCTTGTATATAGGGGCAGTATTATAGTAGTTAGATTCTTGTATATAGGAGCAGTATTATAGTAGTTATATTCTTGTATATAGGAGGCAGTATTATAGTAGTTATATTCTTGTATATAGGAGACAGTATTATAGCAGTTATATTCTTGTATATAGGGGCAGTATTATAGTAGTTATATTCTTGTATATAGGAGACAGTATTATAGTAGTTATATTCTTGTACATAGGGGCAGTATTATAGTAGTTATATTCTTGTACAGTGGGGCAGTATTATAGTAGTTATATTCCTGTACATACTATTTTATTTGTACTAGTGAAGAAAATATTTAGCTTAGTTTTTCAGGGAAATAGAGAAATATGTTCGGGGCAGATACAATTTCTTTTCCTCTACATTATTTTGCAGCTCATATAAATGTAATTACTTAACAGGGGGCGCCACTGAGAACAAGAGATATTCCCCTGTGCTACAGAGAACATAACATCTGTGCTTCGTCCTGAGGCCTCATCGCGGCAACGTTTCAATAATTAAGAAACGAATAAGAAAATAAATGAAGGAATATTTACCGCTCCTTCTGGTGTTAATATCACTTGAGACCAGAACGCTGCCTCTTTAGTCATAATTTAAGACCGTGTTTCCCAACCAGCGCGCCTCCAGCTGTTGCAAAACTTCTATTACTAGGAAGAATAATTCCACACAGAATTTGGTGCCGAAACCTAGAGCACAGACTATCGATATATTGCCCTCCATATTCCTGCTCATTTCCCCATCTATTGCAGATTTTTCCAACCAGGGTGCCTCCAGCTGTTGCAAAACTACAACTACCAGCATGCCTTTGGCTGTCCGGACATGCTGGGAGTTGTAGTTTTGCAACACTTGTTAAGAAACTCTAATTTAAGGGAGGAAAGTAATAAAGAAGTCTGGAACACTTGCTGCTATTCATCGTTTTTTTTATTGCTATTATGACTATGATTTTATTTTATTTTAGTGCAGTACCAACCCCCCCCCCCCCACCCCCTTCTGATTAAAGGGACAGGCGCGCTACATAACAATTAAGATGCTGATTATCAGTAATTGGTTTTCTTTTCTTTTTTTTGTTTCTTTTTTCCTTTTTGCTTTTTTTTTTTTTGCTCCCTGCCAAAATATATCAAATCGTAAAGATTGTGGCAGATGCCGCAGCACAAAAGGATTCAATAGAAACCGAGAGCTCAGCAACTGCTTCATAGATGGGTAATAATAGCCCAGAAACCTAGCGCAGAAACGCCACCCCAACCCCCCCCCTTTCCCTTCTCCCCCCCCACCCAACTACCGCCGCTGCCGCCACCACCGCCGATCTCTTTTCCGAGACTGGTGAATGTATCAGGAGAGAAATTGGACAGAGATAAGAGAAGCTGGAGAGACACAAGGCCCCCGAATGTACAGTATGTCCGGAGGGGACAGCTATGAGATCAGATGATGCCAGTGCACCAGACGCCGTGTGCTGCAACCAGCTGTTATTTGTCAAACTCCATCTCGGAGAATTGTTCTTCTATATTAAGTCTGATCACTGTCGTTTCCTCCGCCATCCATCCTCATGATGAGGTGCGACGGTAATGATTCTCAATCTATATACCTCGACGTGTGATGATGGGGATGAGGGGGGGGCAGAGAAGGATGGTGGCGGTGGGGGTTACAGATGCACGTGTGAAGCTAATGCATTGCGTTGCTGTCTGTTACCATGGAAACACGATGCAAAATAAGGAAAATATAGCTCGCTGCCAACCAGCAAACCCCCCCCCCCCCATCTCTTCTCAATTTGCCTCAGTAGTCTGATTCCTCCTGTCATCCTCATCTCGCCATGCCTGTCAGTGCCACCGAGATCCAAGAAAAGAAATACAGTCCCTAACACTTAAATGAGGGAGGATGGTACTTAAAGGGGCGACCTAGGTGGCGTCTTCCGTGTCTTTATTCTAATTGTCTGTGATTTCTGGATATGGGGGATAATGGGGGTGTAAAAAATGGAGTGGAGGACGGGTCCTGTTCTTACATTACAAAGACAATCCATGGATCTGAATGGGGGCTTTAATGGGCGAACACTTAAGGTCCTCATACCATCAAGAACATAATCCTGTCCCAGCTGAAGCACAGGCAGGGACATAGTCCAGGAAGTAAGGGCGGGACTAGCACTCCTCTGTGCAACATGACAACAGAGAAGGAGGTTACAGATCAGCCTGCAGTGATTGGATGAAGAGACCCAGAACAGCACAACAAACTCAGGGAGGAAGTGAATGCATGGTGAGTAAGGGCGGGCTCAGTGCTTGCCTCAGACATGAGTGAGCAGCAGGACAGAGGCATGTAAATGGCCTCTGAGAAGGGGCTCTGCAAGTACGCCATGCATTTTGTATTGCAGCGCCATTGATGCACAAGTACAGCACTTATCTATCCCTGGAACCCTTTAGAGAGTGCATGGAGTGTATGCCAACCCTGCCCCAGCAACCACCTTGAGGGGGTAAAGGTGGATTGGTGGGTATGGTACTGCACTTCCTGGGCCATTAGTGAGTGTACTTGTTCGTGCTAGTTCTGCCTCACTCATCTTCTCTAAAGAGATTCTTTTTTAGAAATGATACAAAAAGCCATATTACGGCAATTGCCCTGAAAATTGTGTCTGATGCTCTGAGAAGGGGTGCAACCTGCGGAGGGGCAGGGGTGGCAGCCGCAACTGGGCTTAGTGGTTGAACATAGAAATCAGGCGGCACTGCTATATACCCTAACAGCCTGCACTTATCAGATATAGGTCAGTAAAGAGCCTGGGGGGTAGAGGTAGCAGGGGTCGTAGTCCGAAGGTGCTGGGGAATAACGTAAGCAATGAAATGTATTAGAAGGAGTGAATGCAATGCACAACAAAGACCCCCGCACTCACCGCTCAACAGACTACTTCAAGTTCCAACGATAGATTGACCGGACAAGGCTGCAGGACTAGCTAGGGGCGCTCAGAGGCGACTGCCGACGATTTTGCGCAACTGCGCTTCTTCCAGCCTCAAGGAAGGAACAGCTTGAGGTGCTCAGAGGCGACTGCCGGTGGTTCCACGCAACTGCGCTTCTTCCGGCCTTGAGGAAGGAACAGCTTGGGGCGCTCAGAGGCGACTGCCAGTGGTTTCGCGCAACTGCGCTTCTTCCGGCCTTGAAGAAAGAACAGCTTGGGGTGCTAAGAGGCGACTGCCGGTGGTTTTGCCAGAAACTGCGCTTCTTCCGGCCTCAAGGAAGGAACAGCTTCCTCCTTCCTTGGGTAAGGAAGAGCTTGAGGCGCTCAGAGGCGACTGCCGGCGGTTCCACGCAACTGCGCTTCTTTCGGCCTTGATGAAGGATCAGCTTGGGGGGCTCAGAGGTGACTACTGGTGGTGAAGCGCAACTGCGCTTCTTCCGGCCTTGAGGAAGGAACAGCTTGGGGTGCTCAGAGGCAACTGCCGGTGGCTTTGCGCAACTGCCGGTGGCTTTGCGCAACTGCGCTCCTTCCGGCCTTGAGGAAGGAACAGCTTGGGGCGCTCAGAGGCGACTGCCGGTGGTTTCGCGCAACTGCGCTTCTTCCGGCCTTGAGGAAGAAACAAGCTCGGGGCGTTCAGAGGTGACTGCCGGCGGTTTCGCGCAACTGCGCTTCTTCCGACCTCAAGGCCAGAAGAAGCGCAGTTGCGCGAAACCGCCGGCAGTTGCCTCTGAGCGCCCCAAATTGTTCCTGCAGCCTCATCTGGTCCGTCCATCATTGGAACTTGAAGTCGTCTGGTGAGCAGCGAGCGCGGGGTTCTTTGTTGTGCATTGCACTCACTCTTTCTAATACATTAGTTGTTGAACTGCTGATGCTTGAAAATGGGAACGATATTCCTCTAAATACCCCAGATGTATCACCATGGGATAATATCAGATTGTGCTGGTGCATCGCACGGTACGGATAAGCAGGGGCGCAGATATAGAAAGTGCAGGAGTAGAAGTCATATACAGGCCCATCTGCCACACCCCGTATTATTAATGACACATGGCAGCCGGGGGCCCTGTTACAGATTCTGCATTGGGGCCCAGAATCATCGTAGACTAAGCCTCCTGTGTCAGTCATGTCTTCACTAAGGGTCTTGCTCTGGATAAACGCCAATACAGCGGACACAAGGCTGAACCCATTGACCTCCATCTCCTTCAATCTTCTAAAAGCAGCTGTAATGTTATTATTCTCTTCCTACCCGAAGGACTTGATTGTCCAATCTATAAAGCTGCCCCTCCCGACACGGATTTCATTCCATCAGCGCACGCTGTGATGGTCCACTCTACTGACTGTCCGCAGGAGAAGCCTTGCTGCAGACACAATCGCTCCCTATAGCTGCTCTCGGCATGTAATGTGAGGGGGCGGCTGCTTCGTCAACCAACATTATTATTATTATTACTGTTATTAAGCTCCTTTTTGTCTATAGGGTCGACAGGGCCGTGAAGAGGATTTATGGACTGCGGATCAATGGAGCTTGGGAATGAATTCTCCCACATCAAGCCCCAGAAAGACAATTTATATGAAGTCAATTAACTTTCCAGTATCTATTAGCATGTGGGAGGAAACCCTTTGGGACATCCCATTCCGACACTAGAAGAACATGCAATTTAATATGGCGCAAATGTGGCCCTGGATGTAGTAAAAGACAGAGCAACGCTAAGTATGGAGCAAAAACCAAAGACGTTATTACTAGAGTTGGGCGAACTTACAGTAAATTGGCTCGTAGTGAACCTCGCAGCTCGGCTGTTGATTACTTTAGCCTGCGTAAATTAGTTCAGCTTTCCAAGGGCTCTGGTTGCCTGGAAAAGTCCGGGATGACAGTCTAAGGTCTCCTAGGTCTGTATCCACCTTTTCCAGGCAACTGGAGCCCTTGGAAAGCTGAACTAATTTACGCAGACTAAAGTAATCAACAGCCGAGCTGCGAGGTTCACTACCAGCCAATTTACTGTAAGTTCGCGCAACTCTAGTTATTACCAACTATAGCACCCAAGTCAAAACTATGGTAAGGGCACGTGTCGGGATATCATGGGACAGTATGTCAGGATGTGTAACCAATCACTTTCTTTTCCCTACAATTACAAAAAAAGAAGAAGAAGTAGCCATTTTTGTATTACTATTCTAGTCGTTAAAGGGGTACTCCGCTGCCCCAGCGTTCAAAATTTTGTTCCGAAAACTTGCAGTGGGGGTCGTCATGTCACAACCACACCCCTCGTGATGTCACGACACACCATGCCCCCTCAATGGAAGTCTATGGGAGGGGGCGTGGCTGCCGCCACGCCCCCTCCCATAGACTTCCATTGAGGGGGCGTGGCGTCATTGGGGCGTGGCGTCATTGGGGCGTGGCCATGAGGTAACGACCCCCGCCGCCCGCACCCAACGTTCTAAACGGACGCTGGGTGCTGCACAGAGATCTGCTTCGGGACCCCCGTGATCAGACATCTTATCCCCAATCTTTTGGATAGGGGATAAGATGTCTAGGTACTCCCCTGGAAATAGAATGTACGGAGGGTCCAGCACTTTGTGCAAGCAGCTTTATTGAAGATACATCACACCATAAAAACGACAGTCAGTCAGACATGTTTCGAGCGCAAGCGCTCTTCCTCAATATTGGATGCCATGCCAGGCACCGGTTCGAGCACCGTCCATCAGGGAAGGGGAGCTGGATCACTCACTTATTTGTTGCCCTCCCCTGGAAAACATTTTGTTTTTTTATAAATCAACTGGTGCCAGAAAGTTAAACAGATTTGTAAATGACTTCTATTTAAAAATCTTAACCCTTCCAGTACTTATCCGCTGCTGTATGTTCCAGAGGAAGTTCTTTTCTTTTTGAATTTCCTTTTTGTCTGACCACAGTGCTCTCTGCTGACACCTCTGTCCATTTTAGGAACTGTCCGGAGCAGGAGAGGTTTCCTATGGGGATTTGCTCCTACTCTGGACAGTTCCTGACATGGACAGAGGTGTCAGCAGAGAGCACTGTGGTCAGACAGAAAGGAAATTCAAAAAGAAAAGAACTTCCTCTGAAACATGCAGCAGCTGATAAGTACTGGAAGGGTTAAGATTTTTAAAGAGAAGTCATTTACAAATCTGTTTAACTTTCTGGCACCAGTTGATTTATATATATATATATATATATATATATATACGGTATATAAAAAGTTTTACAGTGGAGTACCCCTTTAAGGGAGCAATGAAATAGGTAAGTGATTATTCAAGGGCAGGGACTGGAACAATTAAAGGGGTGTTCCAGGAAAAAACTTTTTTTATATATATATCAACTGGCTCCAGAAAGTTAAACAGATTTGTAAATGACTTCTATTAAAAAATCTTAATCCTTTCAGTACTTATGAGCTTCTGAAGTTAAGGTTGTTCTTTTCTGTCTAAGTGCTCTCTGATGACACGTGTCTCGGGAAACGCCCAGTTTAGAAGAGGTTTGCTATGGGGATTTGCTTCTAAACTGGGCGGTTCCCGAGACACAGTGTCATCAGAGAGGACTTAGACAGAAAAGAACAACCTTAACTTCAGAAGCTCATAAGTACTGAAAGGATTAAGATTTTTTAATAGAAGTAATTTACAAATCTATTTAACTTTCTGGAGCCAGTTGATATCTAAAAAAAAAAAAAAGTTTTTTCCTCGATAACCCCTTTAAAGGCTTTCTGAGCCAGAGGACCCCCAGGAAATGGGCCACCAACCATTGGATCCCAGGAATATAATCACCAAGGATTGGATTCCAGGGTTAAGCCACATGAACACAGAGACTGGGCCACCAAGACACGGGATCCCAGCCTTAAGTCACAAAGCCACTTGACCCCAGAGATTGGGCCATTAAGTAACTGGACCACAGGAACTGGGCCATCAAGTTAGAGAACCCCCCAGAATGACCACTAAGTTACTGGACACCAGATATTGTTCCTCTAAGTCATCAGACCCCTGAGACTGGATCACTATTGGACACCACGAAATAGAGAGCTAAACAAGTGGACTCCAGCTTATGGTTAACCAAATAGTTGATACCACACAATAGGGCACCAAACCACTCACATCCAAGGAATGGAGCTCTAGATGTCCAGTCGCTGGTGTAGGCTGAATCTTGGCTATTAAAGGGGTACTCCGCCCCTAGACATCTTATCGCCTATCCAAAGAATAGGGGATAAGATGTCTGATTGCGGGGGTCCCGCAGCAGATCTCTGTGCAGCACCTGTCGACGGGGGTCATGACGTCACAGCCACACCCCTCGTGATACCACGCCCCCTCAATGGAAGTCTATGGGAGGGGGCGTGGCATCCGCCACGCCCCCTCCCATAGACTTCCATTGAGGGGGCGTGGTATCACGAGGGGCATGGCCGTGACGTCACAACCCCTGACGCCCACTCCAAGCGTTCGGAACTAAATGTTCCGAATGCTGTGACAGTGTAGTACCCCTTTAAAGTACTCCGGTGGACAACTTTTTTTTTATTTAAATGAACTGGTGGCAGAAAGTTAAACAGATTTGTAAATTACTTCTATTAAAAAATCTTTACCCTCCAGTACTTTTTAGCAGCTGTATGCTACAAAGGAAATTTTTTTCTTTTTGAATTTCTTTTTTGTCTTGTCCACAGTGCTCTCTGCTGACACCTCTGTCCGTGTCAGGAACTGTCCAGAGCAGCATAGGTTTGCACTGGGAATTTTCTCCTGCTCTGGACAGTTCCTGATACAGGCATCAGGTGTCAGCAGAGAGGACTGTGGACAAGACAAAAATGATATTCCAAAATAAAAGAATTTCCTCTGTAGCATATAGCTGCTAAAAAGTACTGAAAAGGTAAAGATTATTTTAATAGAAGTTATTTACTAATCTGTTTAAAGGGGTATTCCAGGAAAATACTTTTTTATATATATCAACTGGCTCCAGAAAGTTAAACAGATTTGTAAATTTCTTCTATTAAAAAATCTTAATCCTTTCAGTACTTATGAGCTTCTGAAGTTAAGGTTGATCTTTTCTGTCTAAGTCCTCTCTGATGACACGTGTCTCGGGAACCGCCCAGTTTAGAAGAAAATCCCCATAGCAAACCTATTCTAAATGGGGCGGTTCCCGAGACGCGTGTCATCAGAGAGCACTTAGACAGAAAAGAACAACCTAAACTTCAGAAGCTCATAAGTACTGAAAGGATTAAGATTTTTTAATAGAAGTAATTTACAAATCTGTTTAACTTTCTGGAGCCAGTTGATATATATATATATATATATATATATATATATATATATATATATATATATATATATATATAAAAATTTCCTGGAATAGCCCCTTTAACTTTCTGGCACCAGTTGATTTAAAAAAAAAATGTTTTCCACCGGAGTACCCCTTTAAGGCAGTGGACATAATAGAATGAGGTACTAATCCAATGGGCACCAAGGACTGAATTGTACATGATGGATTTGGGAACTAAACCTCTCAATATAAGGCCCTGTCAGAATTACTGGACACAAACCACGGATCCGGAAGGGCAGGGGTCTCCCCACCGAAACATCTTCTCCTGCAACGTCTCTTATGTCTCTAAGACACTCCATCCCTTCCCTTTCAGCACTGCTATGGTCAAGGGGCTCCCTGCGGACTCATAATATTATTATAATATATTGTAAGCGATGCATTATCTCATTAATAAGTAAACATTCGCCGCCGCTTTTTCCAGACTTGATCAAATGAGCTGAAATGTTGCCAAAAACAATATATTTTTTACAGAATTGTGAAGTTCTCCAGAGAATATTGAGGTTTCTACAAGGCAATTGTATCAATAGTCATCATCTTCACTCGTTCTCTGCTGCAAACAAACCATTAACCTACGGAAAAAAACGCGAGACCCTTCACGTCGTCAGAAAGTGGCGTTCTCCGTATCATGGCCTCGTGGGATCCCAGCCCAAAAAAAATGAAACCCTGCTCCCTATGTAATGCGTAAGAACAGATTCCACTTAGGACACGCCCATACTTATGATGGACCGCTGCGGGACCCAATTTTCTCCTTCACAACCATCTGCAACTACTCATTTGCACATATGGTGCCCCCTACATCACAGCAGAACTAGAATCATGGTTCTAAGAAATCCTGTATTCAGACAATTAAAAAATTATTATTATTTTTTTTTTTTTATCAACCGGTGCCAGAAAGTTCTACAGATTTGTAAGTTACTTCTATTTAAAAATGTTAATCCTTCCAGCACTTATCAGCTGCTGTATGCTACACAGGAAGTTCCTTTCTTTTTGAATGTCCTTTCTGTCTGACCACAGTGCTCTCTGCTGACACCTCTGTT
The DNA here is from genome assembly GCF_029499605.1 of Hyla sarda. Lineage (NCBI taxonomy): Eukaryota > Metazoa > Chordata > Amphibia > Anura > Hylidae > Hyla > Hyla sarda. Next base: position 172,855,204 of record NC_079197.1, on the reverse strand, counting down.
TTTTAATCAACCGGTGCCAGAAAGTTCTACAGATTTGTAAGTTACTTCTATTAAAAAATCTGAACCCTTCTGGTACTTATCAGCTGCTGTATGCTAGACAGGAAGTTCCTTGCTTTTTGAATTTCCTTTCTGTCTGACCACAGTGCTCTCTGCTGACACCTCTGTTTGTTTCAGGATCTGTCCAGAGCGGGATAGGTTTGCTATGGGGATTTGCTCCTACTCTGGACAGTTCCTAAAATGGACAGAGGACAGAGGTGTCAGCAGAGAGCACAGTGGTCAGACAGAAAGGAAATTCAAAAAGAAAGGAACTTCCTGTGTAGCATACAGCAGCTGCTAAGTACCAGAAGGATTAAGATTTTTAAATAGAAGTAACTTACAAATCTGTAGCACTTTCTGGCACCGGTTGATAAAAATAAAAAAATGTATAAATATTATATATATTATTACACCTCATATAAATCCTGTATTCAGACAATTTAAAGGGGTACTCCACTGCCCCAGCATTGGGAACATTTTGTTCCGTATGCCGGGTACGGGCTGCGGGGGTTGTGATGTCACAGCCACGTCCCCTCAATGCAAGTCTATGGGAGGGGCGTGGCAGCTGCCACGCCCCCTTCCATAGACTTGCATTGAGGGGGGGGTGGCGTGACGTAACAAGGAGGTGTGTCCATGACATCACGAGCCCGCAGCCCGCACCCTCCGTTCGGAACAAAATGTTCCGAACGCTGGGGCAGTGGCGTACCCCTTTAGGTTCCATAATCCACATCTTCTGAACCATATTTTTTTCAATAAAGTTGGTCACCATTGACGATATAGGACCTGTAGGGAAGGGGTTGCCCTTTAGGATACACCTAGACTCATGGTGGACCGTACTTGGACCCAATTTTCCTTGTCTTGAGATATTAGACACCACCTTCTGCAACTACTCATTTGCCCATTTGGTGCCCTCTATGGGGGAGATTCATCAAAACTTGTGCCGAAGAAAAGTTGACCAGTTGCCCATAGCATCCAATCAGATCGCTTCTTTCCGTTTTGAAAAGGCCTCAGAAAAATGAAAGAAGAGATCTGATTGGTTGCTATGGGCAACTGGTCAACTTCTCTTTAGGCACAGGTCTTGATGAATCTCCCCCCTATATCACTGGAATTATGGTTCGTGAAACCCAGGTTCACAAGATGTTTGCCTAACACCCCTTAAAAAATCCTGGATTTAGACAACATTTTCGGCACCATAGTTTATAGGGATGGCCAGCAACAATGTTCTTGGGTTTGTAGAGAAGTGACCCAATTTAAATTGGCTTTATGCCTTTTTTCAATGGCCTGCACCAACCCCGTTTCAATGGGCACTGAGAAGGGGTGATTTAGCCTTTGACTATAAGGCCCTTCCCTAAGATGTCAAAATGTACAGTCACACTAAGTGATGGCTGATTTTTCATGATTGGCCATAGCTTTTTTTCTTAAGGTCAGGACAAATGGTGCCGAAACCAAAGACCGCGCAATTTTGCTGGTGCCATCAGCTGCCGTATTACAAGCGTAAATTTTCCCCCACCATGGACAACCAAGGGAGCCAGAGAATAGCAATATACACTAAATCATATTACCAGCCGTATACCAACATTACCGTACAGGCTGTACATAATAAAATAATAGCGTCCCCACAGTCACACGTCTCTTCTCCAGCCGCAGAACTACATCAATTTTCCACATATTTAGCATAATTACCAGCGAGACATCATTAAAAGCCTGCACACGATTAATATTAGCCAACGTGTCAGCCGTCATGTGTATCACTGGATATTAGTACTAATAGACCAGACTAATAGACAGCCAGGTAGCGGGCGCCATGCCTCCATATGTAAAAGGGAAAAAAAATGTGAAAAACTGCATTCTTGCTAATACATCGGAAATTGTATAGGGGGACGCTGCCCTAGACATCTTATACACTATCCATAGGATAGGGGGTAAAATGTCTGATCGGGAGGGGTAAGTCACAGCTGGGATTCCGCCACAGCTACAGAGACTAAGATCACGCTGGTTTCGGCAGCATTAAACCCATAGATGCCATGGTCAGTACTGATCACTGCATCTAAAGGATTGATAGAGGGAGAAGGCTCCCCCATCGGTGACCCCCCGCAATGCGATTGCTGGGTCCCGATGGTTGCCATGATAGCAGGAGGCCAGCTGATGTTCCTGATGAAAGTTCCCGGGAGACGTGATGTCACACAATGCCCCCTCCATTCATGTCTATGGGAGGGGGCGTGATGGCAGTCACGCCCCCTCCCATAGACTTGAATGGAGGGGACATGCCATGACTTCACAAGGGGGGGGGGCGTTCAGACATCTTATCCCCTATCCTTTGGATAGGGGCGGAGTACCCCTTTAAGGCAAATAACATCAGTGCCAGTGGTGACATGTGTCATTAGTTATAAGTGGAATTAGACCAGTCTTTCATACAGCCAGATAGGGGGACCGCATCAACATTTATATAGGAAAAAAAAAACATGAAAAACTGCATTTTTGCTAATACATCATTTATCTGTATGCAAATACATTTACCAACATGTCAGCCATCATGTTTATCTATAGTGTTCAGTGGTATTAGACCAGACTCTTATATACAGCCTGGAGCTTGGAGTCATACAACTGTATGTAACAAAAAAAAAAAAAAAAAAAAGAGCGAAAAACTACATGCTTTCTAAAACACTGAGAACCTTCATGCAATAAAAATTAACCAACATTTCAACCTTCATCTGTATCATTATTAATAAGTGATATCCAGGCTTACATACAGACAGGTGGTGAAAGCCCCATCATTAAACGTGAAAAAAAACATGAAAAACAGAATGCCCGCTAATACATGAAGAACCTTGCAACTATGAAAAATAGCCAACGTTTCAGCCTCAATATGTTTGACAAGTTAGCATTAGTTTTAGAGAAGGCTTATATTCGGCCAAGTAGTAAAGCCACACCACCATATGTTAAGAAACAACAATAAATAAAACAACACAAAAAACTGTTTCCTAATACAAAAATACTAGTGCAAAAATTTGAAAAATAAAAACATTTTGATACCCTGCATAACAACAAAACATGCAAGTAAATTTATAGTTTAGATATTTAAATTATAACCAAGAAATATCAATAACACAGCGCCACCTAGAGGCCAAATTGCTATGAAACTCTAAAGATTTTTAAAAAAATTGAATAATTAAAAAAAAAATGTTTCCAATCAGTCAGCAATATGTAGTTTATCCAGCTATAGGAAGCATATAAAGAACATGAGTGTCCCGTCGGCCCGGGATAAGATATCATAAAATAATCTATTCCTTACCTTCCTCCGCTCCTTTTTGTCTTCTTTTTTAGTGAACGCCGTATGGATCCACCAGATCTTGGTGAACATGCTGCCATAAGCCAGGCTGAACCCGAGACCCAGGAGCCATAACCGGGCCTATGAGGACAGAAGACAATAGGGGAGGTCAAGGAGGTGAACAATCGGCACTGAGAAGGGGGTGACTTCAACTAAAAGGATGGAGGAACCAAGTACAGGCCCTTCCTCAAGATGTAATAATGTGCAGTCATACTAAGTTAAAGGGGTACTCCGCCACTAGACATCTTATCCCCTATCCAAAGCATAGGGGATAAGATGTCTGATCGTGGGGGGTCCCGCCGCTGGGGGCCTCCTGGGATGTCCCTGCTGCATCCGGCGTTCATCTAGAACGTTGGGTGTAGAGCAGGAGGCTTGTGATGTCACGGCCACGCCCCCTTGTGGCGACACGGCCATGCCCCCTCAATGCAAGTTTATGGGAGGGGGCGTGACAGCCGTCACGCCCCCTCCCATAGACTTGCATTGAGGGGGCATGTCTGTGACGTCACGAGGGGGAGTGGCTGTGACATCACGAACCTCCGGCGCCGCATTGCCAGTTGCGGGGGTCGGCAGCAGAGGGACCCCCACGCTCAGACATCTTATCTCTATCCTTTGGATGTCTAGGGGTGGATTAATTTTTTTTATTATTGGCCATAGTTTTTTTAAGGTAAGGCCACATGGTGCCGAAACGCGTCCCAGCTGGTGCATGCAGTCACATCCCTTCACCCTCCAACCAACGTCCTTCCTATCTTTTGTAGCAGATAAGGACGCCCTGTCCCTCCGGTTGTTTCCGTCCCTTTTTCTATCCCTGATGTTATTTCCGAGATTGGAAGCCCTGCGCAATTTTTACATAGCTCCCAGCAGATGGAGATAAGCGGTGCCCCCTGAACACGGACCCAAGAAGCGGCTGCATGATCGTAATCCTCTTCTCTCCTGTTTAACCATTCATTGTATTCTCTCTTACCTGGCACACCAGAGGGAAATGCCACGTCTCAATGTGAAGTCCATCGAGACCAAGAGGGAAGACAGCGGCGAGAGCCAGGATGCACCCCGCGGCCGTCACGTCATTCAGATGCGGCTGAGAGTTCTGGATGTACCTGCAGGAGATAGACAGACGCCACATGAGATTTCATAGACCTGTCAATCAAATGCTGGGAAAGAGAATTTACCCCTTAAGTAAAAAAAAAAAAGAAAAAACGCACACGCAGATGTAGCAGAGCTGAATTTGACATCTAACGTTATGTGCACACAATGGATTTTTTAGTATAGAGAATTTCTTTTTATATAGATTTTTACATTTTGCACTGCAAATTTAAAAATTTGATTGGATGGAATTTTTGCTCTGTTCTATGGGGTTAAAGGGGTATTCCAGGAGGAAAAAAAAACTTTGGTAAATTCTATTCTAATTGAATCCTTAGTTATACATTGCTATGGGAACAGCAGATATATCCCTGTACATCTTGGAAGATTGGTCATTTAGGGAAGCTGGCTGAGATGTAGTCACTGTTTCTGTCCATGCTGTGAGGATAAAGGGCTCACGTTCTTTATCGCCAAGGAGTTTTTTGGTCTTTATCAGAAAGAATAAGGCTGGACAAGGGTCTCTCTGCAATACACAAATCTTTTCAGTGGAATGGATGACTGTCCCATCAAACATTTCCCTGAATATCTCTCTACGAGCATCGTGTTGCAAACCAAAGTCATGTGAGTAAAGAACGTTTACATTTTTCCACCACACTAAGCCAACCTGTGACAATCCACAGCAGTAGTTATGTATTAACTGGGTTGTGAACAATGACATCTGTCTACATCTGAATCTGCATTAGTCATTACACACCCTAGAGATTGCTTAAAGGGGTACTCCGCCCCTAGACATCTTATCCCCTATCCAAAGGATAGGGGATAAGATGTCTGATCACGGGGTCCCGCCACTTGGGACCCCTGCGATCTCGGCTACGGCACCCCACACATCCGGTGCACAAAGCAAACTTTGCTCCGTGTCGGATGACTGGCAATGCCGGGCGGAAGCTCGTGACATCACGGTCACGCCCTGCTCGTGACGTCACGGCCATGCCCTCTCAATGCAAGTCTATGGGAGGGGGCGTGACGGCTGTCACGCCCCCTCCCATAGACTTGCATTGAGAGGGCATGGCCGTGATGTCATGAGCGGGGCGCGGCCATGACGTCACAAGCCTCCGGAGCTGCACCCAATGCTCTAAACGAACGCCGGTTGCAGCAGGGACCCCAGCGATCAGACATCTTATCCCCTATCCTTTGGATATGGGATAAGATGTCTAGGGGTGGAGTACCCCTTTAACTCAATAAAGCTGCTATAAAAGCATCATTTTAAGGGACAATGACCAAATATCTAACCTTTTGGCAAAAAAAAAAAAAAACATTTCAAGCTGTGCTAAAGCCTTCATATTGTATTGGACTTGCACAAGAAGTTTTAGTAAAGTTATAAAAGTTCCTTCATGGAACCATAACACAGATTCCAACTGGAACCTCTAGAAAATTCTATTCTAATTAAATCCTTAGTTATATAAGACTATGGGAACTGCAGATACATCACTGTATATATATACGAAGAGTGGCCATTTAGGGAAGCTGGATGAGATGTAGTCACTGTTCCTGTCCACGCTGTGAGGATAAAGTGCTCAAGTTCTTCATCTGCAAGAAGGAGTTTTTTTTTCTGTCTTCGTCAGAGAGAATAGGGCTGAACAAGGATCTCTCTGCAATACACTAATCTTTTCGGTAGCCTGCGGTTGGAGTTAATTCTGAGTGACTGTCACGTCATCAAATGTTTTTGGGTGGATCTCACCCGCTACATACAGAACGTGGTGAAATCAGTCACATGTCCACCACATAATGGGGGAAGATGTATCAAACCTTGTACAGTGGAGCAGTGGATTCACCCAAAAGGGGAGAAATTGTTTTTTTTCCTTCAGGCCAAAACATGGCGTCAGCAGCTACATTAAAGGGGTACTCCACTGGCCAGCGTTCGGAAGCAAATGCTCCAAATGCTGTTTCTGTGCTGCGGGGGTCGGCCACACCCCTCGTGTCATCACGGCCACGACCCCGTCAATGCAAGTCTATGGGAGGTGGCGTGACGGCCGTGATGACACGAGGGGCGTGGCCGACCCCCGGAGCGCAAAAACAGCGTTCAAAAGTAAATTTGGAGTGGAGTAGCCCTTTAAAAGGATTTACTCAGTGAAGTGCTGCCCTCTTAACATCGCCGCCCTAGGCACAGGCCCACAGGTGCCTAATGGCAAATACAGTCCTTGGTACCAGGAAGAACTATAAATAGATCATGCCAAGAGAACTGTGGGTAACCGTGGCCTTCTCCATCCCTCTGAAGACTCACCTCACGTGACTATTGTAGATGTTGAAGGACAGACAGACAAATCCCAAGAGGATCCCAAGCCCAGCAAGGACGGAGACAGAAATGAAGAGTTTCTGAGAGACATATCGGAAAGTGATGATCACCTTGGTGTGATCGGCGGGAGGAGAGCCACCTACATAGGTAGGAAAGAGACAGTAAGAGAGAAAGACGAGGCCGGGAGGGGAAGGGGGGGGGGGTGAGAAAGCGAGAAGACGAATATAGAGGTGGATAAAAATAATCCCAGGTGATGATATAAGTGTGATCAACGTGAGGAGCTCCGGAGAGAGGAGCAGATGGATGGAAGGGGGTCAAAGAGACCGGAAGGAGGAAGACATCGGTACGACCACACTCACCGATCCACTTGTCATTGTTATACCAGGAGAGGTTATCCTTGGTGCTGTCATAGTAACCGATCTTCTTGTAGACCCCAGCTGTGGAATACAGAAGACCCCGTATTATATGGATAAGGCCTATCCAGCACGACCACACAAGAACTAGTATCAAAAAGTGAGAAGACCCTCAACAAGGCCATAAAAATTGCAGAAGACCTTCAACAAGGGCATCAGAATGTGAGTAGACAATTAACAAGGCCATCAAAAAGTGAGCAGACCCTCAACAAGGCCATCAAAAAGTGAGCAGACCCTCAACAAGGCCATCAAAAAGTGAGCAGACCCTCAACAAGGCCATCAAAAAGTGAGCAGACCCTCAACAAGGCCATCAAAAAGTGAGCAGACCCTCAACAAGGCCATCAAAAAGTGAGCAGACCCTCAACAAGGCCATCAAAAAGTGAGTAGACTCTTATGGGGGCAAATATAGCAAATAATGCAGTGCATGATATACAGTGTTCTAATATACAATGTGTATCAGTTTGGTGCAGTTGTCGGGATCTCTGCTTGCTGCCTTTGAATGGCAGCCTTCATTGTTTACTTCTACTGATGCAAAACCAATTATCCACTAACATGAACTTTTTGTCGAATTGTATTGTTTACCTTGAGATAGGCAGCATCAGACATGTTTAGGCCCGTCTTGTCACCTTAGCCTATGTCTACACCATCTAGAATTGTAGGAACATCTCAAAGATGATCCTGTCCATCAGTTTTCATAAAGTTCTCCACCATCTGAGGGGCACTAACCTGGCACTAAATGGAACCTCTATGTCCTATATCAGCGTTTTCCAATCAGTGTGCCTCTAGCTGTTGCAAAACTACAACTCCCAGCATGCCCAGACAGACAAAGGCTGTTCGGGCATGTTGGAAGTTGTAGTTCTGCAACAGCTAGAGGCACATTGGTTGGCAAACACTGCCTTATATCATGCTTGCTCAGAGCTGCATACATGGATAGATAGCTAATAGGAAGCTAAAGCAAATGATACCTGTCTCTTAGTTATATGGCTCAAAGTTATAAAATCATGTTTATCTTCCAAGCTCAGGCATTGTAGAGGCCTGTTTAAGCATGTCTGTACACGGTTCAGTGCTGGAAGCCAAGCTGGGAAGGGTGGGGGAGGGAAGAGGCTTGCACACTGCGGCTCAGCGCAGCCTCTATGACATTTCAGCTTGGAAGGAAAACATGGTTTTATAGCTTTGCAAACAGCCATCAGCTAAGAGACACTGAAGAGACAGTGAAGTGTTCAGTTTCCTGCAGCGCCCTGACAGGAGAAGTAAAGCATTACACAGAGTCTATTGATTTCAATGGCATAGTGCTGGAAGCCAAGCAGGAAAGGGAGGGGAAGGGAGGAGGCATGCACGCTGCAGCAAAAGGAAAACATCATTTTATAATTTTTAAAACAGCCATCAGCTAAGAGACTCTTATTATTTGGTTAGCTTCTCTACAATCTATCTGCCCATCTTTTAAGCTCAGACCATGACATAGAGCTAGCAAATATCCTTTCAATGTTTAGTTTCCCTGCAGCGCCATCACAGGAGAAGTGAAGCATTACACAATGTCCATTTATATCAATGTTTTGTCTGTGTAATACAGGGCAGGTCCTCCTTGCTCTTTATAACCTCTCTCCCCTTTGAGCCGGATAAACCCCTTTAAGGTGGACACATTTCCACCGCTGAGCCATTTATAGTCGGTCCTTTGTTTTGTTGGTGACATCTAAGGCCATCTTCACATACCTTGTAGCTGTTCTATGAGCGTCCAGGCCATACGGGACCCACTGGCATCAAAGACCACGTGACCCTGGAAATTGATGGAAAGAGAAGGCTGTAAAGATGAAGGAGAGGAGACGCCTTGGGCGCTGCCAATATGATGTGTGCTCGGTTAGATGATCATCATTTTTCCCGGCCTCCACAATCACCTGTGTGCACAGGGATCCGCAGCTCCGTACGGTGCGGCGGTGATTTATTCCCAGGCACAACCAGACGGTCGGCAAATGCATGCTGTAAAAAACAGATCAATAACGCAGAACATGCAGCTTTTCTGACTTATTGATCCGTCCGTCACGGAATTTTTGTGAAGAATGAAAAAAAAAAACCTTGCGGGCACTGACCAGACCTCTCCTCACAGTCATCTATCACTTCAATGCGGCTTTATATAGGCGAACGTGATCGGGGGGGGGGGGGGGGGGGGCGATTACCAATGACCAAAGATGACGTTTTGACTGAGACCCTGGCTCTCAGAGAGAAGCGCGTGCAGCAGCCACATCACCGGAACGGGACCCTGGCCCTCAGTGCGCACGCGCTCCATTCATTCCTATGGGAGCGCCAAAGAGGCCAGCTCTTGGGCATCATTGGCGGAACCATAGGAATGAATGGAGGGCACGCCGGGGTCCCCTCCCAGTGATCGCCGGGGGCCCCAGTGATTGGACCCCCCTCAATCAGCTACTTATCCCGTCCTGTGGATAGGGAATAAGTTAGTTTTAGCCAGAGTACTCCTTTAAGATTCCTCACATGGATATTATATAAGTAGATCACAATGGACGCATCCCACCGACCCACACTTGGCCTCATAGAAGTCAACGGAGCTATGGATTCCTATATAGCAGTGGTCTCAAACTGTGGCCCTCCGGATGTTGCAAAACTTCAACTCCCAGCATGCCCGGACAGCCGTTGGCTGTCCGGGCATGCTGGGAGTTGAAGTTTTGCGCAGCTTGAGGCCACTGCTATATAGGGAACACAGCCATACTGACTTTCCCAATAGTTGTTGTGTTCATTGGCTTACTATTGTAACATGAAACCAATATGGGCCCTATGGAGGTAAGGACGAATGAAAAACTAAAAATAAATCAAAAACCCAAACGATAAAGAAGACTCACCGAGACACCGTCAAAGGAGGAGGAATTCATGGCCTTGTAGATCTCACGACTGATGTTATCATTGTTATAGTTGAAGTCTTCCAGACGGAGTCCTCTCTTAGATAACTCATACGACGTCTTGTTAAGGGCAAGTGCCAGCGCCCAGATAGCATCATAGGCAAGAGGAGCCTCCTGTAGTCCTCCTACTCCCTCAGGGTCCTTGCCAAGACGTTTTTGAAGCTTTTCCATGAACTCCTGAGAGGTCTACAGGAAAGAGAAGATATATCTTGTGTCCAATAAGGTTAGAGATGAGTTAAAGGGCGACTTAGAAGTCTACAGAGGTCATAGTTACCATATTGGAGATGCCACGTGTGTTTTCTGGGTTCAACATGACTATTTCTGTGGTTACATGGCCCTCAACGGCCCGAGTCATCTCCTCCACCGTGCAGTTTATGGCCGGATCCGGGGTCTTGAACCAGTTATCGGCATACCAACCAATCAGAAACCAGACATACTTCTTACCAAAGAGACGCTCTTTGTAGACCTGGTGAACGAAGACACATTGAGAAGATGAAAGGGTATGGTAGAGCGAAAGATAGCGGAGTCATGTGAAAAAACTGAAGGTGTATATTAAACTTCTTAAATATCAAAAGGTGATGACTAAAGGAGGAATTTTTTTTTTTTTTTTAAATGCCGAGGAACGTGCTCTCGAATCACCCAGAGTGCAAGAAAAAGTGTAAACGTGTTACACTAAAAAAACGTGCACAAAGGATTCGGTCTATCGCAAGCCCTTCTCCGATAGGAGAGAGGCCCCCAAACAAACCTTACCCTTCGCCTCCGGACCAAAAGGTACCTGCGAGGTTCCAGGTTCGATGTCCCTTTTAGCCGAAGCTACTAAGGGACCACAAATGCTCCCGGCATCCCCCTTGGCGTTAGCCAAGGTATCTGCCTGCAGAGCCGATAACGGTTGGTACCTTGCCAGAGCAGGAGTACCCAGGGTGTTTGAAGGGAGGTGCGGAACCTAATGGCCACACACACCTCCCCTAGACGGCCAAGAGGGAAACCCAGAAGGGCTACCGCATCCTGACAAATCCTGTGGACACACAACACGCAAAAAGTGACACAGTGAGACAAAAATAAATAAGTGAATGTGTGCAGATATACTGCCCGGACATCCGGCCGGATCTATAAAAATTTCTCTGATCCTAGGCAGAAGGCCGGGAATCAAGAGGTGAGTGCCACAAGGTGCAGAGATCATGGTGCCCGTGCTTCAGCTCAGTGAGCCAATACACCCAGTGAGTTTCGGCACCTCGGGGTCACCACTCCCCGAGGCACTAAAGTACCTCGGCTCTAGACCCTCTCAGCCTCATGGCGAGACCCGGAGGTAACAGGTCACATCAGGGCAGCCGTCGAGCTGATTCCTCAGAACGAGCCCCGGAACGCCCTGGTACACCTGCTCCCTACCATGCAGCACCCATCCCCAACAGCTCCATACTGGCGTCGCCTGCCACCAGCATTAAACTGATAAGAACAGATACTACACTTGATCTTAGCCAAAAGGCCAAGAAGCTATGATGACTAAAGGAGGAATTGGGGATGGAATGTAGCCATTTGGCCATGTAGGTATATATGTCACGTTATTTTTTTATTTTTTATTTTAGAAGAAGCCATTGGAAGGTACTGCTTTTATTAGGGAGATCCAGTGCAGGCAATGCTCTCTGGGAAAAGTATGCAAATTAGCTGTCTAGAAGGAAGAGAACTGTCTCTCTAGTGCCACATATAGGTAACTTCCCTGAAACTCAATGACTCAAGGAGACTCAACCTTAAAGGAGATATCCGGCAAGAATAAACTTATCCCCTATCTACAGGAGAGGCATAAGTAACTGATGAGCGCCGGGTCCCGGTGATTGAGGGAGTTTGAGAGCTGGGACCTCAGCGATCACCGGGACCTGGCGCTCATTGAGGAGCATGTGCTGCAGGTGTCACATGCTCCCATTTCTATAGGAGTGCCGAAAAGTCCTGATTACAGCATTTGGGAATCATTGGTGCTCTCATAGAAATGACTGGAGGGCATGCCGTCTACCAGTAGATAACACACGCTCCCGTCACAGTGCTTGGACCCCCCCCCCCCCCGCGATCAGCTTCTTATTCCCTATCCTGTGGATAGAGGATACGTTTATTTTTGACGAATATCTCCTTTAGCTTCTTGAGTCATCGACTTTCAGAGAAGTTACCTATAGGTGGCACTAGAGAGACCGTTCTCTTCCTTCTAGATCTAGACAGTTAATTTGTATACTTTTCCCAGAGAGCATTGCCTGCACTGGATCTCCCCAATAAGAGCAGTACCTTCCAATGGCTTCTTCTCAAATAAAAAAATTATAAAAACTGGTGACATATATACCTACATTGCTTAATGGCCAAATGGCTACATTCCATTCCAAGTTTAGTCTCCCCGAAGTTCTCCCTGTAAATAAGTTGCTAGGAATATAAGTCAAAGACACTGCTGTCTACAAAAAGGTGTCTAATTGGTGGCACTGCCAATTTTCTTCACCCTATAGGAGAGGTAATTTGCATACTTAATTTTCGGATGAAATTCTCTTGAACGACACATATGAGAGATTGACGAACTTGAGAGATGAAAAGGTGGTAACGTGAAACCGTTTCAAGATGTATAAAAAAGGAAAAAATAAAAGAACAAATAGTTCTAAGAATAACCAAGGCGAGCCCCTCACAGGATATAGAGAATGTCTAATTTTACCTCACAAAAGACTTTCCGTGCCTCGGTTTCATAGAATAATCCGACAATTATTCTAGCATCTTGTCTCTGAAATAAAAGATAAGAACAATAAGGGAAATAAAGAAAAGGAGAGGAAAGTGAGAAGAGACTGTGACGGGGAATCGGGCAGAGCGCGGACACTTAATGATCTCTATTGACCGTGTAAGGAGTCAATCATTGTACTGCAGTCCAACCCATTGACCGAAGGTGAGTCTCCCGGGAAGGACAACACTCTCAATCAATTTTAATTCCTATCAGAGAGAAGATCCCAAGCGACATCCAAGATGACACTAGTCCATACCTTGAGATTTTTTACCGGAACAGTGGGGTCAGAGAAGAAGCTCTGGCGGAACGTGATTTCAATTCCGGCTTCCTTCACTCGTTCCTCCAGGTCATCCAGAGTCTAGATGGAGAAGGGAAGGAATTAATCCTCCTGAAAGGTGGAACACATCCTATAATTATAGAGGCCTGTGGGACTGCAATACAGGAGCGGCCCGGATTATTAACATGGTAATGAGCTGCATGATATTGTAAAACGGCCATCGTGATATCCTCTCACCTACATTGAAAGCCTTGGAGAAATACCAATACTTCATTCACCTCTAAAACACGAAGGAACTTTAATGGTCGAATGATTCGGGCTTAATTATTTTTTAATAATATTTTTTAAGACCTTCAGAGGATCTAATATATCATCACATTTGGATGATGGTCTACAACTAGCATAGCTCTTGGGTCCTATTTGCTATCTGACTGGAAGTGTTGGTAGTCCTTGGATCATGCCTTCCATAAAGTGTGACATTTTTTACTTTTTCGAAGGTATAAGGTTCAGGGGAGTATAGAAAAAAGATAAAGAACTAATACCCTGAAAAATCAAAGGTCTTGCCTTAAAGCTTTCACATTAGGTCCTTAGTTACTAATCGTATGGTGCTTGTGGAGGCCAGGATCCATGGCTTTGGACCATAGAGATCATGGAGTTAGCATGAGTATATATATATATATATATATATATATATATATATATATATATATATGTCATTTTGGTAGTTCCTCTAATCTAGAGGAAGCCCAGGTCTTGTCATATACATTCACATAAGACCCTCAGGCCAGTTGCCAATGTTCTGGGGTTTTTGGAGACCAGGGTCCAGATAATGGGCCATGGAGAAGGTTTGGGAATATGCTAAACTGGGTCTACGATGTGTAAATACATTAGATAGTATAACAGTCCACATACAACAGACATGACTGTTTCCTGACTAGGTGATTCAGCATCTAAATTCTAAAATATGACTAATCTGCTGCCAGAATAAAAAAAAATTGAAGGTTTTTGTTCTGGGGGATTTGTGGGTTACATATTAATTAATAATATCATCTAAATGAATCATCTTCACTCACAGAAGTAAAGACTTCGGTGGTCTGCTGAATGGTCGCGATCTTAGTCCATCCCCACTTTTTGAAAAGTTGGACCCTGGTGGGATTGTGCAGGGTTGCCGATGGATGTGTGCGGAAGAAGGTCGGGAATCTCTGACGGTTTGAGAGCGCCGGTGAACTGGAGCCATAAGAAAGCTGGAGGGGAGGAGATGATTTATATGGGATTAGGCACAGACACAGGAGGTCTTCAATGTATTAACACCAATATGGAAATATGGAATGAGAACGATGTGGATTATGGGTGGAAAGTAGTGGAAATGAGAGGGGAAGGGGAAACGTCACAAAACGTTATAAGGAAATAGTAAAGTAAGGCAATAATAGCCAATAACCAAGAAAAAGGAGAGATTGTGTAGGGGAAAAGTCATAAAAATAATAATGGTGGATAACAGAAGAGAAGTACATGGGAGGTGGGGAGGTGTGCATCAGACAGAGAAAAGAGGAGGAAGGAAAAAGAGAAACAGGAGAGGAGAGGATGGAGGAAGAAAAGAGAGGTAAGGAGATAGTAAGGGGGTGGTAAATAAAGAAGGAAGGGGAGGAGAAGGGAAATATGAGAGGAGTGAGAAAGGAAGGAATGAAGATGGGAGGAAAGAAGTAAGAAAGGAAGAGAAGATTGAGGAAAGAAGGAAGGAAGGAAGGAAGGAAGAGAAGAGTGAGGAAAGAAGGAAGGAAGAGAAGAGTGAGGAAAGAAGGAAGGAAGAGAAGAGTGAGGAAAGAAGGAAGGAAGAGAAGAGTGAGGAAAGAAGGAAGGGAGGGAGAAATATATGAAGGAAGGTAGGAAATAATAAAAGGAAGGAGAAGGGAAATATGAGAGGAGTGATGAGGAAGGAAGGAAGGAAGAGTGAGGAAAGAAGGAAGGAAGATGGAAGTGAGGAAGGAAGGGATAGGAAAAAAGCAATGAGTGAGAAAAAGAAGAAAGGAAGGAAGAAAGGAGTGTGTGAGTGAGTGAGGAAGGAAGGAAGGAAGGAAGGAAGAAAAAGAAAGAGAAAAGGAAGGAAGGCAGAAAAACAAGAGAATGGGGATGAGTGAGTAGAATACAAGGTAAGAAGAATAGTGAAAGATGAAGAGGGATACATGAGGGAGATAAATACAGAGGAGGTCACAGGGTTATTATAGGCAGAAGTAGAAAAGTTAGAAGAAGGATGAACACAGTCAGGGAAATAAGAGAAGAGCTAATTGGGTAAAGAGAAAAACCAAAAAAATGGATGAAAGCAAAGATGCAAGATAAGGAGAACAAAGGAACCAAAGACATCACAGGCGGCGGATCAGAAGAAGTAAGAATAAAATCAGTAAGAAGTCACTGAAGATGGTAAAAAGCACCGGAGAGGGAGGACTGACAGGAGGAGAGTGGAGAGGGAAGACTGACAGGAGGAGAGAGGAGAGGGAAGACTGACAGGAGGAGAGTGGAGAGGGAAGACTGACAGGAGGAGAGAGGAGAGGGAAGACTGACAGGAGGAGAGTGGAGAGGGAAGACTGACAGGAGGAGAGAGGAGAGGGAGGACTGACAGGAGGAGAGTGGAGAGGGAAGACTGACAGGAGGAGAGTGGAGAGGGAAGACTGACAGGAGGAGAGAGGAGAGGGAGGACTGACAGGAGGAGAGTGGAGAGCGAGGACTGACAGGAGGAGAGTGGAGAGGGAGGACTGACAGGAGGAGAGAGGAGAGGGAGGACTGACAGGAGGAGAGTGGAGAGGGAGGACTGACAGGAGGAGAGTGGAGAGGGAGGACTGACAGGAGGAGAGTGGAGAGGGAGGACTGACAGGAGGAGAGTGGAGAGGGAGGACTGACAGGAGGAGAGTGGAGAGGGAGGACTGACAGGAGGAGAGTGGAGAGGGAGGACTGACAGGAGGAGAGAGGAGAGGGAGGACTGACAGGAGGAGAGTGGAGAGGGAGGACTGACAGGAGGAGAGAGGAGAGGGAGGACTGACAGGAGGAGAGAGGGGAGGGAGGACTGACAGGAGGAGAGAGGAGAGGGAGGACTGACAGGAGGAGAGAGGAGAGGGAGGACTGACAGGAGGAGAGTGGAGAGGGAGGACTGACAGGAGGAGAGTGGAGAGGGAGGACTGACAGGAGGAGAGCAGTACAGGAATGTGGGAATAGAAGAAGAAGTCAATAAGTAACATGATGGATGAATAGACTCAAAAAGTGAGAAAAACAAAGTGAGACAGTAAGACAGGCGTCAGTGCCTGGTGACAGCTCCTCACCACAATGAGATGCCACATGCGGGCCGCCTCCGCCACCAGAGTGGAGACACTGCTGCACCCGGGCATCAGCATTATCTTTATTGGGTCATTGTACAGCAACTCGTACAGGTGGCGCGTCGCCTGGCCGGGGTCACACTGGGGAGGGCACAATAAAGATGGCACAATAAGACACAAGAAGAAGCCAATAACCCTGACTGACACTCTGAGAGAGGACGATGAGAGTGCAGGAGGACGATGAGAGTGCTCTCCCTCTCAGCCTCTCCCATCTATCTCCTGTTTGTGTCTGTCTCCCCATCTGTCTCTTTCTCTCCCCCCTCTCTGCCCATTCCACTCTCTCTCTCTTTCTCACTCTCTCGGTCTCTCTCTCTCTTCTCTGGAATATTTTACCCTTTCCTCCGTTGCCGTGGTAACAGTGAGAGAGCTGAGTGGAATAATGAGAGCGCAGGGGGTAATCCTGTGAGAGAGCCTGGCTGCACCCCCTGCGCTCTCTCTCCCCCCTCGGAGATAGTCTTAGTAAAGGTCACACAAGCCGTGTCCAAGCCCCCTGTGGAGGTCTCACTTTCCTCGCCTCCTGTCACAGCCGTCTATGACTTTTTCCCCTGCTGTCTCTCATCTTGTCGCTCTCGCCTCCTCACTTTCTCTCGCTTCTGCACTTTTGTTCCTCGCCCCTCACACTTTTTATTTTTGCATCTTTTATCCTCCCCCCCCCCCCATCACTTGTTTGTTGATTTTTTCTCTTTTCTTTATCGCACTCGGTGGTCACTGACTAATAAAGCGTTCTCACAGTATTATACTCTCTCTGATAGGGTCTATTATAGTCAGGGCTTCATGGCTGTCACTCGCTACCTGTCGTGTGACTAGACCTGACCAGGTGTACCACGAGAGACAGGTGACCACCTACAAAATAACCCTATCTATCGTGCGGCCATCCACGTCCCGGTGCCACCACTTTACCATCACTCACCTGGCTGTCATGGTGAATGAGTCTAAGTTCATATTCCGGCAGGATGTCTCTTCTGTTGTTGACGTCTTCCAGGGCCATCTGTGCGGCAGGGTGACAGGCCTGTCCCCCAGGCCATCCCCCACTCATGGGGAAGAGAGCGCCCACGTGCAAGGCTTTCTTACCTGAGACCGCATCACACAGCAAGAGAGTCAGCACAGGCACACAGAGAGACAGAGACATGGCCAGTGGGGGAGACATCATCATTGGGGGAGAGGGGAGAACAGGAGTAACAGGAGGTCGGAGAGACGGGGTATAGGGGGAGTCATCATACACCAAGAAACAGGCGAAAAAAGTGCGAGAGTGCAAGTGATGGGGGCACAGGAGAGTGCAAGCAAAACACACGAAAATTACTAAACAGACGGCAAAGACAATAAAGCACAAAGATCAACAGGAAACAGAGAGAGAGAAAACAGGTGGAATAAAGAGACCACCAGGAATAAGAGAGTGCAGACAGACGGTCAGGATGGAGCCATGGAGAGCAAGAACTGGGATCAGTAAATGGGAAAAGAATGGGGAAGATAGGGATCCAGAGAGAGAAAGAGACAGTCAGTGACTAAATCAGACAGGCAGAGTCAGTGCAGCGAGACAGCCCACGGATGTGGCAGGAGAGCGCCGCAGCATCTGCACGATTCCTGGTTTAATTCTGCAGTCTAGAGAAGGATGGAGAGATGGAGAGAGGGAGCGAGGGGAGGAGACACAATGATGTCACCCACGCCGAAGGGAGCGAGGGATTACAAAGAGAATGGGGAATGAGAGAGGGGGAGAGAGTCAGAGAGAGAGGAGGGGGCCATGATCGGGGCAGGGGGAGAGCAATGATACAGGACAGAGGTGACGAGCGGGAGGGGGCACATGACAGGTGATGAGGAAGATGGGAGCATGATACCAAGGCAGGTGGGAGAGCGCGCAGATGTAGCAGAGCTCAAGCTGCTGACTAACTCTTTACAGCTGCATGTTCAAATACCACAGCATTAGTTTATCTGCAGTTATACGGACCACCCCATATATATAAAGATATAACCCCATGTGGTCTGCAAAATAAAAAAAAACTACGTCCTTGTAAACATAGTAAGTTATATCTTAAGATGAAAGACCGAAAAAAAAACGTCGAGCTCGCCAAAAAGATCTAAAAATGTGGAAAATGAAAAATGTTTCCAAATTGTGGAGGAAATCAACAATGGGACCCTCAGAGCCAAGACCAGGCCCCCCCCCCCCCCCCCAGACACAGGAGAGAACCCATAAAATTCTGGAAACATAAAAGGTAAATTTATCGAAAACAGAGGATATATCCCTGAAACTGTCCTAACATGAACATGAAGGGATCAGATACGTCAGATCTACGAGGACCTTCCACTTGACGGGACATCAATGACCAGACGACGAGGTCTTATCTTATATTGGACACTATAAGGAGGAGATTAACAGAACTAATTTCTTCCACAAAAAAAAAAGATATATATATATATATATTATTTTTTTTAAACAGCGCCACCCCTGTCCTCAGGTTGTGTGTGGTATTACAGCTTGGCTCCATTCATTTATCAAAGGCTGTGTAGAGGAAGAGTGGAGCAGTTGCCCATAGCAACCAATCAGTTCGCTTGTTTCATTTTTAAAGAAGTCGGGGAAAAATGAAAGAAGCGATCTGATTGGTTGTTATGGGCAACTGCATCACTCTTCCCCTACACAGGTTTTAATAAATCTCCCCCAATATTAATCTAAGAATCTGGGTTGGAGGGTCTCCCAATATAAGACATAATGAACAGAACATGTCTGAAGACCCCAACAGAGGAATGGACAATCTGGAGAAACATTATCCATATGGTCACGGGTGTCTGAAACCAATATGGTGGCACCAAATAATAGATACAGAAGAAAGGGAGATAAGAGCCATAAGAAGAAAAGGCGTAAAGAGGACAAGATGGGAGACGGAGGAGAAGAAAGGAAGAAAAGAGCAAATGAGGTAAGATGGAGAAAGAATCAAAGACTGATGATGATGATGATTTAGAACAGTACTGCAAAACTTCAACTCCCAGAATGCCACCAAAGGTTTTGTCTGCCTCCTCCAGAGGATGCACACTGTCCCCGAAAGGTAAATCAAGGCTTCCCTCTCATCTTATCCCTTAGAGCAGCGGTCTTCAAACTGCGGCCCTGAAGCTTTTGCGAAACTTCAACTCCCAGAATGCCACCAAAGATTTTGTCTGCCTCCTCCAGAGGATGCACAATGTCCCCGAAAGGTAAATCAAGGCTTCCCTCTTATCTTATCCTTTAGCGCAGCGGTCTTCAAACTGCGGCCCTGAAGCTTTTGCGAAACTTCAACTCCCAGAATGCCACCAAAGATTTTGTCTGCCTCCTCCAGAGGATGCACAATGTCCCCGAAAGGTAAATCAAGGCTTCCCTCTTATCTTATCCTTTAGCGCAGCGGTCTTCAAACTGCGGCCCTGTAGCTTTTGCGAAACTTCAACTCCCAGCATGCCCGGACAGCCGTTGGCTGTCCGGGCATGCTGGGAGTTGAAGTTTCGCAACATCTGGAGGGCCATAGTTTGAGACCACTGGTTTAGAAGAAGAGGAAGAAGAAGCAGAAGAAGGTGTGTAAGGAAAAGAAAAGAGGGGGGAGGGGGGGAAAGAAGATAATGAAGAGGAAGAAGAAGAAGAAGAAAAGGACAAAGATGATGGGAAGTGGAAGTAGAAGAAGAGGAAGGAAGAAGAGACTGAAGGAAAAGGAGAAAAGGGGCAAAAAGGAGGAGAAGCAGAAGGGAACAGTGATGGAAAATGGAAGAGGACATAGAAACACTAATGATGAGGATGGAAGATGAAGGGTAAGAAGAGGTAGAAGGAGGAAAAGAGGAAAAGTAATAAGAAAGAAAGAATGGGAAAGAGAAGAAGGGTGAGAAGATGGTGAAGAAGCTAAAGGAAAAGAAGAAGATGATGAGCATAATGATGGCGATGATGAAGAGGAAAGGAGGAGGAAGATAAAGAAAAAAGTTAATGATGATGATGGAGGATGAAGGGTAAGAAGAGGTAGAAGGAGAAAAAGAGGAAAAGTAATAAAAAAAAGATGATGATGATGATGATGATGATGAAAAGCAAAACGAGCAAAGGGGGAGGGAGATGATGAAGAAAAATGCTGATGATGAAGGGAAAGCAGAAGAAGTCGAGGAAGAAGGAAGAAGAGAATAGTATTACAGGAGAGAGATGAAGGAGTGGAGGAATGTAAGGAGTCCCCGCCATATATGTGTGCGCCATAATACAAGACATCCTGAAGGTCCCTGCTCCTTTAAACACCATGAAGCTCCCATCAGATCCTGTATACAGGGAAGAACGCCAGATGTCAGGAAATAGTTTACATGATTCTTGGTAAAATATGGAAGAAGCCTGAGAGACCAGGAGAACGGAGAGCCAAGGACTGCAGGGGGTGGGAGACCCTGTATACAAGTAAGGGGGTCCTATGTAGGGTGGGGAAGGGTCTGGAGCGGTGGGGAAGGGTCTGGAGTGGTGGGTAAGGGTCTGGAGTGTTGGGGAAGGGTCTGGAGCGGTGGGAAAGGGTCTGGAGTGGTGGGGAGGGGTCTGGAGCGGTGGGGAAGGGTCTGGAGCAGTGGGGAAGGGTCTGGAGCAGTGGGGAAGGGTCTGGAGCAGTGGGGAAGGGTCTGGAGCAGAGAGGAAGGGTCTGGAGCGGTGGGGAAGTGTCTGGAGCGGTGGGGAAGGGTCTGGAGCAGTGGGGAAGGGTCTGGAGTGTTGGGGAAGGGTCTGGAGCAGTGGGGAAGAGTCTGGAGCGGTGGTGAATGGTCTGGAGCGGTGGGGAAGGGTCTGGAGCAGTGGGGAAGGGTCTGGAGTGTTGGGGAAGGGTCTGGAGCAGTGGGGAAGGGTCTGGAGCAGTGGGGAAGACTCTGGAGCAGTGGGGAAGGGTCTGGAGCAGTGGGGAAGGGTCTGGAGCAGTGGGGAAGGGTCTGGAGCAGTGGGGAAGAGTCTGGAGCGGTGGGGAAGGGTCTGGAGCGGTGGGGAAGGGTCTGAAGCAGTGGGGAAGGGTCTGGAGCAGTGGGGAAGGGTCTGGAGCAGTGGGGGAAGAGTCTGGAGCAGTGGGGAAGGGTCTGGAGCAGTGGGGAAGGGTCTGGAGCAGTGGGGAAGGGTCTGGAGCGATGGGGAAGGGTCTGGAGCAGTGGGGAAGGGTCTGGAGCAGAGGGGAAGGGTCTGGAGCGGTGGGGAAGGGTCTGGAGTGTTGGGGAAGGGTCTGGAGCAGTGGGGAAGGGTCTGGAGTGGTGGGGAAGGGCCTGGAGCGGTGGGGAAGGGTCTGGAGTGTTGGGGAAGGGTCTGGAGCAGTGGGGAAGAGGCTGGAGCAGTGGGGAAGAGTCTGGAGTGTTGGGGAAGGGTCTGGAGCGGTGGGGAAGGGTCTGGAGCGGTGGGGAAGGGTCTGGAGCAGAGGGGACGGGTCTGGAGCAGTGGGGAAGGGTGTGGAGCAGTGGGGAAGGGTCTGGAGCAGTGGGGAAGGATCTGGAGTGGGGGGGAAGGGTCTGGAGCAGTGGGGAAGGGTCTGGAGCAGTGGGGAAGGGTCTGGAGCAGAGGGGAAGGGTCTGGAGCGGTGGAGAAGGGTCTGGAGTGTTGGGGAAGGGTCTGGAGCAGTGGGGAAGGGTCTGGAGCGGTGGGGAAGGGTCTGGAGTGGTGGGGAAGGGTGTGGAGCAGTGGGGAAGGGTCTGGAGTGGTGGGGAAGGGTCTGGAGTGGTGGGGAAGGGTCTGGAGCAGAGGGGAAGGGTCTGGAGCGGTGGGGAAGGGTCTGGAGCGGTGGGGAAGGGTCTGGAGCAGTGGGGAAGGGTCTGGAGCGGGAGGAAGGGTCTGGAGCAGTGGGGAAGGGTCTGGAGCAGTGGGGAAGGGTCTGGAGCAGTGGGGAAGGGTCTGGAGCGGTGGGGAAGGGTCTGGAGCAGTGGGGAAGGGTCTGGAGCGGGGGGAAGGGTCTGGAGCAGTGGGGAAGGGTCTGGAGCAGTGAGGAAGGGTCTGGAGCAGTGGGGAAGGGTCTGGAGTGGGGGGGAAGGGTCTGGAGCAGTGGGGAAGGGTCTGGAGCAGTGGGGAAGGTTCTGGAGCAGTGGGGAAGGGTCTGGAGCAGTGGGGAAGGGTCTGGAGTGGTGGGGAAGGGTCTGGAGCAGTGGGGAAGGGTCTACAGCAGTGGGGAAGGGTCTGGAGCAGTGAGAAAGGGTCTGGAGCAGTGGGGAAGGGTCTGGAGCAGTGGGGAAGGGTCTGGAGCGGTGGGGAAGGGTCTGGAGCGGTGGGGAAGGGTCTGGAGCAGTGGGGAAGGGTCTGGAGCAGTGGGGAAGGGTCTGGAGCAGTGGGGAAGGGTCTGGAGTGGTGAAGAAGTGTCTGGAGTGGGGGGGGGGGGTAACCACAAGAAGAAGTGAGAAAAAGAGAGTAACCAGAAGAGAAGACACTGGAGATTACAGAAGCGGAGGGTCCTGACGTCTCTGCTCCCCATACATCTTTTCCCCCTCCCAATCTTTCTCCTTCATTCAATTTGTATTTAGGTCAAAGGGATTTTTGCAGAATCTTCCACAATCTCTGTACGGAGAGAAGTAAGATGTGTAACCGAGACAAGAAAGTGAGGAAGGAAGCGGGAGCGGCAGAAGAGGTCAGCACGACGGACAAGTCCAGAAATCCTGCTGGGATCTGTAGTTACACTAAGAAAGGACCCGGGGGTGGACATGTTATCATCCAGAGGGAAGAGGTCACAGGAGAAGAACCAATAATACTACAACTACTACTCCCATACAGTGACAAGATAATAATGTCATATACTGCGCTCACTGACCCCAGAGTCTCCTATCACTACATTACCTGATCATGACAGAGAAAGAACCAAGACACACAGTAAAGTTATTTCTATACTAAAATCAGGAGGCAGCATTATAGTAGTTATATTCTTGTATATAGGGGGCAGTATTATAGTAGTTATATTCTTGTATATAGGATCAGTATTATAGTAGTTATATTCCTGTATATAGGAGAAGTATTATAGTAGTTATATTCTTGTATATAGGAGCAGTATTATAGTAGTTATATTCTTGTATATAGGAGCAGTATTATAGTAGTTATATTCTTGTATATAGGAGCAGTATTATAGTAGTTATATTCTTGTATATATGAGCAGTATTATAGTAGTTATATTCTTGTACATAGGGGCAGTATTATAGTAGTTATATTCTTGTATATAGGAGCAGTATTATAGTAGTTATATTCTTGTATATAGGAGCAGTATTATAGTAGTTATATTCTTGTATATAGGAGCAGTATTATAGTAGTTATATTCTTGTATATATGAGCAGTATTATAGTAGTTATATTCTTGTATATAGGAGCAGTATTATAGTAGTTATATTCTTGTATATAGGGGCAGTATTATAGTAGTTATATTCTTGTATATATGAGCAGTATTATAGTAGTTATATTCTTATATATAGGAGCAGTATTATAGTAGTTATATTCTTGTATATAGGAGGCAGTATTATAGTAGTTATATTCTTGTATATAGGAGCAGTATTATAGTAGTTATATTCTTGTATATAGGAGGCAGTATTATAGCAGTTATATTCTTGTATATAGGAGGCAGTATTATAGTAGTTATATTCTTGTATATAGGAAGCAGTATTATAGTAGTTATATTCTTGTATATAGGAGCAGTATTATAGTAGTTTTATTCTTGTATATAGGAGCAGTATTATAGTAGTTATATTCTTGTATATAGGAATCAGTATTATAGTAGTTATATTCTTGTATATAGAAGCAGTATTATAGTAGATATATTCTTGTATATAGGAGCAGTATTATAGTAGTTATATTCTTGTATATAGGAGCAGTATTATAGTAGTTTTATTCTTGTATATAGGAAGCAGTATTATTGTAGTTATATTCTTGTATATAGGAGGCAGTATTATAGTAGTTATATTCTTGTATATAGGAGCAGTATTATAGTAGTTATATTCTTGTATATAGGAGCAGTATTATAGTAGTTATATTCTTGTATATAGGAGCAATATTATAGTAGTTATATTCTTGTATATAGGAGCAGTATTATAGTAGTTATATTCTTGTATATAGGAGCAGTATTATAGTAGTTATATTCTTGTATATAGGGAGTAGTATTATAGTAGTTACATTCTTGAACATAGGGGCAGTATTATAGTAGTTACATTCTTGTACATAGGAGCAGTATTATAGTAGTTATATTCTTGTATATAGGGAGTAGTATTATAGTAGTTACATTCTTGAACATAGGGGCAGTATTATAGTAGTTACATTCTTGTATATAGGAGCAGTATTATAGTAATTACATTCTTGTATATAGGAGCAGTATTATAGTAGTTATATTCTTGTATATAGGAGCAGTATTATAGTAGTTATATTCTTGTATATAGGAGCAGTATTATAGTAGTTATATTCTTGTATATAGGAGCAGTATTATAGTAGTTATATTCTTGTGTATAGGAGGCAGTATTATAGTCGTTATATTCTTGTATATAGGAGACAGTATTATAGTAGTTATATTCCTGTATATAGGAGCAGTATTATAGTAGTTATATTCTTGTATATAGGAGCAGTATTATAGTAGTTACATCCTTGTACATAGGGGCAGTATTATAGTAATTACATTCTTGTATTATTTCTAGTTGCTTTCTGCATTCCTGGTGTGTGCGGCGCGGCTCAGCTGCATCGTCTGCCGTTCCCCGTGTGTCCCAGGGCAGCAGGGGTTAATTACTAATTAATTACTGAGACGTGTTTGCTGTGGATTGTTGAGTGCTGCTTTACAGCAGAAGGTGCAAACCACAGATGGCCACGTTTGCCATTAAGGGGGTAATAATTTGGAAAGGGGGGGGGGTGAGGCCATAAAATGGCTTCTAGGTCTGAAAACTGACAGCTTTTTATAATGTCGCTGGGTGACACCGCGTGCGCCGCCGAGCACTTTACACACATTTAACCTGCAGCCAATAAAACACTATCGAGGACTAAAAAGCATTTACTGACCTGAAAATGCACTGGAATAAAAAAAAAAGTGCACCCATGCCAGCTGTTGGAAATGGGCCATTACCAGTATATACCCAGCTGCCCATAGAAAGAGAAGTGATATAGGAGCAGCTGAGGGTTCTACTAGATCTAGGCCCGAATAGTGGAGCAGGAGTGAATTGGGACACTAAAGCTGTGCATAGAAAATACTATATTTATAGCAGTGTTTTCCTACCAGAATGCCTCCAGCTGTTGCAAAACTACAACTCCCAGCATGCCCAGACAGCCGAAGGCTGTCTGGGCATGCTGGGAGTTGTAGTTTTGCAACAGCTGGCGGCACCCTGGTTGGGAAACACTGCTCTAGATTCTGCAGTTTGACTTTGTCCCAGGCCTGGCCGGCAGCCCAGTAGGGTCCTAGAGTGAAGCTATGGTGCATGCTGGGAGTTGTAGTTTTGTAACAACTGAAGGCACCCTGGTTGGGGAACACTTTTTTTTTATAAGACTGTGCAGATTGACATTGTCCTAGGCCTGGCCAGTAGCCCAATTAGGTCCAAGAGTGAAGCTATGGGGCATATTGGGAGTTGTAGTTTTGCAACAGCTGGAGGCACCCTGGTTGGGAAATACTGCTCTAGATTCTGCAGTTTGACTTTGTCCTAGGCCCGGCTAGAAGCCCAATTAGGTCCTAGAATGAAGCTATGATGCATGCTGGGAGTCGTAGTTTTGCACCAGCTTGAGGCACTACTCTGGGGACCATCAGGCCCTCTCAGGTGTGAGGGTTGACTTGCCACAAGTAGGTGGTAGCCACTCACCTATATAAATACTAAAGGAGCAGACCACATTGTAACCCGCCCCTGAGGTAACTGCTCCTCCCCAAAGGAAAGCTGCTCATGGGCGGTCCTGCGAATGGGCCTCCGCCAATCAGCTGCTTGCCTCAGTGTGTAATGGGAACATAAGAATTCTACACAAAAAAAAATGGTAGTTTCTAGGTTTCTAAGCAAAAAAGAAAATCCTGTTTGCCCTAAGACATGTCTGGTTCAATATCTTCAAGTAGGCATCGCAATTATGACTAGGGCTATAACTATAGGGGGTTACAACATTTTGGAAGAGAGGTGCAGTTGCCCATGGCAACCAATCAGATCGCTTCTTTCATTTTTAAAGAGACCTGTGAAAAATGAAAGAAGCGATCTGATTGGTTGCCATGGGCAACTGCATCACTCTTCCTAAGTTTTGATAAATCTCCCCCTTTGTGACTACAGAGGTTGCCAAGGTTTGCGGTCAAACCATATCCCTAGAGGAGGCCCAAAATGTCCCTCTGCCCCTTCTGAGGAGACCATCTAATTTCCAATTAGGGCTAAGCCTATAGTTGTTGCGAAGGTTTTTTGTGACTATGGCGGTTCTGAGGGTTTGTGGTCATTCCTGGCCCTTAAAGGGGTACTCGGCTGCTCAGCGTTTGGAACAAACTGTTTCGAACGTTGGAGCCGGCAGCTCGTGATGTCATAACCCCCTCACAACGTCACGCCCCGCCCCCTCAATGCAAGTCTATGGGAGGGGGCGTGACTGCCATCACGACCCCTCCCATAGACTTGCATTGAGGGGGCGGGCCGTGACATCATAAGGGGGCAGGGCTATAATGTCACGAGCTCCCGGCACTGGCTCCAGTGTTCGCAACAGTTTGTTCCAAACGCTGAGCAGCGGAGTACCCCTTTAAGAAGGCCCAAAATGTCCCTCTGCCCCCTCTGAGGAGACCATCTCATTTCTACATAGGGCTAAACATATAGGGGGAGATTCATCAAAACCTGTCCAGAGGAAAAGTTGACCAATTGTCCATAGCAACCAATCAGATCGCTTCTTTCATTTTTAAAGAGACCAGTGAAAAATGAAAGAAGCAATCTGATTGGTTGCCATGGGCAACTGCACCGCTCTTCCTCTGCACAAGTTTTGATAAATCTCCCCCTTTGTGACTACAGAGGTTGCCAAGGTTTGCGGTCAAACCATATCCCTTGAGGTGGCCCTTCTGAGGAGACCATCTAATTTCCAATTAGGGCTAAGCCTATAGTGGTTGTGAAGGTTTTTTCGTCTCTATGGCGGTTCTGAAGGTTTGTGGTCATTCCTGGCCCTTAAAGGGGTTCTCCGCTGCTCAGCGTTCCGAACGCTGGAGCCAGTAGTCCGTGAAGTCATAGCCCCGCCCCCTCATGATGTCATGCCCAGCCCCCTCAATGCAAGTCTATGGGAAAAGTTGCCCAGTTGCCCATAGCAACCAATCAGATCGCTTCCTTCATTTTGCAGAGGCCTTGATTAAAATGAAAGAAGGTATTTGATTGGTTGCTATGGGCAACTCTACCTCTAGACAGGTTTTGATAAATCTCCCCCATAGAGGTTACAAAGGTTTGTGACTATATTGGTTAGGAAGGTTTTTGGTCATACCTGGTCCTTGATGGCCCAAAGGGTCCCTATGCCCCATATTAGGAGGAGACCATCTAATTTCCAACTAGGGCTGTAACTCTAGGGGTACAAAGGTTTGTGACTACAGGGGTTACATAGATTTGTGGTAATTTCTTGCCCTGATGAGGCCCAAAGGTCCCTCTGCCCCATATGAGGGGGACATCTAATTTCCAACTAGGGCTAAGCCTACAGTGGTTGCAAAAGTTTGTAACTATAGGGGCTACGAAGGCTTGTGGTCATATCTGGCCCTTGAAGAGGCCCAAAAGTTCCCTCTGCCCCATCTGAGGAGACCAGTACTATAAATGATGAGTAACAGTTGGTGAGCTTATTACAGATTTTGCATTGGGGCCCAAAAAGTTGTATTCTTTATTTGTCCCTGTCTTAGGAGAAAAAGTGTTTTTGTTTTTTTTATATATATATATATCAACTGGCTACAGAAAGTTAAACAGATTTGTAAATTATTTCTATTTAAAAAAAAAAAAATCTTAATCCTTCCAATAATTATCAGCTGCTGAAGTTGAGTCGTTCTTTTCTGTCTGGCAACAGTGCTCTCTGCTGACTTGGGAACTGCACAGAGTAGAAGAGGTTTGCTATGGGGATTTGCTTCTACTCTGGACAGTTCCCGGGACAGGTATCATCAGAGAGCACTTAGACAGAAAAGAACAACTCAACTTCAGCAGCTCATAAATGCTGAAAGGATTAAGATTTTTTTTTTAATAGAAGTAATTTACAAATCTGTTTAACTTTCTGGAGCCAGTTGAGTAGGTGATGTTTGTATCATACATACCCCCTCCTCACTGAGGCTGCACCCCTGGGTCTCCACTTACCCCCCTTCTTCTGTGACTTGTACCCTGAAAATGAGACCGATGGTTAACACCATCGGTCTCATTTTCAGGGTACAAGTCACAGAAGAAGGGGGGTAAGTGGAGACCTTGGGGTGCAGCCTCAGTGAGGAGGGGGTATGTAGTGGTGCCACACTGATGCCCACTATATGACCCTATAGACCTGGTATGTGACTGTATTTCCGCAGCTCACAGCTACAATGAATCTTAGCAGAGCGATCAGCAGCTCGATCCCATTGGATCCCCGGTGTGTCATCTGATACTGCAGCAAAAAGCTTTAAAGTCCAGGACTTACTGCATTATATCCAAGTGTAAGAACAAATGTAATGACATTAAAAGCAGAAGTTGTTAACCCCGTCCTCCCAGGCAACCAACCAGGCACAGCCTCACGTACTGC